>NC_134572.1:26446250-26762500 GCF_050947875.1 Dermacentor variabilis | reverse complement strand
GATCATGATATTGTAGCCATCATGCGACGCATATTGTTATTTGATCACATTCGGGAATTGATGAGGTAGACAGTCCAAAGCAGGGCTGCTTCCTGTTAAGAAGAAGCCTTTGTGGAAATTACGGCATTCGTTGTTCGCAGTAAAATAAAAGGCAGTAGCTGTAAGATATTTGAAAGCGTCATGTCTCCTGACACCCGTCTATTCTGAATATTGCCGAGACGTTTTGTTAGGACGGGCTCTTCGCAGCAAGCAGCACGTGTTGCCACATGGTAGGTGAGCCTCAGCTAGGCGACTGACCACGGCTGTTTGATGTTGAGCGATCGGGCAGTGACGAGACGAGGCGCTCTCCCTATGTCCATAATTATCCGCCAACTTTGTTCTTAAACCCTTTTATGCGCGTCCCTTCTCTCCTCGTATCCATCACTCCACTCCCCCTCTTAACATTATTTTCATTTGGTCACTGTCACACTCAACATTCACCTGTTTGTTTAATGGCGCGACGGCCGCTAACATTCCTATATTTCTGTTTATGCGTGGACTTCGAGGACATTCTCTTACCTGCCATCCCATCTGTTTGTGGTCATCAAAAAGCACGGAAGAAACGGCGAAACAATCACTCGTCTCACGGCAATAGCAGCCAAAGCGATTCGACTCCTCAAACGAGTCACTTCCCGAAATGCTGGCATGAGAGAGGAGAGCCTAATTAGGCTCGTCCAATCCTTCGTCATCAGCCACGTCGCGTACGTTGCAGCCTACCACAGATGGCTGCAACACGAATGAAACAAAATCAACGTGCTCATCAGAAGAGCGTACAAGATGGCGCTGGGCCTGTTCGAGTCCACAAGCGCGACCCGCTTGTTACAACTCGGGCTACACAATACGCTCGAAGAAATAGCCGAAGCGCAACGGACCTCTCAACTGGAGCGGCTGTCTATGACCAAAACTGGGAGGAAGATACTGGACGACCTGGGAATAGGACGCTCGAACGAGGTGGAGATGGAGCTCCCCGTCCCCGAAGAGGTCCGACGCCAGACCAGAATCGACCCCATACCGAAGAGCATTAATCCCGAGTTCAACAAAGGAAGAAGAGCGGCGAGGGCCAAGGCTCTCATCGACCAGCATGCCAACGACGAACACGCACGGTACGTGGACACGGCCGAATACCAACGGAACGCTTTCGCAGCGGTCGTGATAAAAGGCGTCAACCGGCACCACGAGGACGGCAGTGAGCGTGAGAAGCGCCGGAGCGGAACAAGCGGAGGAGGTAGCCATCGCCCTGGCCATCGCCGACGCAGACTGCCACACAGTGTTGAGTGACTCGAGACAGGCGGTGCGAAACTTCGCCAAAGGCCAAATCTGCAGGGAGGCCGCGTGCGTAGTGCGAGCGGTCAAACTACAAGACAGAAAAGTACAGAAAAGTAAGACTCAAGTGGTTCCCGGCGCACGCGGGCGACGCGTCGGAACGCAATGAGATCCACAATGAGACGGTACACGCAGCGGCGCGAGCGCTAACCAACAGCACCCCGGCGACAGACCGTCCGACTTGGTTCGGAACCAAGGACCGCATGACCGATTACAATGAAATAACGAAGTCCTACCGCCTGGCTCGCAGGACTCTCCCACCCCCACACCCGAGGCTGAGTCGAGCGGAGGCGGTACTACTGAGGCAGCTCCAGACCGAATCGCTACCGGGCCCGGGACTCATGCATCGCATGTGCCCCGAGACTTATCCGACCGATAAGTGCAGAGTTTGCCGGAGAGAGACGGCAGATTACACGCACATCTAGTGGGACTACGTTAAAAATCCAGAAGAAGCAAAATCAAGAACGATCCCACCGCGGCTCGAGGCAACCGCGAAGAGCTACGACTGAGACGAACAGCTCTGGACCGTCCAGCAGGTCTTCGGGTCGCTTGAAAGTCAGGGACCCAGCGAGCCGGCAACGGCGAGCGGAGACCCGCGCCGAGTGACGGCGACTTCGTAAATGGCGTAGGCCCTCGTCGGGGCGCGCGAGCGCCCAACTGCAGGCACAAATAAAGTTGGCTCCAATCCAATCCAATCCCTGGCCCAGCTCCCCCGTCCTTCATATATTTTGCCGTGCGCAAATCAGCGTCCTAGGCATAGGCACTAGGAATAGCAGCGGAGAGTTATTAGTAGACTTTGCAGAACAGAATAATATGCGGATAATACCTTCCTCCTCAAACGGGATAGCCGAAAGTGGACGTGGAGGAGACCGCATTACCAGACTATAAATGAAATAGACTTTATACTCTGCGCTAACCCTGGCATCATGCAAGATGTGGACGTGCTCGGCAAGGTGCGCTGCAGTGACCATAGGATGGTAAGAACTCGAATTAGCCTAGACTTGAGGAGGGAACGGAAGAGACTGGTACATAAGAAGCAGATCAATGAGTTAGCGGTAAAAGGGAAAATGGAGGAATTCCGGATCAAGCTACAGAACAGGTATTCGGCTTTAACACAGGAAGAGGACCTTAGTGTTGAAGCAATGAACGACAATGTTATGGGCATCATTAAGGAGTCTGCAAGAGAAGTCGGTGGCAACTCCGTTAGACAGGATACTAGTAAGCTATCGCAGGAGACGAAAGATCTGATCAAGAAACGCCAATGTATGAAAGCCTCTAACCCTACAGATAGAATAGAACTGGCAGAACTTTCGAAGTTAATCAACAAGCGTAAGACAGCTGACATAAGGAAGTAAAATATGGATAGAATTGACCATGCTCTCAGGAACGGAGGAAGCCTAAAAGCAGTGAAAAAGAAACTAGAAATACCGGCCAGAACGTGCCGGCGATACGGTTCTAATCATTCCCCGCAAAGCCTCATCAGCGGGAGCAACAGTAGCAATGGATCGCCGCCGTTCGGCGTGAAATTTCTTGTTCTCATCCTTTCCTTTGTCGTGTCGGTGTTTTTTCCAATCGATCTTATTTAGACAAGTAAGCGCCGAAGTTCGTCTGCAGTGAAGCATCTGGTTTAAAGGCATTTCGCTAAAGTTCTGAATGCCCTTTGCTGCTTCTACTGTTCGCCGCTTCTTTACCACGTTGCGCTAGCTCGGCAGCACGAGTGCATTGTGTTTTATGTTAAAGTTACTGAAGCTTGCAAGAACTGAAATTGTTGGTTTTATGCGGCCCGGTAAATGCTCGTACCAGCTGTCGCGCACTTCATGTGTTTGCATCTATTTGATGCGTGGCTTCCCGCATGTTGAACTGTTGCTAGTTGCTTCATGCATAACTGTTGTTGATTTTGTTGAAGTGCGAGGTTTTCACTCTGCCTCGTTTGTAAAGGGTCTAAATCACGCTGTGTTTTATCGCAATGATACCAAGCAAGTGCTTCTTTAACAGCTTTATTCTTTTCGCACTAGGGCATCTTAGATATTGTGTTCTTTGGGGAAATGTGTTTAGAAAATAGTGAAGTCAGGGCGAGAATTGCTAATAGTTGCTGCATATGGTATTTTTGTTCCATTTTCGCTGAAAAGTTCGCGTCACGTTTGGTAAGTCATCACACCTCGAGGCTGTCTGAGCAGACTTACCACGCCGAGTGATTTGTTTGTTTCACAACGTAGTCCATTTTTGCATGTGAATTTTATACTCAACTGAATTCTTTCTTATTATGCTTAAGCCGCAGAGTACTCAACCCTGCCTCGCCGCCAGCGCTCATCTACTTTGACTGGCGCTGCTGTGCCTTTAAATATATCATGTGACATCTATCTCTAGTAACATTTAAAAAATACAGTACTGAAAAGTTGGTCAGACTTCAGCTTTGTACGTTTTCAAGCAGTTCCCTTGGGGAATTTAAAATTGCAAAAACTGCAGCGGGAACAGCAGTTCATCGGTGTATACAACAGAATCGCATCTGCCGTACAGCGCAAACACGCGCTTTTATTGACCCGTGCGTTTGATGACTTCGTTGATTAGTGTAGGCGTTTCCATCAATAAATTCGCAATTACACTTCTTGAAGAGACATGTATTCATCGGCAAAAAGATCGCAACGGGATGTGCAGACATCGCACCGTGCGGATTTGTTTGAGATATATGTCTGCACTGACGACGGGTGCCTATTATTGTTGCACAGAAGCAGCATTAAAGCAGGGGTGGAATTAAAAAAATATGATCGAGACATCGCATTACTCAACAAAATTTAGCGGCTATTTAACATGAGCTCCACTTTATGTAACTGGGGTTCATGGTGTTTGTCTGCGGGACGCACCTGGCGCATATGTGGACCGGGTTGTCCCAAACACCGGTAACATCGTGTTCTGGCAGAGTCTGGCAGAGTCTGGCACTCTAACAAAGGAGAAATCGCAGCCGCGACCTTCAGCCATCCTTGCTGTAAAGGGTTGTTGTCTGCTACTGCTCCCTAGAGTACTGTTGAAAGCGCCCGCTAGGTGGCTATCAGTGGCGCCTCTATTAAAACCCCTTAAACTTCGTAAAGTAGCGCCATGCTTTGAAGAATTCCGCCTCCTCCTCCTCGCGCTCTGGCCGACGCCGACGCCGCGTCGCTATTGGCCTAATATCATTACGTGGGCACTCGCGCCGTGCTTCAGCGCCATTTTACTCGAGAAGCGTCTACGGAGGGGCGAAGAGCGCATGTTGGCGCCGTTGCTACGCTCGAGGGAGCGTGAAAGAGAGGAGAAACGAGGAGTGGAGGCGGAGGAGGAGAGTGTCGCTACTTTACGAAGTTTAAGGGGCTTTAGCCTCTATAGGCGGTGCACTACGCATATACCCAAGTCTAGAGATAAACTAGATAGAATGGTAGAGAGGAGGAGGGAGAAGAGGCTGAGAATGGGTTGAACCGGCACAGTCGCGAGACGAGTTAACAGCCTTACCACTCTTCGCTTGCAGTTCCCATAAAAGAGGGGAGGGGAGAAGGGAAAAGGTGATTTGAGAAGGCAAGGTTATGGGGAAACTGGATACTTAAGTTCTAGATGCGGTGACATGCTACCCTCTCCTGAGCGAGTGAAGAAACTTTATTGTTTGGGAGGTGATTATTTCCGGCGATATATTGCAGTCTGTTGTGGGGGGTGTTCCCCCTTACCACCGTGCTTTAGCCGTACGCGGAAGCCAACCGGTACTTCGACCGCCACATCCTCAAACAACGCGTCCGCAACCTCTGCGACCAGAGGCGCAGCGTCTCAACGACATCGTCTCAAAGCGCTATAGCTGTCACGAGGGAAGAATGCAAAAAAAATGATAATGATGAAATGTGGCTGCGCCCATTGTGCTATTCCGCCGTTAGTGTATGCGTCCTCTAGTTCTACCGCTGTGTCGCGCGTCACCCAGTGGCGTAGCAACAAGGTGGGGGGGGGGGGGGGGGAGCGTGGGCCCCGGGTGCAAGGGGCCGGTGGGGAGGGGGGGTGTCATATACGTCTGAAGACACCCCTCTTTACGCCGGCTACACCCGGGGGGGGGGGGCGGGGGTTGTGTGACAGAAGACCTATGGGCCCCGGGTGCCAGACGACCTAGCTACGCCACTGGCGTCACCATTGTCCAAGTCTCGCTTTAATAATGCGGACTGCCGCACTGCACCAACCGCCTCTCACCTCCTTCGTGTTGTCGCGCTGAGCCACTGGGATCCGCAAACCCAGTGCCTGCGATAGTGTGGTGCGTGGTTATAGTGCCTAGAATATGTTAGCACAGTGTGGTGACCTCTCGTTGATGTAGAAACGAACAGGCATGATTATGATGATTTAATGGCATCCACTTTGAAACGGGGCGGTGAAAAATAGTCACCTAGTCTGTTCGATTTAATCATGTGTGCTATACATATCTTTTATCTAGCGTTTTTGTGTACATCCCCATAATCTTTTTTTTCCCTTCAACATCTACTTTGTATCGCTAGCCACGACTGTAAGAGATCCGGTCTTATCAATCCCTTCCCTGCTTTTTTTCCACGGATACTATTAACGTCTCTTGCTTATCTTGATTGCTGATCGGTTGATGCTTCAGTCCACTTTAAACCCAAGCGCTTCTGGAAGTACGTAGGAGCGCGCGGCAAAGTAACCCCAGAGGAATGTCGTTGAGCGAAGTTGGGGGGGGGGGGGGGGGTGATGGTGAAACAAGGCGAAGCGTCGCGGAGGAGAAAGGTAGGCGGAGGCGCGCTGGGTCTCTAGAGGGTGTTGGCTGGGCTGACCTGCGACAGGCTTTCTGTTCGACTCATACGTACCGGGTTCGCCTCGTGATAACATCGTCCTCGCGCGCCGTATGCTGTTTGTGCGAGAGAAAGCGTGCCGGTGGCTTAATCTCGCGTGCGCAAGAGGAGGAAGAGCGCCGTATTCCGTCGGCCGCACGGCACCGAGGTAGGGGGTGTTGTACTTCGGCCACGCGCGGTCGCGCACGCTTTATCTTGAAAGCGATCTGCTTTGGAGGCACATAATAGGTGGGCCGATGGCTCGTAGCTTTGGGTGCGCTGTGTTCTCGCCGCTCAATTTGCGTTGAAGCGATGGACAGCACGAAGGTCATTTCGCTCGCTGCTGCTGCCGCGATTCCTCACGGCAGAATTTTAACGCGAGAGCGTTAAGCGCCCCGTGTCGCAGAAATTCCGACGTACAGCGTCGATCGTCGTTTCGGCAAAATTCTTTCCGAGCCATGCAAACCCAACCACGTAGACCCTCCGTGCAGCGCAAAGTTACCAAACTAATTGAATTTCTGAAAGTAAAATACGCCAGAAAAATCGTAATCGTACGACTTACACAACCTATAGACATGATAGCGTCGGACTGTATTTCAAATATACGAGAAAACATAATTCTATTACGCTGAAACTCAAACACCAACCCCTCTTCCAGCGTTTCTACCGTAGACCGGCCACGACGTCTGAGATTTGCCTGCGCGCGCAAATCTTGGAGGCTACGAATCGGCGCGCCCTGCTCCTTGCAGCGCCTCCAGATGGCGCTCGCCTCTACCACAAAATTGACTATGAAGAGCGACTGAGGAATATGGAAGAACGTAAATGGGCTGGGAGAGTTTTCAGGTATTTGTACAGGAAAAACATTGATTCATAGTAGAGGAAAGAAACTAGGAAGCTTACCAGGAAGTGTGCGACCTGTATGGTGAGCAACATGGCAACAAAGAACGTCAAGCGGAAAGTCAGTGAGGCTGAGATAATCTCATGGGTGGTGGCAACGGAAAAGAAACCTGCTATGAGAAACTAAAGAGACAGACAGACAAAGAACTTTATTTGCGAGGTCCTGAGAAGCTTTGCCTTAGGACAGAGCTGCGGGCCGCTCCCACGTGGGGACTGGTAGGCCGAGCCTAACCGCCCCATCGTGGGCTCTCTAGACAGCCCAAGTTTGCCGCGAAAGTTCTGAGCTCTGGATGACAGAGCTCTATTCTTCTTCCATGATGCGATTGGGTCCCTGTAACGAGGGGCATCGCCAGAGCAGGTGTGTGAGAGATTGCCAACAGCCGCACAGTCGGGGCACGTAGAACTGAAAGCCTCTGGAGTGATCGTAAGGAAAAGGGCCAGGCTTGGATAAGACTTAATCTGAAACATGCGTAAAGTGGACGGAGAGGTCTAGCCAGTTTGCTATGAGGGGGAGGATAAGCCCTCCTACCCAGGTGATAGTGCTTAGTGTTTTCGTTGAAAGTAGTGAGAGCGTCCCGAAACTCGAGAACCCCTGAGTCTGAGCTCGACTCTGCTACCGCGCGGTGGGTTAGTTCGCGCACTTGGGAGTGGGCGATGTCATTGAGATTGGGAAAGGAGTCAAGATGAGGGTCGAGGTGCGCCGGAAACCACGTGACGGTGTGCGGAGAGATTGTCTTGTTCTTGAGAATCTTGTGAGCCTCCTCAGCGATGGAACCTGAAGCGAAATCCCTGACCGCCGATCTCGAATCAGTGAAGATTTGTGATCTGATGTTATCGAGGAGTGCTATAGCAACTGCGACCTGGTCCGCTCTGGTCGGTGTTGAGCGTTTCAGGGAAGCCGCATTCACTGTCTGTCCCTTCTGAAAGCCTACAAGCAAGCGCTCGGCCTACCACCGGGAACAGCGACACTAAAGTTTGAAGCCCTAGGAGTCCATAATGCTATAAGAGAAATTATAGACGCCCACCTCACAAGCCAACGAGAACGACTAGCCCTCACACCCTGTTGGTCCTAGCGCGCCTAGGCTACCCCACACACGGCAAAGGCCACGAACAAGTAATCCATCTGGCCCCCAACTTCCGGGAGCACATTAAGGTAGCCCCTATCCCCAGAAGCATGCACCCGGAACATCATGCTGATCGTCGCCAAGCCCGCGCAAAAACTCTACAGACAAAATATGGCAGTCTCCCCACCACACTATACACAGATGCTGCGCAGTACCCCCAAAAAGCAGCCATGACGGCCAGCGTTGTCGACTATAACCTACAGGAGGTGGTCTCGATGACGGTCCGCACTGCCAGCGCCCTCGCAGCGGAGGAGACAGCCATCGCCTTGGCCATCACCTCCAGTCTGACCAACGAGTACGTCACAATTATTACTGACTCCCAGGCAGCTTGCCGTAGCTACGCAAGAGGCAGAATATCTTCAATCGCCCACCGACTCCTCACACAAGCCTCCCAATTCCAGGACGTTGAAATAGTGTGGACACCAGGACACGAGTCCCTCCGTGGAAATCAGCGTGCGTACGCTGTAGCCCGAGCTCATGCCTCCCGGGCGCCACAAGAGAGGGATACAGCCGCACCCACGGAGCCCGTACCTTTACAATACAACGCCATACTACAACACCACAGATTGAACAGACAATACCCACCTCCACATAAGACCCTCTCACGTGAAGACGCCGTAACATGGCGACATCTACAAACCAATACATACATACCCCCATTTAAGCAGGCTACACGCCATACACCCTACACTATATTCATACAAATGTCCCCTTTGTAATGATTACGCCTCCCTATATCACACCACATGGGCGTGCCCCAACGTGAAGGCGGCCCCAGAAATACCCAACCCCACACCCGAGCAGTGGGAGGTCGTGATGACTAGTTCGGACCCTCGTAACCAGCAGCAACTGGTGCGGCGGGCCCGGGAGACAGCAAGAGCCGCAGGAGCCCTGGACTAAGGTCACCTCCCGCACAAGCAGAAAGACACCTGCTTGTCCTTTCTTTTCTTTTTTTTTTAAATAAATGTTTCTCGTCCTCCTCCTCCTCCTCCTTCTTGTGATCAACGAGGGCAATGGCGAAGTTAGACGACTGTCGATATTGGGCTGCGTCGACAAAACATATGCCGAGGGATCGTCTTTGGTACGCTTGAGGAGGGCGAGGGCTCTTTCCCTGCTTCTACCTACGTTGTGTTGAGGATGAACATTACGGGGAAACGGTGTGGAAAAAACGAAATCGAAAAGAAACAATTTATGGTAACTCAAAGGGAAGCTCATTACTTTTCGAAGCGAGATCAGGATGCCTTAGAACACCCACTTATAAAGCAAGATATAAGAAGGAAGAAGCGTGTGCTTGCTGCGGTAAAGCTAGGGAAACGATGGAGAATGTTTTATTAGAATGTGAAAATATCTACCCAGCGGTCGATTTAGGCATCTCTGGCCTCCTTGAAATCCTTGGGTTCAGCGAGAGCAGGGGGAAATTAAGTAAACATGTCCACAGCAGAGATTAGCAAGCGGCGATTGGAAGATTGGTGGAAGTAGGGAAACGACAAACAACGGAGGCGTGAAAAAGCAAAGTTCCCGATAGGGATTCATAAAGTTTGGTTATGGGAATTCATCGTGGGTTTCTTTTCCTTTTTTTAAATAGGTAGGCCATTGGGCAATATAATTAGGCAAGAGCTTGGTGGCGCAACCAACCGCCCCGTTCCAAAGGAGACCATCCATCCATTCATCGCGGCCCACGCAAGATGGATGGATGGATAAAACTTTATTGGATCTATTTCAATGTGGTTGGGCCCCTAGACGTCCAGAAACCCCTGGCCGACATCTCTGAGCAAGCACGGTCCACCAGCCAGAGCTCGTCATCCGAGCAAGTGGCCCGAAGAGCGGCCTGCCACGAGGAAAAGGAAGGGGTGGGAATAGGCTCTACCGCCATGGGCGTGGGGCAGCTCCACAAACAGTGGGAAAGATCTGCCCGAGGCGCTCGATTGGGTGGTACATTGTGGATTATGGAGACCAGGGTAAAATAAATGTGCCAGATAGGGAGAAATAAATGCTTTGGACTGGATCTGGCGCCAGATTGAACTCTGATGGGTGATAAGGGAATGGTGAGGGGGAGGCAAATCTCATCTACCAGCCCTGTAATACGTAGTAATCTGATGGTAGGTGCGGATCCCATCTCCTGTTTTTTCCATGGGGTTGCGTGAGTGGTCATCCAGGATCCGGAGGGAAAGACCTCGGATATGCGCGTTAACGCGCTCGTTCCCGGGGACACACTCATGCTCAGGCACCCACGTGATAGTCACCGGGTGGGGAAGCGAACGAATGTTTTGCAAAATGTGTGTGATCGTCTTAGGTGCTACTCCTTGAAGGAAGTAACGGTATGCACTTTGGGAATCGGTGCAGGTTTCTGTAATGATCGAATCCGCAGCCGCATGCGCCACTGCTAGGGCTAATGCGGCCCCCTCAGCCACGTCGGTGCGCGCTGCTTTAATCGAGGCAGAGAATGCGTCCGTCCTCCATCATGGCAGCCGCCGTGACCGTTCCTTTGAGCGGACCGACCGCGGCATCGACATAGAGGACGTCTTCGCGATTTTGATAACGTCGGGCGTAGTAATCAGCCCGCGCCTTACGTCGGCCCGGATAGCGGCGCGAATTCATGTTTCGTGGCAACGGTTTGAGTTGCATGTTTGCTGCGAGTCTTACAAGAATGGGGAACCACAGTTCTTCTATCGGGATCGTGCCGCTTGGCTCACACCCCAGAGTTCGGAGTAGGTTTCGCCCAGTGAGTGTTCGGTTGAAGCGCAGAAGTTGATTACTCCTCTGTGCCTCTATGCGCACGCAGAGGCCGCGTTTCTACGAGAAAGCTCGCCTTCGTGCACAGCGTTCGCGCCAGCGTTTCGCGATAAACATTACGGTTACATAACCTGCAGTTGCCGGGAAGTGTGAGAAGCAGTCAGGAATCTTTGAATGCTATCGCGTTCCACTCTTAAAGGCGAAGCTTAAGCGTCCTCTAAATGTTTGACAGCGGTCGAGTGTCCGCAGTCATCGAGTGTGAAGTGTTCAGGTTTGCCTGTGCGCGCTGACACCATACTAGGTAATTTAGATTGTAAGCGAATGCTTACGACGAAGCATTCTACTCCGGTGGTTGCTGCATATGGCGCGGCCGCGCGAGCCCTGTCTTGAATACCATCTGCTATGCGCACAGTGTAGGCGTCTACACACCGTTCCATACATACCAGTCAACGTGTTGAGGCTAGAGAGACTTCTTGCAGTGGCTTCGTTCGCACTTGAATATAGTTAGATGTTTTTTTCTTTTTTTACCGCACTCTTTTTAGAGGCTCAGTATTGAATGAAACAAGTTTTAATCCTTAGAAACAAACACACTGTAGTATACGGCTGCTAAATGCTTTGTTTCAGATCATTTTTACTTTTGTTGTTCTTTTCGGGTTTTTATTTGCAACCCGTCGCGTGGAGCCTCACGTGCATACGAGCGCGAGCTTACGCTCTTGGTGCGCAGCGAAGCATGGACGGAACGCGCGGAGTGACAACTTTTCTTGACCGAACTTCTTGCGTAGCTTCCACAGCGTTGACGTATGGAAATGAGTATTGGGGGCTCCATGATTGGGGGCTAGGATTTAGGCTGGATGGATGGATGGAAGGTAGGAGCGTCCCCTTTGAAACGGGGCGATGGCAGTTGCCACCATGATCGGATTTTTATTTTGCCTTTTATTTTTATCTGTGTTGTGTGTTATTGAATTTCTCGATTTTCTTAAAATACGTCTTCCTACCCTTTTAACCTTATGTCACCTCTCTGCTTTTGAGCCACCAATCCTCCAACTGCCTTTTGCTAATTTCCACCGCATATTTATTTACATGACTATCATCTCTGAACCCTAGGGCCTCAGGAAGGGTGACTGTGGCCGCATCGACATCGGGACTGATACCATCACATTCTAGTATGAGGTGTTCCATCGTTTCTACATATTTACCACACACAGTACATGTGTCTTCTTCTTCGTTAAATTTCTTTTTATAGCTCCGCGTTCTAAGGCATCCTGATCTAGCTTCAAAAAGTAGGGCACTGCCTCTTGAGTTATCATAAAACGCTTCCTTCCTGATCTGCTGTTTCCAGTATCGATATAGTTCTACACTATGCTTCTTTTCCATTGAATTTATCCAATTTTTACATTCCGCATTTTTAACCTGTCGTTTAATGCTCTGTCCTTTTTCGTCCTCGTGTCTGGCATACTTACTGGTTAGCCTCCTAGTTCTTTTCCGCCATTGTGAGTCAACGCTCTTTCTGTATAGGTATTTAAACACCTTAGCTGCCCACCTGTTATCATCCAATTTCCTCAGACGTTTTTCGTATAGGATTTTACTCTGAGCTTCCCGTGCTTCGAATGATGCCCAGCCCATATCTCCCTGTACTGCTTCGTTTGTGGTTTTCCCGTGGGCACCAAGTGCTAACCTTCCCACAGCTCTCTGATTTACTTCTAGTCTCGACTGAACCTCTGCCCTTAAACACAGGACTGCATTCCCGAAAGTAAGCCCCGGCACCATTACTCCCTTCCAAATGCCTCTCAGTACCTCATACCTGTTGTAACCCCACAATGCCTTAGGTTTCATTATCCCGGCATCTCTTCGCCCTTTTGCTGTTAGAGACTGTTCGTGCTTTTCCGTGTACATCTGCCCTTTGTTTATCCATACCCCGAGATACTTGTATTCGGCCACTCGGGGTATTTCGTGGCCTTGTATTGTAAGCTCCTGATCAGTTGTATCGTTGAAAAACATCTCACCGGACTTAGCTGCACTAAAACTGAAACCTAAACTGTCTCCTTCGTCCCCACAGTAATTAACCAGAGTTTGCAAGGCGAGGGGTTACGGAGTCGCCATCTGTCGGAAGCGCCTTCCTTGCGTTGTATGAGGGATCACGCGGCGCGCTCCTCATAGGTTTCGCTTAAGGCGCTCATTAAAAACAACACGCGGCAGCCCTAATGGACATTTATGTAGGTGCTCTCAAAACGAAGGAAGTTTTTGACTGTCGATATAATAATCTTGGACAAACTGAAAGCACAGAATCGTTTACAGACGCTATCCCTTTACCGAATACGTACAGTAAACGCCACTGCGCGCGGTCGCCGCGACGGTCTCCCGAACCGGCTTATTGCGTGAAAGGCAGGCAAACGCTAGAGTAAGCTATGTGAAGCATGTTCTTATGGTAGGCTGTCTGTATTACCAAATGGGGCATAACAGAGTGCAGCCTCAATGCAGCGATCGCACGGCCGGGTTCGCAGCGACCGACTGCGCGTCTGCATGCATGTCCGTGCACAATGTTTTGCTTTCGCTGTGAGCACGTTTTCGCCCCGTGCCGTGAGCTTTAGGTCGCAGCATATGAGCATTTGACCGCACACTAGCAACCATTGATGCGTGGACGCTATCAGACCTGTTCAAAAATAATTTCGTTATAGAGACTTCGACGCCTCCGGCGACTGTGATGTGCCGTCGCGACGATTCAATCTTTTTTTTTCTTGTAAATTTTTGGACATTTCAATATTATTTCTCAAGTTGCGTGGCACTGTATGCTTATCGGTTTTCTCAGCGCGTGATTTCCCTCTGCTTCTTTTTCGTAATCCAGCACATTAATTCATAACGCAAACATGACCATATATGCCATGCTTCTTTTTTTTTTGCGCTTCTTACCGCTCCCTTTCAATTCCAGTGAACGTGCCAGAATCTAATATCAACAAGTTCATAGGCCTAATAAAGCGTCATGACATTAGCCGGGCAGCGGGCGAACGTCTCAGTGCGCGTTTTCCGCTACTCACCGAACGTCGCGCACTCCCGGCGCCGTAGCAGAAATCTTCCTCGCGTCTGTGCTTGCTGCATACCCAAGTTGTAGCCGATGGCTGTCTGCCGGTTCTAAGTTTCGCCAGCCAAGCTTCAAGCAGCTCCTTGTCCTGCGGCTACGTGTGAATAAGGCTGACACCGGGCTCCGTTGCATACGTCCGGCACTGCGGCACGGAGCAGTAACCTAGCTACCATGCTGCACGCCTCCAAGGGGAGCCACTACTTATTATAGTATACTTTCAAATATTGTCAAGCAGACACCCAAGGCGGTAAAGCCTCACCAGTTAATTAGAATGGCGGCGCAGGTGGGACTTTGAACTTTCGTTTTGAGCTCGCTTCGGCGCTTCCGAAGCAGCCGACGTGGCCGCTGCGTCCACGTGATCCCTCATGCCACGTCACGCCGACGGTGGCGCCAGGTTTTCCAGTGGTGGAGCTTGCCCCCATATCGAAGGCCGATAGCGTCGTGTGCGCTACCCATACGCTTGCGCGTCACCCGCATTCACGAAGTGAAACGTCACCAACTTTTTTCGTGATCCTTTAAGGGTTCTTTTTTTTTTTTTGCCTGTTGGCGAGTAATCTTTACGCCACTAATTTCGTATTTCGCGGGATCAAACAGGTTGCGGATTATTCGACAAGAATTCGCTAAAGAGGTGCTAAGGCAATGAAAATGAAATGATCGAGGACAACGGAGCATGTTATCACAGCGCAGGTTCAAATGTTTCTGTTCATCATGAAAAGAATTCTGTCAATCTTTGATGTCTAAAGGTGTTTATTTGGCAGAGCTCGGGAGCAGCGCAACGTCGACGGGCAGGGCAGTCACAGCTTCCAAGCACGAGAGCCGTTGCTGAGCAGGAGCGCTCGACCCACTAGCGTTTAGAGCCAGTAGCGCTGAACCCACTAGCGTCTCTTCTACAATCTCTTCGCTACAACCACCCCCCGGGAGCGAGAAGGGAGCCGTCCGGCGACCTAAGAGCTCGTCACTATGAGCGGGTCGTAGTAAGGCTTTAAACGGTCGACATGGACAATGTCTCGTCCACGGCGGCGCATGTCTTCAGATGGCTCAACTGGTTCGATGACATAGTTTACAGGAGATGCGCGTTCGAGGACACGATAAGGGCCTGCATACTTAGGGACCAGTTTTGATGAGAGGCCAGGGGCAGTTAAAGGGACTGAGAGCCACACGAGCGCTCCCGGATCGAAGGTGACCGTGGCAGTGGCGTCACCGCGAGTGCTCCTCCGGCGCTCTTGATCCTCGGAAGTAAAGGCCCGTGCGAGGTCGCGGCACTCTTCTGCATGTCGGACCGTGTCAGAAATAGGGACGTACTCGGATGCATCCGGCCGGTACGGAAGAATGGTGTCGATGGTGTGCGAAGGGTGTCGACCATACAGCAAGAAATAGGGGGAAAATCCAGTGGCGCTCTGCGTAGCGGTATTATACGCGTAGGTGACGAATGGCAGAATGGCGTCCCAGTTCGTGTGGTCGGAGGCAACGTACATTGAAAGCATGTCGCCGAGCGTACGGTTGAAGCGTTCTGTGAGGCCATTCGTTTGAGGGTGGTACGCCGTAGTCGTACGATGAACAACGTGGCACTCTTTGAGAATCGCTTCAACTACCTCCGACAGGAAGACGCGTCCGCGATCGCTGAGCAATTCTTGGGGTGGACCATGCCGCAGGATGAATCGGCGAAGCAGGAATGATGCAACATCGCGCGCTGTAGCGGCTGGGAGAGCGGCGGTTTCAGCGTATCGGGTAAGGTGATCTACTGCCACAATGGCCCAACGGTTACCAGCCGACGTCAGGGGAAGTGGTCCATACAAATCGATGCCAACGCGCCCGAACGGTTGGGTAGGGCAGGGTAGAGGCTGCAGGCCAGCTGGCGAGAGGTGGGGTGGAGATTTTCGGCGCTGGCAGTCGGGGCATGAACGAACAAACTTTTGAATGTAGTTGTACATTCCTCGCCAGTAGTAGCGTCGTCGGAGGCGCTGGTAGGTTTTGAAAAGTCCCGAATGCGCACACTGTGGATCAGAGTGGAACGATGCGCAGATTTCAGAACGCAGGGTTCGAGGTACAACTAATAACCACTGGCGGCCGTCAGAGGTGTAATTGCGTCGATGAAGCAGGTCGTCGCGAATGGCGAAATGGCGAGCTTGACGGCGCAGTGCACGAGTGGTTGGCTGCGATGACGGATCAGCGAGGCAGTCTAGGATGGAGGCAATCCAGGGGTCCTTGCGCTGCTCAGAAGCGATGGTCCCAATGTCGACGGAAGAGACGTCAAGCTGGGATATTGCGCAGCAGGCATTGTCGTCTGGCAAGGGAGAACGTGAGAGGGCGTCAGCATCAGCATGCTGGCGTCCGTTGCGGTACAGTACGCGGACATCGTAATCCTGTAAGCGAAGCGCCCAGCGGGCGAGACGGCCTGAGGGATCCTTCAATGACGACAGCCAGCATAGTGCATGGTGGTCCGTGACGACATCAAATTGGCGACCATACAAATAGGGCCGGAACTTGGTAAGCGCCCAGATGATCGCCAGACATTCTTTTTCCGTGACGGTGTAATTGGTCTCGGCTTTAGTAAGCATACGGCTGGCATATGCCACAACATATTCAGGAAACCCTTCTTTGCGCTGTGCTAAGACAGCGCCGAGGCCAACACCGCTGGCATCTGTGTGTACCTCAATAGGTGCCGTTGGATCGTAGTGGCGCAAAATGGGAGGAGACGTCAGCAAACGACGGAGCTTAGTGAACGCCTCGTCGCACTCGGACGACCACGAATGGAGAGGTCCGTTGCTGCCAAGGAGCTTCGTCAGGGGTGATATGACGGCGGCGAAATTGCGAATGAAGCGCCTGAAGTAGGAACACAAACCTACAAAACTGCGCAGTTCTTTGACGGACGTCGGTTTAGGAAATTCAGCTACGGCACGAAGTTTGGCTGGATCGGGGAGGATTCCATCCTTCGAGACGACATAACCTAGTATCATGAGCTGCCGCGCTGCAAATCGGCACTTCTTTAGGTTCAGTTGAAGGCCAGCGTTCGCTAAGCAAGTCAAAACATGCCGTAGGCGTTGAAGGTGCGTGGTGAAGTCAGAGGCAAAAACAACAACGTCGTCGAGATAACATAAGCACGTGTGCCACTTCAAACCGCGGAGGACTGTGTCCATCATGCGTTCAAAAGTTGCTGGCGCATTACAAAGTCCAAACGGCATGACGTTAAATTCGTATAAGCCGTCGGGTGTGACAAAGGCTGTCTTCGGCCTATCGACGTCAGCCATGGGTACTTGCCAATAGCCGGAGCGTAAATCTAGAGATGAAAAGAATTCTGCTCCTTGTAGGCTATCGATGGCGTCATCAATTCGCGGCAGCGGGTATACATCTTTGCGAGTGATCTTGTTCAGGCGGCGATAGTCTACACAGAACCGTACCGAGCCGTCTTTTTTCGTAACAAGGACGACAGGGGATGCCCATGGACTGTTCGAGGGTCGGATCACTTCGCGGCGAAGCATATCGTCCACTTGCTCATTAATCACACGACGTTCCGTGGCCGAGACGCGATATGGTCGTTGCCGCAATGGCGGTTGGGAGCCAGTGTCAATATGGTGCGTGACAGCAGACGCCCGGCCCAAGGAAGGTTGCTCGACATCAAAAGAAGAACGAAATTCTTCTAAGATGCGCAGAAGCTGCGAACGCTGAGGTGGGGTGAGGCCATCGGCAATAGATGAATCGAACACACCTGTGGGCAAAGGGTCGGACGTCGCGAGAGAACCGAGCGTGTTGTAACAGGCGCAGGACGTGTCTTCGGGAACATCCGTAATTTGTACGGCGTCGATCACTTCCACGTGGCCAAGACATTCGCCTTGAAGCAGCATCACAGGGTATGAGAAGGGGTTATAGACAAAAATAGCTGTGGAGCCCTGTTTGACGTTCACAGTCGCAAAAGGCAGCAGCAGACGTTTTCGAGTGTAAAAGCGGCCTGATGGAGAAAGTAGTGCGATGGCGTCAGAGAGGCTGCTGCAATGCATTGATACAATCACTGACGAGTTGGGAGGAACGTTGGTGTCGTGTCTGACGAGTAGTTTGTTTGCAAAAGAAGCATTATCGGCTAGCGTCATATCTGAGAATGGCGACAGTTCTAGTTCGGCCCGTGCGCAATGAATGACGGCATCGTGGCGGGCGAGAAAGTCCCACCCCAGGATAACTTCGTGGGAGCACGAGGAAATCACAATAAATTCGACGGCGTATACAACGTCCTCGATGAGAACACGAGCGGTGCACGCCGCAATCGGGTGAATACGCTGTGCGCCTGCTGTGCGGAGGGCGAATCCAGCAATGGGCGTCGTGACCTTTCGAAGGAAGCGACAAAGCTTTGCGTCCATAACTGATACAGCGGCTCCGGTATCCACGAGGGCATATGTGCGCACACCGTCAACTAACACGTCTATCACATTGGTCGGGCTACGTTGAGGACTTCCGCGTTTCGACGGCGTCGCAGCCCTTGCCTCATGGACTGCGACAATTAGTTTTCCTCATCCCGAGCTTCGGGACGAGGCCGCATTGGTGATGGGGAGCGTCGGCGTGGAGAAGTTGAGCGGCGGATGTTGGCGGACCGGCGGAATGGTGGTGACGCAGCCCGAGGTTCGTCGTCGTAATAAGGGCGCGGAGAACCCGCCATAGAACTTGGCCCATAAGGTGTAGCGCTAGGTGACTGCACGCGACTACAGTAGCGTGCGACGTGGCCTGCATAGCCGCATGCAAAACATATTGGTCGATTGTCCGCTGTACGCCACCGAGTCGTTGCGACAGGTCCCATCCATGTGGAAGGACGCGTTGGACGTGGCGCCTGGTGAAGTGATTGCATAGCAGGCTGTTGTCGGGGCATAGCGAGGACTTCGGCGTACGTGAGAGGTCCCCGTTGAGGGAGTTGTTGAGGCTGGGTGACGACTTCCGCGTAGCTGAGTGGCACAGCCGTCGGGATCTGTTGGGGCCTGGCCATGACTTCGGCGTAGCTGTGAGGCGCAGCCGCAGGAACACGCTGGTGGTGCTCAGGCAAAACCTCGTGCAGTTCTTGCGCTATGACGCGGCGAAGCGGAGGCGCAAAACTTGGCGTAGGCGCGTGTACCGACTGCGGCTGTGCAAAATCCATCAACGAGAGTTGCCGGGCAACTTCCTCGCGGACGAACGCCTTCATTTCTGCGAGCAACGCTGCCTGGGTGGACATGGCAGCCAGCGGGTGTTCGTCACGCGGTAGAGATCGACGGGTCAGTGACCGCTGCCTGCGGAGTTCTTCATAGCTCTGGCACAGTGTGACAATTTCAGCCACAGAGCGTGGACTTTTGGCCAGCAACATGTTAAAGGCGTCGTCTTCTATGCCCTTCAGTATGTTTCGGATTCGATCAGACTCCGCCATGGTCGAATCGACTTTCCTGCATAGATCCAGGACATCTTCGATATAACTGGTGAATGTTTCGCCTGGCTGTTGAGCTCGTTCTCGCAAACGTTGCTCGGCACGCAGCTTGCGAACAGCAGGGCGACCAAATACATCGGCGAGGGAAGTCTTAAATTCCGACCATGTCTGGAACTCTGCTTGATGGTTGTTATACCACAGGCTGGCCACTCCAGCGAGGTAGAACAGAACATGGCTCAATTTGGCTGCTTCATCCCACTTGTTATGGTCGCCTACCCTGTCGTACGCCGTGAGCCATTCGTCCACGTCAGTGTCGTCCGCTCCAGTGTAGATAGGAGGGTCGCGATGACGAGGCACCCCGGAACACGCAGTGGGTGCAGGAGGAGGCGTTTGCTGGGAGGCGTCTTGGGGCATGGTAGATGGTAGGGTACGGGACCGGAGTTCCAGGATGATCGTCTGAGGTTCCCCAGCACACTCCACCAATTCTAAAGGTGTTTATTTGGCAGAGCTCGGGAGCAGCGCAACGTCGACGGGCAGGGCAGTCACAGCTTCCAAGCACGAGAGCCGTTGCTGAGCAGGAGCGCTCGACCCACTAGCGTTTAGAGCCAGTAGCGCTGAACCCACTAGCGTCTCTTCTACAATCTCTTCGCTACAGATGGTACAATCACGGAACAAGCAACAAACAGTTTTTAGTGGGCACGGCTCGATCACCTTGCAGTACCGACCAAGCGATACCCTTCTCTACAGAGTCTGCCGTCGCACGGTGTCGAACATTGCGAGTGGCATCCATGCCTCCGTGCCTCTATGCTGTGCAACATAGAGGGTTCTAAGCAAAGCGCCTTATTTTTTATATATGGCAATATCTGTCGCGACTGTGTGCGTGTCTGTCAGCCTCCATTGTCCCCGCTGCAACGATTCCCCCATCTCATTTTCAAACGTCAGAAAATGCAGTCTCCTCCCTTTTCTTACTTTAGTATGTGAGAGTGTGCATAGCACAGCACATTGGTACCCCCCCCCCCAATCTCTGTGCACCTATGCGTGATATATCAATTTTTCTCTAGGCATATCCCGCCTCACGGCTGACTTCTATCGTGCCATACACAACCTACCTCCACTAGACACCCTGCCCCCCTCCTCTCAAATGCCGATCATACGGTGTCTTAGCACAATTTAGAAACAACAAACGTTGAATTAGTAGCAGATATATCTGTATCAGTTTCGCCAGCAGAGGTTCAATGGGAGGTAAGCAAAACTTGCAATGTCCAATCTCTTAAAAATGAAAGAAAAAAGGAAAATTATCTGTTACAATTTCCGTCTAATTGCAAGGCAGTTTTTATCTCAATCTGTCTCTGTGTCATGATAGCTAGCAGATGGATGGATGGATGGAAAAACTTTATTGTGAGTCCTGAGATATGCAATTATCGCGCAGCAGGCTGCTCCCATGTTGGGACGGGCAGGCCGAGCGTGGCCGCTGCATCGTGCGTTCTCTGGACGGCCTAGATTTGGTCCCCGTAGTCGGAGCTTCACAGTGAAGTATTCCATCTTGACTGGTAGCTGCTTGATATATGCCTCGTAAAGAGGGTCATCGCCAGATCATATGTTCTAAGTTAGCTGAATCACCGCACTGAGGGCAAGCATTGCTGGTATACGTGTCTGGATAGATCGAGTGTAATAAAAATGGGTTGGGGTATATCGCCGTCTTTATTGAGGTTCACTGGAAATAGCTAGTAAATGCTTCAAAAAATATTGGAGGCCGCTTAAGCTTCGTGATAGCATTCAAAGATCTCCAACTGCTTCTCACGCTTCCCGGCAAATGCAGATTTCTTTCTTTTTTTCTAAAGGTCTTTATTTCTGAATTTAATAGGCGAATTTAGCAATGCGGCAGAAAAGGGGTGCTCTGTGGGAGAGGGGGACCGGTGCTTCCTTCTTCCTCAAGGTGGTGTGGTCCCGAGGTCGGCTCTGCAAAGAGGTGGCCAGGCCCTTCCTTTTTCCTGAAAATGTCCAGAAAAGCACGTCAAAGCTTATGTAACCGTAATGTTTATCGAGAAACGCTGGCAGCGAATGCTATGCCCTGTTGTGACGTCGGGGATCCATGCGGCCAATGAAGTTTCCATTGATGCGCGGTGCAGTGACAGGTGCTGGGAGAAAGGGCTCCGAGCGAAGTTTAAGAGAATAAAAAAAAAAGGATTATATTTCAGAAAAGTACATGGTTGAGTTTTACAGTACGGCTCCAACTATCGGAGCACACTATGGTAGCGTCTTAGCAATGTCCGGGTACCACACTGTTTCCGAGCGTCTTCCTCCTCAGCTTGTACTGCACTGAAGAATGCCGCAAGCGAGGCTCTGGACTGAGGGCCTTTCCACCACACCACCCAACATGAAAATAAAGTTTTTCTCTCTCCTCCTCAGCCATCTGAATCTGATTTTATGTCCTAGCTGCGTCGTCACTGCCCAGTCGCCTCCCACAATCCGGCATCGGAAAACCGGTGGCATCAGGAGACCAATCAGGCGTCGGGAGACCGATGGCGTCAGGAGGTCGGTTGGTCTGAAGGGAGGTCTGAAGGGAGCTTGGTCGGAAACGCATGCACATTACTCATCTCCGGCGTGGACAGGCCAATTTGGGCTGCTGACAGGGGTGAAGAACCGTAGCGTGAGACGTGAAAACTGTATGCTGCTGGGGTGGCATTCCCCGCTCTGAATGACCGCCGGGCACAACAGCACGAAGGCAAGCTTTCTGGTAGAAACGCGGCCCCTTGCATGGGACGATCCCGGAGGTACTGCACAGCCGCGCCAGAAATTTACATAATTTTCAGGTTTCTGTTATCGTTTCGCACATTTACTATTTCAGTCTGAGAAGGTTTAACATAAAAGACATGCACTGTTGGTGTTTCTTTTCATGACATTTGTTTGTGGGCTGTCATTCTCATAATTCCGATGAATAACTTTGTCAAGAATGTATGACGAGGTCAAATATTTTAAATTCTGGGGTTTTACATGCCAGGACCCCGATCTGATTATGAGGCACGCCATTGTGGGGACTCCAGAAATTTTGACCACCTGGGGTTCTTTAACGTGCACCTAAATTTAAGTACAGGCGTGTTTTCGCATTTCGCCCCCATCGAAATGCGGCTGCCATGGCCGGGATTTGATGCTGCCACCAATGTATGCCAAGGTATGAACAACTTAAATAACAGAATAGTGTGGCAATATAACCCGCATATATCGCATGTCATGTAGCAAGGCGTGGCTTATACATTACAGGGTCCATTATGAAAATAATGTGCATTTTCTGGCAAAAAATAGATTTATTGACCGGACCTGTACAAATGGTTAAAATTCTTCAATATACTCTCCCCTTGCATCAATACACTTGCACAGATGTATCTGCCATGCTTGGAATGCACCCTGAAAGTCCTTGATGGGAATGTCTCTCAGGAATGCTGTAACACGCTTTTGGATGTTTTCCACGGTCTCCCAATGCTTTCCCTACAGCACTCTCTTCAGTCGGGGAAACAAAAAAAAAGTCGCATGGAGCCAAGTCAGGACTGTAAGGGGGGATGGGGGACCACCGGGGTGTTGCTCCGGGCCGGGAAGTTGCTAACAATGAAGGATGTGTGGCTCGGGCCATTGTCATGGTGGAGCTTGACCGTGTCTTTGGTGTTAGCCCTCACGCGCACGACCCGGCATTTCAATCTCTTGAGCACCTCCAGGTGAAAGGCCGAGTTGACAGTTTCTTTGGACGATTCCTCGGGCTTCAATGAAGACAATGAGCATTGTTTTGAAGCGAGACTTGCTCATTTGCACTTTCTTGGGGCGGAAAGATGATATTGTGTGCAGCTCGCTGCTCTGCCTTTTCGATTCTGGGTCGTACTTGAACATCCAGGATTCGTCTCCGGTTACGACAGAGTTAAGAAAGTCCAGCTCATCTTGAATCAAATCCAGCAATTTTTGACAGCTCAAAACTCGAAGTTCTTTCTGGTCTTCTGTCAACACTTTCAGCACAAGCTTTGTGCAGACCTTGCACATTTGCAGATCCTCGGTCACTATCCTATGTACCGCAAACGTGGACATGTGTAGGGTAGAACCCTCGCCACATTTGCCGATCGGTTTTACTTGCCTGCCATGGATTGTCGTATCATAATAAAATCATGCGCATTACTTTCCCAATGGACTCTGTATACCTAAATATAGACGGGAATTTCCGCTCACGGGGACGCCGGTGCCGGACTCCTACACAGGATTTCTGTGATACGGGGCCCATAACACTATCGTGTTAATATCCACTGTAGGGGTCATGACTGAACTTGTGCCATGTACACGTTCACAAGTATTAATTCAATACATATGCTTTGTTTCCTGTGTGTTGCATGTCTGTTGTGTCTCGTGTGTGCATCACTTCAATTATCATTGCATTCACGTGAAGTAGCTTGCAGGGAATGCCGCCAGACAAACATATGTAGTTTTCATTAAAGAGCCCATGTTTCTCTCTTTCGATATCGCTTTATTTGTCCTCAAGTTGAACCCTGTCACGTGCCATTTCAGGGTAAATGATGCTCTAGAGAGAGATGGGTCTCTCCATACAGCACTGCATGAATTTGTGGAGTCTATAAAAAATAGAAAAGAAAAAAAAAAGAATTCAATTTATAAGTTTGAATATGGAAATTTCACCATGATTTTTGGTTTAACCACTGAATGATAACTTCATCAAGCACTATTTACGGTTGCGAGGTTTATGAGCAATACCATGACAACGAAAAAGAATGCAGGCATTGCAGAAACCACAGAAAGTACAATGCATAAATTACTAAATGTGACTGCATTTGTAGCCTCCACACGTCTAAAGGTTACATGGCTAATGTGCTAACAAAGTCTAATATGGTGCATCCTATCTCTTATATGATTAGAAATGCATTAAGAAAACTGGTCTTGGTATTGTGTGATGCTGATTGGACAAGAGCTGGATCATTTCGAAAACAAATGGCCAAGGCACAGAATGTGGCAAATTGACCTACCTAAATTTCATCATGTAAGCGTATACTGCTCAAGCATAATCTATGAGATAAAATGTCACTAGTGAACCTGAATATTAATTCTCAAATTTACTAAAACATTATGCACAAGAAATTGCAAATGTGCGGGGCTGTTCTCTCCTGCCCATTGACAGCGTTTTCAGTGAGCATGTGAACCAAGGAAATGACCTCACCAGTATCAACAATTGATATAGCCTTTAATCACATGAGCATGCAGCTCGACATGATGGCTGAATGTGCAGCTGCTAGACATGAGTGTCATCGCAGTTGCCTTCCCTAGTTGATTCGATGCCAAGGTTCTCGTTTGTCAGGAAACTGCACTCCTTGAGGTCCAGTATACCACGGTACGTGTCCTCCAATGTCACTACTGATGGTATCCTGTGAGTAAGACAAAGGAGTCAGCTGTCACTGCACTGTAACTTCTTTGGGAATAGATTAATAATGCAGAAATCGCAATTTTCACGCTGTCAAAAAAATAAACCTGGCCTCTGTAATGTGCAAGGCACAGCCAATATGCCAGGAATGTCAAACAATCATACTTTAACATTACTGTCTGCTACTGCCGCTAACATTTTTGGCAAGAAAAATATACAAAGAGCTTAATTCGACACCCCCTCTGCCTTTTTTTACTCAAGCAAAGCTGCTGCAAGCAGTCGTTTGTTAATGCAACAAACTGACATGCATGCATCACACAGAAGCTCCAGTAACCTTGTTCAAAATAAAGAGAGCACCATGGTGATGGTTGGCCTTTGAGAGCAATTAATGTAGCTGTCTCCTGTAAAGTTTTTAGAATAACTAAAATGACATCTGCAGTTCTGTGAAAAGTGTCCACAGGGAAGCTTGAGTGGTGAGCATCGTCCCCATAGTGAGTGCCCTCCACCACAACAAGCATTCTTTCGCCCTGTGGTTTTTTGTATGCAGCGTGGCATGTCTGTTCCTTTATTGACGCATCTCGGTATGCAGAACACTCCTTTATTATGCTGCCAAATCCTTAATAGATGTCACTTTCGGTGAGAGTCACAGTGCGCTTTGTGACCGATGCATCAGGTTGACCTGAGGACATTAAGAATGGCTTTCACGTCACGTAATTGCATCTATCATTGAAAAATGCAGGAGAGGAGGTGGCATAGGTAAAAAATGAATGGCTATACTTAAGTTACTACAGAGACTTTAGTCTCCTCTGGTGCACTAAAACTCCATAATTTCACTCTTTAATTTATACCTCTGTCACACGAGCCCGCAAAAACTTTTATGTAAGCGGTCTTTTACCAAGTTAAAAGACTTTTTACTGAAGAGGTGTCGCGCGGCAGACACACAGCACCAACAATCTCTTTTGAGTGTTTCCTTCTGGATACGCTATACAGAAAGCGTGGCGCTAGCATTCGAAACAAGATCGGCCAAACTAAACTGATGTATCTCGAAATATAAAATGAAAAGTCGCTTTAATATAAAAGCATAGTAAAACCGGTCAGCAAATGTGGCGAGGGGTCTACCATACACATGTGTACATTTGCGGTACATGGGATAGTGACCGAGGATCTGCAAATGCACAAGGTCTGCACAAAGCTTGTGCCGAAAGTGTTGACAGAAGCAACTTTGCTATAAAGTGATTACACGGTCTTAAAATAAAATTTAACAATACCACATTAAGAGACGTTAATCTAAAAATTTACTGCAGTAGTTTAGAGAGCGTTCGACCTGCTTTTGAGACACATTTGGCCTGCTTATGAGGGTGCGGAAGAAAATGAGCATTACTGCGTTTACAACACTTTCTGCGAGACATAAAATTGTTGTTACAGTGAGCCTAGGCAACAGAAAAATATGCTTTTGCTTAGTTTACTTAATATATGATATTTGCTGGCACCCACTGGTTTCGAGGCTATTCCTTTTTGGCCATAAAAGAGATCGACGAACTCCGCTTCCAGTAAAGACCGCTTCTCAAAAAGAGATCGCTCCCGCTCATGTGTCTGCAAGCAAAACCCTTTTTTGGGAGAATTCTTTTTGCTCAAAAGACTTTCGAGTGCCCGTGTGACATAGGTATTATTTTTAGCAATTAGAGCTTCATGTTGCACTGTTATATATACATAATTTAAAAGCTAGGGTGCAGTTATTAAGAAAGAAAGAAAGAATGGACACTGACCAAGGAACAGTATTTTTTATATTATTGTGATAGCAATTATACGGACACTTCAGCGCATTTCTGCCGCCGTGATGTTCTGTATAAAGGGTGATAGCATTGTCGCTGCGCGCCGTATGCTGTGTGTGAAATGAAAGCCGATGATGGGGGGCTCAATCTCGCGCGTGCAAGGGTGGAAAGCGGGGAGGAAGCGCGCAGTCTACCAATGCGCGCTAAGCACCGGGGGAGGAGGTGTTCTACTCCAGCAGCTGCTGCTTGCGGCGCAGCCACGCGGGCCCTATCTTGAAAGCGATCTGCGATGGGGACAGAGAGTGCTGAGTGCTGATAGCTTCGTGTGCGCTGTGTTTTCGCCGCTTAGTTCGTCTTGAAGCCGAGAGGCAGTACGAAGGTCAATTCACTCGCTGCTGCTGCCGCACTTCCTTGCTCCAGCGTTTTGACAGCAAATTTCTGCGATCATCGAGTGAGATGTGTTCGTGTTTGCTTGTGCCCGTGTGATACCATGCCTGTTAATTTAGTTAGTAATAAAGCGAATGTTTACAATTTTTTATGGTCGATAAAACTAATACCCTTATTCTTATTGCTGTTGTAGCATCCACTGACGCTGCAACACGAGGACACTAAGGTCGGTGCTTTCAATCGGCGCCTTGGTGCCAGTTGAGAGCTACTACCATGGTGCTGGCTGCGAAAGACCAGGAAAATAGATTTGGGCGGTGTGTACTCAATGTGCAAGCACGGCACGCGCACTTTGGCTCTAGAAGGCTCTAGAAGAGACTCTAGATCGGAAGGTAGTGTTCGAATCACATTGCCACCCTTTCCCTCTTCCACAGGTTCTACTATTCGACGCTTAATTGACCACCATACATTGTTTTCCCAATGCGCCGGTTACGACGAATTAGCCATGCCCAGCAGGTAGCACAACCACATTCACGCACAAATACATTTTCAGCCTCATTTTTCTACCGAGCCTCTAAAGACAGGAATGGCCTTCCTCATCAAATCGCTGCCATGTTAATATATAGCTGGCCGCAATACGCGTCTGCCCGTTGTACGTGAAAACGGCGGCGCGCACTCAGTTTCTCATTTCGGCAACAGGCAATCTTCTCCGAAGTCATCGCACGCGGCATTCACAGCTATCACCACCAATCCTATAGCGATAAACATCTTCGCCTATCTGTTTCACAGCGCGTGGTGCTGTCGGAAGCGTAGCGCATTCTTTTAATAGGCAATAACCGAAATGCGCTGCCCTTCCCTGCTGCAGACTGCGACCATAAACGTTTTCCGGCTGCTAGATTCCACGTGAACAAGAAAAGGTGCGAGGCGTGCACGATTGAGATTTTTCTCACGTGAAGACAACGGCATGCACAGTTTCTTATTCCAGTACCACCAATTATCTGCCCGGGTCATCGCCGCCAAACCTATAGCGATAAGCATCTGTTTTACAGCGCATGGTGCATACACTCTAAAACAAAATTACACCCTTTGGGTTGTATCTTGCCACACAACAATAAACATCGTCTGTCTTGCCCGCATTTCCTTCCTTTAACACTGCGA
The DNA here is from genome assembly GCF_050947875.1 of Dermacentor variabilis. Taxonomy (NCBI): domain Eukaryota; kingdom Metazoa; phylum Arthropoda; class Arachnida; order Ixodida; family Ixodidae; genus Dermacentor; species Dermacentor variabilis. The sequence continues at coordinate 26,734,432 of NC_134572.1, read as the reverse complement.
CCACGGTACTTCCCAGTAACGAATGGCATGCGCATTGCCATCATCACATAGCATTCCCAACAGGAAAGTAGCGGGCGCGGCATTTTCAAGAAAGGAAACAGAAGCAAGGCAGATGACGATTATCGTTGTGTGGCAGATACACACCCCAAAGTGTGTACCTTTGTCTGATAGTGTAGTGCCGTTGGTAGCATACTTCATGTTTTCAGTAGGCGATAATCCAAACATGCTGCCATTCCCTGCTGCAGGTGGCGCGATGTAGGCATCATGTTACACTTCGTTGGCATCTGGCATCGCCCACCAGCTCGACTTCGTTTTGGTTTCCCGTCACACTCCATAAACACCATACAATATGAAAACAACAAAACGCGTCTCGAAACGCCGGAGCACCACTAGCTCAATGCACGCCGACGTCTCATTCTGCAACCATTTGCATTACGTAGATGTCAACAATAGATGAGTCTGTCAAATTTGTTTGTTACTACGGATTGTACGTTTCCCGGTAGTACGTTTTTTCTCACAACTGTTTTCAAAACGTATGAAAGGAGTTCCAGTGTAATTAAAGAGTGCTTATTCTTGACTGAATGAATTTGTATTGAGTATCCAAGTCAAAAGTGTATTCAAGAATTTAGTAATATACCATTAAGCTACCAGGTCAAAATCACAGCAAGAGGCAAATGATTTTTGAAGTTGATGAAAAAAGCAAGTGACATCAAGAAAAAGGCATAAACAAAGCATCGCTTTAAAGCCATGAATCAAAGAACAGGTGGGGTAAATATTAGAATGAAGTGAAAAGTGCTCATCAAGAACAGTAGCCTTGTACAAAATGGGCACACGGCTAACATGATTAAGCTACATTTAATGTTGCTTTCTCATACACCCCAAAATTGGCTGCCTTTTAAGCTGACATGTCTAGGTTACATTTAGGAATGTGTAAGGCACATGTACTAGAGGCTTAATTCCATCACTAGGGCAAATATAGTACTCACCTTTCATCGCAAACTCTCTTGAAGGCCATGTTCACTGCACTTCTCATCAATTTTGTGGCAAAGTTTTTGCAAGCCTGCAAGTTATATATTATTCATGTAAAATTCCAATACATAAACAATCATTTATGTTTTCGGTCATCTGTATTTCATCATCAATTACAGTTGAGACAGTACAAAAGGACCAGCATATATATATATATATATATATATATATATATATATATATATATAAGTATATTAAAGATGCAACAAATCTATTTTTATTTTTGGTTTAGGCCAAAACATCGAAAATCGAAATAAATTTGTTTTGCACTATGCACTTACTCAAAACTGATACAGTTGCCAAAAACACTTACTTTTGTAGTTATATATATATAATGCACCCATATGCATGCCTAATGTGTCATATCAAGCACTTCCCAGCAAGTGGCGAAATGTAGTACTTACATCGGCCTTTTTATCGGTTACATTTCCTTTAAAATTAAGAAGGAATATAGCTGTGCATCTCTAGAGGTCTTTGCTTTTATAAGAATGGGCAGGCACATGGCAATAAATTCTGTAACAAATTGCACCAAGAAGTATGAGGCACACTTACAGAGACTATCATTTCCTCCACGACAGGTACGTCGATTCGCGGCTCTAATTCACAGCTGCTGAGGTGGACACCAACCTGTTAGAAAGAGAGCACAATCTCAGAAATGCACCACATGAAGAAACAGTGAAGAAGAAACTGCCTGCAGCACTTTTCAATGTCAAACACATGCTCCTGAAAACCATGCACACACATGCACATGGACACAAAAAAAAGTGCACCTAATGCTTCAAGTTTTAATTCTATTTGTATGGGTGCCACCAGCATAACACCTTATGATATTCATAACCCAATGACTCTGACAGAACTCAGAATGCATACTCTTCCATGCAGTACATAGGCCAAACAAAACTACTTTATGCTGAATAATGGTGTGCCAAGCAACAAAGTATATAGTATTATAACTTTTTGTGAGCTTAAGTGTCTGTGCAGGCATTAGCTGTTTGTAGCAAATGTTCACCTACAGATTCAATGCCAGCTACTCAGTACTTTTAATTGAACTGGTGACTTAGTTGATTATAAAGCAAAAAAATGGAAAACAGGATTTGTGCATGCGTGGGCTATGTGTGCAAGAATACGGTACTTCAGCTGATCAACGACTGTTGCTGTAGGTGAATGAGTTGTGGCAAAATCCTTCAGTTGTGAATGTCATCAACAGGTCCACTGTAGCTTCCCTTATAAGTGCATATGCAGATCAGTATAAACGAGAAACAGATGATTACCTCAGCGGCAGCCTCTCGGATGAAGGCAGCCCTCGGAGACAGTGGTAAGTGAATTTTCGCCTTGCGTGGCAGGCACTTTTCTGGTGAGGAGTCACATTTCAACATAGTATTCGTGCGACCATTTGGCTTTAGCAAGGTTGCTCCAGCTTCCTTTGACCCAAGAGTACTGTAGAGTTCAGCTTCCTGCCCTATCACATCCACCTCTTCCTCAACATTGCCTGTGTCGTCCTGGGCACCTTCTGTGGTGCATGCAGCAGTGGCAAGCCGTGAGACCAGCTCACTTGGCTCTGAGTAGCTGTTGCATGCATCAGCATCTGCAGCTGTGAGCAAGGAAAATGCAGTAGTTATTATGCAAGTGACACATTTGGGTTGATACCTGGGGCTCAAGGTAACGGAATGGTTAATTGCACAGTCCTGGAACACAGGACAGAAAAGCAGAGGGAATGGCACACAAGTGTAATGGCTTCCACTTTCTCTGGGTGAACATATCAGACGACGATCACTGCTGTGTGTCATCAGCTCTATGAGCTAAAAAAAAAAAGGTGGGCGAGGTCAAGCAAAGGAGGCACATTTGGGAAGACACTTCAGCTTTATCGTACAGTGTGCTCAATTGCAGCGTGGAACATGCCATAACAAGGCAGAAGTTACAATGCACAGCATAGAACGTCATCTGATCAGCTTGTTCTCTGTTCCCACACAGTACAGCTTTTCAAAATTTGGCATAGCTGCCTGGTTCATCAGCAGAAACGAGTCTTGGTGAACTGCACCGAAGGTTAGAAGCACACAGTGGAAACAGAAAAAGAGAGAGTATAATAGTGGAGACACACAAATGTGCTCTTCAAGTAGTGAATTTTTAACAACAGTCTGTCACAACATTGTGCCACATCAGCTTCCTTCTTATATTGCCATTATTGGGCAATTGTTTTCTTTTTCTTTTCCTTTTTTCAATTAACTGTTCTGCCTAGATGTGTACTGATATACATGTATACTGTATCGTCCCACTGCCATGCTCTCAAATGAGTAGCAATATTGTAAATTTAAAAAAAACCAAAAATGGTGAAATGAAACAAGGTACCACAAACAAAAACCCTGAAGAATCCAGTGACGTCTTTTCAATGATCTTGCTGTACACAATTTTCAAACGTGTGATCGCCTGCTCCGGCCTCAACATGCTGCATAACGCATAGCACATGAACTGCAATTTTAGGGCATGGGCATCTGTACATGAAATTGCAACAGAAAGTTCTACAATATGGAGCAGCCTTGAGCTTTAAATGCATGAAATAAGCCTGTACACTGAACATGGTAATTAGTACGTAACGGAGTATCTGCTGATTGGTGAAACAGCCATATGCGATCTGCGTCTGTTCGCAATAAAACATAACTGCCAAGGCAAAATTACACAATGTACAGTTGGTGAGTTTATAGAAACAAACATGAATTAAAAAGAAAAGGAAAGTGGTAATTGTACACAAAGCTGAGAAGCCCTCTCAATACAGTCACCTAATATATATCTCTGAGAAGTGTGCACTGGCTGTACAATGTTTAATAAACATTTAATGAATTTATTATGTATATAATTCATCCCCACTCCACTCAAAAGCTTACAGTGTTATGGAATATGTGACCTAAAGGACTGATAAGCTGCTTTTTTTATTCCAGGTGCAAAGATATACGTATGTTGAACTTCCAAGTACTTACTGCCAATTTCCAACTCTTCAATTTCATTATCAGCATCTGCAAAATGGACAAGGAGGATTGTAAGTGACATTCATTCACAACAAAGGAGATATGATGCTTGCTTTTATAAAGGTAAATAATGAATGCTCAGTGAATGAGGGTGCAGGAACCACTGTAATTGGCATTCTTGAACAAAAGAGGTGTGCTAAATGCACGTGTCCAAGAAAGATACTTTGACAGCAGTTTTTTCTAATTGCTGCAAAATGACATCACCTAATTAAACCATGCATCTTGAAATGTTTACTCAACTTAAGTATTTATATTGTTTATCTTCAATACTGTCAGTCTGAGATATTTTCTACAGTGACTCTTAGAGTCAAGCCAAGCCTAGCCTTTGTGGGATTTTAAAAGCAGAGCCATAACTTGTTTGTAACAAGATGATACTGCAGATGACTTTGCTGCAACTCAGTGGATATGGCATTGAGCTGCTGAGCGTGAGGTTGGGAGTTCGATTGTACGCTGCAGCAGCTGCATTTGGCTGGAGGCGAAATAAAAAACGCTCGTGAACTTTAATTTAGGTTTACGCTACAGAATGCAAGGTGGTCAAAATTGATCTGGAGCCCTCCTACTACAGTATCTCTCAACCTTGCAGTCGCTTTGGTCGTTAAAACCTATTAATCAATAGATAGAGAGTTTTAGAAATAGCATACCTAAGGTGCTCTGCTTATGCAAAAATATAAAACTACAGGTTAAACCAGCAGAATACAAGGAAAAAAAGAACTGCACACAACATTCATATCTGAAGAACAGCATCGCATCAAGTTCACATGCCAAAATGTCTAGCTCATGCATGTAGGGTTGCTACATTTGCTGAGGCAAAATAATCTAGGGGAGGTAGGAGATCAATTGATTGACTGAGTTTAAAATCCCCCCGAGATCCTTTGACAAGCTCCCAAAGCATGGCACTTTGGTGTTTTTGCATTCTGACCTTGTTGAAACGCGGCTAGCTACCGAAACCCCAAATTCGTGTGCAGTACCTCAAACCAGAGGTGTATAACAGTGCTTCATTGAAGTTTGGTCATTTTTCTCTCAACTACATAAGATTGCATTATATAAAGTTCTAGGCACTCTATTTACTTGAATTTTGAAGCGTTGTGTCAGCGTTGTAAACCCACCCTATAACAGCCTGATCCACAACAGTTGCTATACATATCTACACATTAAAAAAAAAAAAAAAAAAAAAAAAAAAAAGCGGACCCTGCGACCTAGTGCTAATAAACAGAACACCATGGCCACAGAGCCAACCATGATGGTAAAGACCTGGGGTGAGCATCACTGCTGTTGCTGAGCATTCAAAGAAGAAAAATTTACAAATAGGAATGAATATTATGCAACTCGAAAAGACAAGAGAACTAGAACGAAAAGCTATACAGAGGACTATGTGCGACACGTAGTAGTAGTAGTTGCACTTTTCGCAAAATTGGTGTTACAATGCTCAGGTTGTTTCATTAACACGGTTCACTTCATCTATTAATTCACTCTGTCCACAGGCAGGTTCTGTTTAAAACTTTTTTTCCAATTACATTAATTTGGGCAAGATAAAAAAAAAAACTACAACACGCACACCAGTCAGGATGCTGAATTGGCAATGGGCAGCACCTGCTGGCTGCGCAGCTGTGCACCTTACCACGGCATTAAACAAAACGAACTGTGAAATGCCTTGCATGAAATTTGAGCAAGAATGAGCAAGCAGTTTAGGTGAAAGACCTATTTATACATGCTTCACTTATTTAACTCCACAAAGTACAACATATAGTTTTTACTGCACTGGGTTTGACGCCTCAAAGTTCTGACTCAAGCACATAATTACCGAAAAGCCCTTGCTAGTGTTTCGATAAGACAAATGGAGTTCTCAGTTGCTGATAGTTCAGCAAATAACTTACTGAGTATTTCATTACTAGACAAGTTAATTTTTACTCAATTAACACTTTATTGTTTATTTTTTTTGTACGAAAATAATGTTCATGAACAGAAAAAAATTGTTAACAAGTTGCTTTATTTTTCTTGATGTGGAATGGTGTTTGGGATTTGTGGAGTTAAAGGCCTACTGCAATGCAATATTACGTTGGCTAAATTTGTTATAGGTGAGTAGTTGTATATTTCCCTGAACCAATCTTGATAAAGCCACAGAGCTGCTCATTGTATAATTTATCAGGCTGCATTTGGAGATTTTTCAGCTTGTCGCAGGCAGCCTCACATGGCAGACTCGAGCATCTGGGGGAAAAGAGGGCTCATTGTGCACCTCGCAACTGCTAATTTTGCAAGCTTTTTGTGATGCTTACACTCGTATTTCAAATGTAAAATTTTGCACGGACGCTCCTTTATATCCACGTTATCTTAATCTAGGTTTCTTACACCGTGAAAAATTTCGCTACAGTTGGACTTTAAAGCAACATTTGATGTTGCTGTGAGTACTTACAAATATAAAACACCAAAACAATTGACGACAGAGTGTCTGGAAAGCTTTAGACACCAGCCATTGTGGACATAGATTGGATGGCTCTCCAACGAATGTTACACCTGTCTCTCTGATATTAGCTCTCTGCTTGCTTCTTACCGCGGTGTAGAGGTGTGAAGCCAAAACGACGACACAGCAGGACAATGGCTCGCCGCGAAGGGAGATATGACAAAAGCCAGGAAGGCTGCTGGCGCTGGATGAGCAGCTGGAGAGTCTGTCGCACGTCGCAAGCCCGCATCCACTGTCCAATAAGATCCACAGCACGGACAGTTGTACAATAAAAAATACAACAAGGATAGGCTTAGCATAAATTGTGTAAAGAATGTACACAAGAAGTGGTAACTTTCACGGCCTATAGGTAGTTACAACATGGCATGTGTTGAGACGATTGCAATGCTGCTGGAATATGCAGATTTGAAAAAGAGTGGACTTTCTTACACTGCAGTTACTTTTACATTGATTTTGCAGTAGGAATTGAACACTGACCCTTGCAATGTTTAACACCTGAACCCTCTTGAGTGAGGCTAGCTTAGCAGGACTCCTTGAGGAACTATCAGACATTGTTTGGGATATTATCGGCCTTAGTGAGATTAGAAGAACTGGTGAGGCTTACACACTGCTAAATAACGGCCATGTCCTCAGCTATAGAGGTCTTCCTGATAAAAAGCAATACGAGGTAGGATACCTAATTCATAAGGACACAGCGGGCAACAATGACGAATTCCACAGCATTAACGAGAGGGTAGCGGAAGTCGTAATCAAATTTAATGAGAGGTTTAGATTAAAGGTAGTACAAGCCTACACTCCAGCATCCAGTCACAATGACGAGGAAGTAGATCACTTTTATGAAGACGTTGAATTAGCGATGAGAAAAGCGCAAACTCGGTATACGGTAGTAATGAGTGACTTCAATGCAAAAGTGGGGAAAAAGGAGGTGGGTGAACAGCCAATTGGCAACTACGGCGTCGATTCTAGAAACGCTAGAGGAGAGATGCTGGTAGAATTCGCAGAAAGGAATAAGTTGAGAATAATGAACACCTTTTTTAGGAAACGTAGCAACAGAAAGTGAACCTCAAAAAGCCCTAATGGTGAAACAAGAAATGAAATTGATTTCATACTTTCTGCCGATCCCAGCATAGCGCAGGATGTAGGAGTGATAGGTAGGGTAAAGTGCAGTGATCATAGGTTAGTGAGGGCTAGGATTCAACTTAATTTGAAGAGAGAAAGAGTAATATTGGTCAAGAAGAAACAGGCCATCCTAGACACAGTGACGGTAAAAGTGGACCAATTTAGGCTGGTACTTGAAAACAAATATGCAACCTTAGAACATAGAGATGATGATGACATAGAGGTAATGAATGAAACCACAACGAGCTGACTTCAGAGTAAGCACTTGAAGTGGGAGGCAAGGCACCAAAGCAACCAGTAGCTCTCCCAAGTAACAAAGGACCTAATAAAGGAATGACAAAGAATGAAAGTGTCCAACTCAAGAGATAAGATGGAATTCGCGGAACTGTCAAAAGTGATAAAAAAAACTAAAATAAGTGATATTCTAAATTATAATGTGAGAAAGACTGAAGAAGCCATAAAAAATGGTCACAGCCTGAAATCAGTTAGACGGAAACTTGGTACAGGCAAACAAAAATGTATGCACTGAAAGATAAGCAAGGTAATATCATCAGCAATCTCGAAGGCATAATAAAAGCAGCAGAAGAATTCTATACTGACCTGTACAGTACCCAGAGGACTCAGGAGTACTCTATTCAAAACAATAATGAACAGTATACAGAAACTCCTCCTATAACTAGTGATGAGGTCAGAAGGGCCTTGCAAGGCACGAAACGGGGAAAAGTGGCACGACAGGATGGAATAACAGTCGATTTAATCAAAGATGGAGGAGACATAATGCTAGGAAAACTGGCTACTTTCTATAGGAAGTGTCTAGGCACTCTAAGGGTCCCATAAAGCTGGAAGAATACAAACATTATACTAATCCACAAAAAGGGAGACATTAAAGAATTGAAAAATTATAGGCCCATTAGCTTACTCCCAGTATTATATAAAATATTTACCAGAATAATCTCCAATAGAATAAGGGCAACACTGGACTTTAGTCAACCAAGGGAACATGCTGGCTTCAGGAAGGGATACTCTACAATGGGTCACACCCACGTCATTAATCAGGTTATCGAGAAATGCGCAGAGTACAATAAGCCTCTCTATATGGCTTTCATAGGTTACGAAAATGCATTTGATTCAGTAGAGATACCAGCAGTCATAGAGGCATTGAGTAATCAAGTAGTACAGACCACTTGCGTAAATGCCCTGGAAAATATCTACAGAGATTCCACAGCCACCTTAATTCTACACTAGCAAAGTAGGAAGATACCTATAAAGAAAGGGGTCAGACAAGGTGACACAATCTCTCCAATGATATTTACTACGTGCTTGGAAGAAGTATTCAAGCTATTAAACTGGGACGGTTTAGGTGTAAGGATTGACGGCGAATACCTCAGCAACCTTTGGTTTGCCGATGACATTGTTGTATTCAGCAACACTGCGGGTGAGTTGCAACAAATGATTGAGGACCTTAACAGGGAGAGTGAAAGAGTGGGGTTAAAGATTAATATGCAGAAGACAAAGATAACGATAAATAACCAGGCAAGAGTACAAGATCGCAAGTCAGCCTCTAGAGTCTGTGAAGGAGTATGTTTACCTCGGTCAACTAATCGCAGGGAACCCTGACCATGAGAAGGAAATTCACAGAAGAATAAAAATGGGTTGGATTCCAAACGGCAGACATTGTGAGCTCCTGACTGGGAGCTTACCGTTATCATTGAAAAGGAAATTATACAATCAGTGCATTTTACCGGTGCTGACATATGGGGCAGAGACTTGGAGACTGACAAAGAAGCTTGAGGACAAGTTAAGGACCGCGCAAAGAGTGATGGAATGAAGAATGCTAGGCATAACTTTAAGAGACAGAAAGAGAGCGGTGTGGATCAGAGAGCAAATGGGTATAGACAATATTCTAATAGACATTAAGAGAAAAAAATGGCGCAGGGCAGGTCATGTAATGTGCAGATTAGATAACCGTTGGACCATTAGGGTGACAGAATGGGTACCAAGAGAAGGGAAGTGCAGTAGAGGATGGCAGAAGACTAGGTGGTGCGACGAAATTAGGAAATTTGTGGGTGCTAGTTGGTGCAGGACAGGGGTAATTGGAGATCGCAGGGAGAGCCCTTCGTCCTGCAGTGGACATAAAATAGGCTGCTGCTGCTGCTGATGATGATGATGAGATATTGTCAAAGCTGAGACTACAAGACTACTTCCTTCTGGTGTAAGATGAGCTATAAATACAGCTTAGTGCTTCTGGCTAAAACTAAAAGGCAGGAAAGTGATGCTCTAAAATGATCTTTGCAAATCTCGTTTTAACTTATGAGTGCTATCTGCTGTACAAGTGGTACAGCAAGGAAACCGTAGGCGATTATGCTTAAAAGTTGTGCAGTGAAAATTTTATTGTAGTCTGATTACATTTAGCATAGTTTTTGTATTAATGAATAAGACAATAAAAGTGTATTTCTGCTATAGAGAATTGGTGCCATCAGCATATACATTAAGCAAAAAGAGACAACTGTTGCAGTCAAGACAAAGTGAGAGCTAATCAATGTCTTTGCATTTTATGACTTTATAGCATTCTGTACATGTCACGAAAGCATTAAAGCATACCCCCAAATATGTGAGCCCATTACTTGTCAATGCTTGTTGCCATATCTCCGAGTATGTAAAGGTCAGGTGCGTGGTAAGTAAATATGATGGCTGCACATACTTCATGATAGTGCCTCTCCAGCTGTGGTGTTTGTGCACTTTCTATAACTACAACAATCTTCTTTACGAACATGTACCATTGCATACAAAACATAGGCAAGAGAAGGAACATGGTGACACACACAGTCTGTGTCCATGCTTTACCTGCAACGCTACACGTTAATAATGGCAAATCAACAAGCTCTACTGGAAACCTTGTTGAACAATTTCCTACGAACAACAAGGAACAAACAGTAGCCATAGGCTATTATGGCGACAGGAAGTGTTCAAGACAGCCAGAGGGAAACAAAATCAATATGCACGTAAATAATCAACAATAACTTAAACAAGAAACCTTCTTGTACATTCTGTGGCCTTCCATGTGATTGTGCGTCACTTCATAGTTCTGCGCAATGTGTGCCCATTGCTTGCCTCATCTTATGCATGTCACGCTGTTTTCCCATCCAACCTTCATGCTAACGAAACGGACAAGAATAAACAAAAATATACACAAGAAAGGAAAAGGTTAGCGACTAAATTTCTCTCTCTCTTTTTCTAATAAGGGAGAAAAAAAAAGTTGCAGTTTTGCCCATAATTCAAAGCAGTGATGTAATAGCCAGCGCAATATTATGTAGCAGAAGTCTTGCACTGTCTTATATGGTATTGGTTGTGAGAAAAATTCACAGGGGCAGTATTTTCGAGCGATCACTTTTGCGGACTTTTGCGAAACTAGGCACCAGATGCATCCGCCAAGATGCCAAGAGTGCTGTAGCCAATATACTTTGACACGTCCAATGCTGAGTCTTGCAAAATCTCAGAAAAGTGAAACTGTTTCTAAATAGTGATGCCTCTAATCTGAGTCATGTTCATTTGTGTAGGTAGTGATCCCAAGTGGTGAAGTGGAGACAAAACTCTTTTTTTCTCCTTTTCCTACCCTGTATTTTGTTTCACACTACCAGCTCTGTTTAAATATATTTTTGCCTTGACACTATTGTATGAATAAGCCACAACAGCTAATCGTTTTAAAAGTGCTCAGGAGACCAAGCACAGGGTTGTTCAAGCACAGTATTCTTTGATGCAGCATTGGTGAAATTGCTGAGGTAGACTCCTCGACTGGAAACCTGCGATTCCAGAGTTCGAGTCCTCCCAGGGCACTGCAACTTTTCTTCTTTGAAGTTCTGATAAAGCGCTTTGGAATTCCAGTGACAAACATCAAAATGACTGGGGGAATGAGCCCATGACACTTATCACCATAAAACACTAGAGAAAGCAAATTTGAAGCAGCACTGTAGGTTACACTCACCTCCGAGGCTCGCCGCTTGGGCAAAGGCCACGAAAAGTATGTTGCACTATCGGTTGCAGCATATGGAAAGCAGTTCAGTTCTGGAATCAAGAAAGGTAGCTAAATTGTGTGTAAAGATCAAGAATAAATTCAGTGAATTCTGCCTGACCCTCGCTAGTAAGCCATTGACTCAACTTGGGAGACATTTGGTGGTCTTCAGTATTATTAAATAATATAGTTATTATGTCATCATTGGCAAGTTTTAAATTTCTAATCAAAGAGAAATATCCTGATAATTGCAGTACATATTTAATGACACAGTATAAAAAGAAGCACAAATGTCATCCTATCTGGTTTGGCATGCATAATTAAAAACTGTGCTGCAGTCATTCATGTGAATGTCAATCAACTCACCCAGTTACCTGCTTGGCTATAAATTTAAATGAGTAAAATATTTGCTAAAAACTCCACTATATTTGGTCACTGCCTTTCTAGCACAATAAATACAAACTCAGCATAAGACGATGTGCCCGAGCAGGCAGACAGACATCTAGCCCGATTAGTTACGATTTAATTTATGAAATTGTTTCCAATCGAATTTGACATATCCAAACTGCATAGTAAACAAAGAGGAACAGGTCTGCTGAATTCTTTTGACCACCTGGAACCCCTCTACCTTTCACCTCTTGTTTTCCTTCCTTCCTTGACCACCTGGGTTTCACTGAAGTGCATAAAAACTGAGCAGACGAATATCTCTCCTTCACCTTATTTAGTATGCGACAGCCATGATAAGGGATCGAACCAGCGACCTCGTGGTAAAGGGACACTAAAGAGAAAACAAAGTTAAGCTGTATTAGTAAATGAAAATCGCCCATGTACAATACCAAAACAGCCACCCTTACAAAGGGCTGATAAGCCAGTATAGATGCCAGAGTGAGAGACTGGTGGCACTGCCGCCTTAAAGTTCCTGCACTAGCTCATTATGACATCATGGATTCTGACTGGCTCTGTTCAGGCCTATTTAATATTTTATTGGTAGGTATTACATTGTATTCTAAAGCAGCCATAGAACGAACTTGTAAAATTTTAAGAGCTTTTATTGCACCACAATGGCCCAAATAGAAATAAATGCTTTGAAATATATGATGTCTGACGGACATACTGGTGCTTGGATGTTCGTATGAAACTTAAAAAATTAAAGTTTGGCTTTCATTCTCGCTTCCTAGTAATTCACCACATACCATGACAATAATGAAAATAGAGTTTTGAAAGAACACGTTATCAGCCTAGACTGATTCAATGCTTCTCTTTAGTGTGCCTTTATCATCGAGCGCCACTGCCAATTTTGGTTATCGACTGCAACCTGAAGAGTGCTGTCTAGGAAACATTCTACCGCAATAATTTTTCAAATTGGTTCATTATTAGAAAACAGGAGATATTGAAATGTGTTGCCATGCTGCCAGGGAAGAGCTTCACAGCCAATGTAAGCACTCTCCCCCTCTAACTTGGCTAGCGTCTGCACGTGACGTGAGCTTTCTTCCCAGCCTTCTCCCACACCGGAGCTGAGTGGCTGCATCATGTTTACATCATGAGCCTCTCTTCCATATTTTTGTCTTATCCTTATTGCAGCACCCCATACTCCCAATGATGGTATTGTGCATTGTGCACTAGATAATTTACCGAGGTTATGGGCCATTATTGATGACGTTGCAGGCAGTGCATCTTATGTAAAAGCATTTTCCTCTGCGAGCTTGACTTTCTGGCTAATGCTTGAAATCTCAGCTGTTCTTGTGCCATGCAGCTGTTTGATACTTTGCAGACCCGATTTCCACTGCCTAATCCACGAACTGCGCTTGTCTGCTTGCACTCCCCAAATGTGGTGTGGGGCCGTTTAAGTGGTAGAATGCAACCACCATGGAGCTACAATGCGAGCACAGTCTTATGAGTTCGGAATTGTAAACTAAAGTGATTCAGAAAAATGCAATGACCAACTCTAGAAATTGGCTACTTACTCTCACACTCTGTAACACCGACTAGGGGAAAATGTGCCGCCACTGCAAAGAGAGTCTCTCTCATATCTTTGAAGTCACAGAGCCTGCAGAGAAGAAAATAGCAATTTCAGAATGCACAATCGCACATTGTAGACTGGCGCTGAAATCGTAAGGATTGCGCACACTTGAGGCAGAATGTGCAGCTTGTGTCGGCTCACATGTGTATTACCAGTGACCCCTTTTACAACATGTGTGAAATGTGTTTGTGTCATCCTGGACACCTTCCGTGGCTGTTAGATTGGGTGTCTGTTTATAGAGCTGCTCCATCAGAAAGTTTTTGACTGCAGCTTGTACAAACTGCTATCAGCAGTCGAGAGCTGCTGGTGCCAGGCCTACCCAGCCTCCTTTTCATTTTGTCATTCTGACTGCACTCAAAACTGTTCAACTATGCTGTGCCTATCATCATGACTTTGAAATCATGTGTCACAACAGACCCTGATCTTGTAAGTCATAGTATTGGTGCAGTAGTATCATACTCTAACAGCAGATGGCACCTCCTCCCCATATGCAGTGAGATTGTTTTTGCATCTGCTAAGATCACTGCTAAGAACTGCCATCTAAAGAAATTCAGTGAATGCCTATAGTGTTTATAAGTGTATAGGGATATACACAATAAATGGCAGGAATTTCAGAAAGTTCAAGAGAAGACGAAGCAGTCTTTTGTAGGGTCCTTGGCTGTAAGTACAGCAATGATATTACGCTCAAATGCTCATGACAATATTCTGCGACGACTAGGCAGGTTTGTTTACCATGCTAAAAATGTTTGGCAGAACCCCTTTAATATGGAATACCAGGGCTTGTGTGTCATTTATGTCACTGCGAACACATAAATCGGTGTTGAATTTAAAATATAGCATGCTGCTCAATTATGCTTTGAAGCCTTGTGGGGCCTCGACATTAATGAGAAGAAGTACTGTACTATACATACACACTGTGGCTTTTGCTGTACAAGTCAAAGTGGCCCATTGTTTGCCTACGTGCTGTTAAGCACATATGATGCAAGTTGACAAGAGCATGCTCCTGCCTTTATCTGCCCCTTCAGTAAAACTCTTCTAGAAATGAGGCTTCTAATGACCATTAAATATGCAGTCACAGGGTTTAAAGGTTGTTCTGAACTCACAGATGGAAACAAACCATGGTTAAACTGTTCAAAAAATTAGCTAAACTTGTCCTAGTGCTTTCTACTGATATTACTAAAGACAAGCTCAACATGTTTAAGTTGTGCTTTGTTTCAATGCTGAAAAGGATAGAGTGATTTCTCTAACCTCCTTGCATTTGACCAGAAATAGTGCATTGCATATCAAAGGAAAATATTGGTATGTACCATGCATATTCAATGTAATATTAGGTCTCATAAATTTACGTTGCAAAAGTTGACATAATCATTACATGGAAGGCATTGCACATATGGACTTATTTAATCACCGAACAAGAGAAATAGCATGTTTCTGTGACCAGCATACCGCTAGAGCTTGTGACCAAAACATAGTATGTCACATGCTTGCAGTACAAAGTACAAATAATATGCTATTTGATGTAACCTCACATCCACAAGCAGTAGTTGTAATATAAGAAGTAATTTTTCCGTAGAAATCATTGCAAATAAAGAATGACTGCACTGTGAAGTGCATGGAATGAAACTTCTATGATGGCACTGCTTGCGTAGCTCATATAGTGTTGCCTGCTAAGTATAAACCAGAGTATGTAGTGTTGCCTTACTTTATTTGCCAGAAACAAACCAACAGTGGTGTTACAACCAAGTGTCAGTTGACATTCATGCATTCTATTTTCTTGCTGCCACACATGTCAGCATGATAAGACAAACAAGCTGAAATAAAATTTTCACGCACTGTGGTAAAGCCACTTTTTTAGAACAACTTTTGTTGTGATGTAATAGTTCTGTGGAAACCCGCAAAGTGGAGAGAAGTAATTAATAATAGAGAAGCAACAACAACAACAACAACAACAACAACAACAACAACAACAACAACAACAACAACAACAACAACAACAACAACAACAACAGCAGCAACAATAATAATAATAACTGTGAGGCTTTTCTTTCGAGGAACCCGTGTGGGCTTCCTTTGTAGCAGTTAGCTACGCTTGGGTGGATGTCTCATTTTCCCTTTATTAATTACTTCTCTCCACCTTGCTGGCAGAACTACATACATCAAATTCTTGCCTTTGCTTTGAGTCGTTGACAAATTCAACTTCGCCCTGTCATCTACTAGCCACCTGGTTGCCCTGCAGTGGCTGCCCTGCAAAGGCGGTGCTTTCGGGTTTGAGTCCTGGACCAGGACGATTTTTTTTTTTAACTGCAAGGCTTTTCTTTCGAGGAACCCGTATAGGTTTTCTTTGTAGTAATTAGCTACGTTTGGGTGGTTTCATTTTCCCTTTATTAACTTTTGTTATGTTACTGTCTGTAGGTAATTATGGCATAACTAAAACTTATTCTCAAATACGAACCACTGCCACCTTACACATACGTATATGTGCAGGGTGCAACATACATTTCTTGCTTTCTGAAAGAATAACGAAGGGCAATCCGGGAATGTAGTTTTACAACCTCGAGCCAAGACGTACAAAAATATCCCGGAGAAATTAAAAAGGAAAAGAAAAAATGTACGGACGTTTCTCTTTTTCACAAAAAACCAGTGGTTAAACTGCATTTAGAAAGGATTTAAGCGAAGTAGTACTTGCATTGTGTGACACTGGTACTACAAGTTTAACAAGTCAGGCACACAACAGCAGATCTTTAGGGGCATATTAAATGCATATTAAATGTGCACTCAACACTGCACATGCCAAAGACTTTGACACGAATGTTTCCCTTGCAGGTGGCTCAAACAAATAGTGAAAGATGCAAGTCCTGCAAAGCCCTTCAAAAAAGACCTGAAGCAAATTCTCTAACCTAATAGCATCCAGTCTGTCTCGCAACTCCTTCACAGGATCAACTTTTTCAGGCTGGGCTGGCAAAGAGGCTGCAGGAGAGACAACTGTGGGCACAACCTGGTTGCCCGGTGAACCAAATGGCAGAGGGCATTGCTTCCCTTGGGCAACCACTGGAGCTGGGACTGTGTCCTTGGGCTTCACAGAAGATGTTGGGAGCAAGACAACTTGGCCCTGGCCACCGCCAGTGCCAGGAAGCATGACTAATGTGTAGGGTGATGTGCTCGGTACAGGTTTTACCTTAGAAGCAGATGGCATTGCTGACGATGCCACTTGTGGCACCACCAATGTTCTTTCTGAGGCAGCTTTGCTGTAGACGACATTGAGTGGGCTGGTTTTATTCACTGCTGCTGGAGCAATCGCAACAAACTGCGGTGACGCACCAGATGCAATAGGAGCAGAACCGCTTACACTAGTGACAGCTGGTCTGCTGCAAATGACACTGAGTAAATTTGTTCTGTTTGCCACTGCTGGCACCACTCCAGCCTTGACACTTGAGGACATGGGCGCTGTACACACTACGCTGGAATGATTGAGGAGCCCCACACCACTTGTACCTCCTACTGTGGAAGCAAAGGCAGCACGAAGAGTGCCAGTAGTCGCAACTGTCCTGTTCGCAATTGCAGCACATGATGACAAGGCAGGCCTAATCACTCTTACTGCAGGCACAACTTTCTTTACATTGGCAATGCCAGCAGCACCAGGTGTAGCAATGAGACTGCCCTTGGGAAGCGGAAGAGTCGAAACATTCGCAAGAACATTTGCAGGTGTAACGCTTGCCACATGAGGTACACTAGATGGAACAACGGTGATTGTAGCAGCTTTCCCTGGTATTTTGGATGAAGACGGAGGCATTTCTTCATGGGTAATTCCAACAGCAGTGCCTCCTTTGCTCAGGGCTGCTCCTGATGTAGCACCAACTGCTGTGACATTCACTGGAGACGCATTGGGAGTACAACTGCTGGCACTTGCCAACACAAGGCCTGGAGGTTTAGGCATGGTTGCAGAAACTGCAGCACCAACAGGAACATTTGCACCACCGGACCGTAGGAGTGATGACTGTTGTGACACTGTTGCCTGTTGTATGGGTGAACTAGAAGCTGAGAGCAGTGACGTTGCTGGGATAAGCAGTACCCTGCCAAGGGCGTCAGTGCATTTCACAAATGTGGATGAGATGACTCCATTCGAACTGACCGCAGCAGGGACCTTTGGCAGTACCGGCTTTGGTGCAATGCTGACAGGTGATGAAGCTGCTCCAGCCACTGTGCATGGCGATGGCATCTCTACAACTGATGTGACACTTGGCTTACTAGCACTGCACTTTGCTGCTGGTGGCTTTGAGTTATCAACTTCCACTGGCAGTGCTGGACAAGTCTCAGTGTCTGTGATGGCACTACTGGCTGCTGGCTCTGTTTTTGACAGTTTGACCAATCTACAAAGCTGTTCAGTTGCTGAGGCTGATGACACAATGGGCACACTTTCTGACGTGCTGGAAGTTTCTGAATGCTGCTGTGACGTTGGATCATCTGGCATAGGATCTATGCAGCCGCCTGTGCTGATAGAAGTCTCATTTTCTGCTTTGTCAGCAACTACTCCTTCATTGCGCGATGCTGAAGCTGACTCCACTGCTTTATGCATGCCTCCACTGGATGCACTGATGTCGTTTCCAGCAGTGGACGAGTCCTCAGATCTTGTTGCTGAAGCAGGCAACCAGAGGTCAACAACCTGTAATACAAGAAAAGGTTAGGACTTTCACATGCCTCGTATGGATACCTGCAGCGAGTGCTCAAGTCTCATCAAATGAATGTATGTGGTTGAGTCCACCCTAGGACACTCTGCTGAGATTCAATGAGGAATGAAAAGTCACAATATAGCATAGTATTTATTAAATAATTGCTTGCCACACTTCTACTTTGCAATGTGCTAGGCTGCTGTGCAATGTGTATTTTGTCTATAGAATGACTTTCTCTTTCTGTAAAAGAAAATCCACAAGGTGTTGATTGTTGTGTAGTCATAAATGTGGAGGTTGCTTTTCATAACTGTCCTTGGCATAAAAAACACATTTAAGGAGTTACACCTTCTTAGAAATGGAAAGCAATGTTCCAAAGATCTTGCACCATGCTTTTTAAGGAACATTAACTGATCAGGATGCTAAAGAACATGTGTAATCTGAGTAAAGGTTCAGATCGTCAAAGGCACTCATGGGACATGGAACTAAACAGTGTGCACTCGATTCGCGGCCCCCTCCACAACAGAACAGGCCAAGGCCTGGGGGGGCCATGGCCCTGCTGCCCCCCCCCCCTTGTGCGCACACCTATCCTCAAATTATACAAGCCATAGTCCGCACCTGACCACTGCAAGACAAAGCCCAGACCACTTCCAAAATGTTTGTGAATGCTTAGTTCCATCTATAACTTCCCTCAATAAAACTTACAGGGTCCCTGAAATGGTTTGGGCAAATTTTGTAGATGCATAGGGTATAGCTACAGTAAATCATTCACACCACAATTTGTGTGAAGTGTCCCATATTACGAGAGATACAGACAATTAAAAGTTACCCTCAACTCATTCGCCAAGTGATCGAGGCTAAGCTCCACCTTCAATGGTGCTGCGTCATGATGGGACGTCGTGTCATCTACTCCTGGTTGTCTTGAACCAGTGCACGAAGCCTCTCCAACCTCTCTGCCGGCCGCCTGGCAGTCAATCCCAAATGACAGCTATCGAGGCAGCGTGCATTGTGAGCATTCTGTCACAGCGCTGAACGTGTCCGGCATTCTGTTAACCACAGGCGAGCTGGGCGTTTCAACAGATGGGTGGAGGCGTAAACTAAAGCCGCTCCATACTACTATTGCTGTGATTAAGGAGCTTTAGTGTATGCGTACGTGAGCTGCCTGATCAGTCTGCACGGTCCAGCCACCAGTTGGTGCAGCGCTTACCAGCCAAACAAAGAGCTAATATTGCTCTAACCATGTGTAAACATTTTAAACATTTAGAAAGACAATGTGCTCACAACTACGCTCCTGCTAAAAATTCACACCAGCAGCAAAGTAGCATACACTTTGTTACTGCTATATTAGTTCTTCATTTGGATGAGCTCTGTGCCACCAGGTGGCTGCATTGTTCAGATCGTTCACGTTTACGCCTCCGCTCATCCCATGAAACAGACAGGACCAGTCCGCTTGTGCTTGCGTTTACCTGAATACCGGACACGCGAAACACTATTGTGGTAGTAATGCTCCACCGTAAAGCGACAGCTGCAAATGCGCAAATCCTAGTGCCAATCGGTTATCAACAGTCTGCCGTATCGCAGCCATTCTGCTTATCTGCTGCCTTGCAGAGGGACACGATGCTGCAGCTTGATATATTGCCAGTCGTTACGTTTGCAGCTAACAATGTAACAAGGGCAAACCATGGTGCTCATGAAAAGAAAGCTCGAGACCAACACTGACTGTGAAGCTCCCGTAAACACGGAGCATGTTGTAACACAAGCATACGACACTTGCTGTGTGCCAGAAGTCTTTAGCATTCTATTACTATTATTACATACTATACTATATATACTCTTTACACTATATTTTACTTATATTTATGCTATACTATTACGAACAACATTTGTTCGCCATAAAGTTGGAAAAATTATCGATGAAGCACCCTGGGCAGCTAATCGGATAGCTCACCCTACTGGTGTCATATGGTCCCCTCGCGTCACCTGGTCAGTAGCGGCTGAAAACTCATTCGAATGGTGTGCTGCGATCGGTAGCGGTGTACATTTAAAACTTTACTATTAATGACATGCTTTATGTGGACTAAGATGCATCAATTAATGAACAGAAGGACCTACCCTAACGACTCAGCACGTCTGTACAAAATCATCAAAATTATTACAAAGTCCCTTTCAAGGGCCCTTGACCAGACGACATAGCAAATTTTGATTATATGCTGGAAATTGTTACGTGCCCTCTAGGGAGTGTTCTGCCATGAGAATTTTTCAAATTGGTTCATTAATAGCCGAGATAGAAATATTTCAGTGCCACGAACCGATGAGATCAGGAAGTGAGGGCCACTGTCGAGAGATACGTTCTCTCCACTTGCCCCGTCCGGCCTCCGCAAGCGAAATTCCTTCCCTGCGTTTTCCCATACCGGAGCTCGAGGATCGTGTGATGCATACGTTATGGGCTCCACCTTCATTTTTTTCTCCCAGATTTTTTGCTGTGCAGTGCACGTCTGCTCACGGCGACGCGCAAGCTCTTACATTTGTTTTGTTTTGTGCAGCACACAATTTTGTGTGCTGTGTGCGTGAGAACACCTGATAGCGGTACAAGTCAGCACTACGCGAATACTGAGGCAGACACAAGCAGTTCATAAAGCGTGATTGGCTGCTTTATGAACGGCTTTTGAGCTGCTTTTCATTGTCTGCGTGCACAACTGCATGACGTGGGAACAAGCAGACAGAATGGAAGTACATCTCTCTTGCTGCGGAGCAAGATAAAACAAGAACGTGCAGACATTCATTTTGTGTGTTTTATTATTTCTCTAAGCTTTAATTCATCTACTGAAGCAACAGATTACACAAATAACAGATGTTGCCTTGAATAATTCTCAGTCGCGTGTCACTATGAGCGACGTCACAGCAATGTGATGTACGTAGGCGCACTTGTGTGGTGTATGTTGACTCTCAGGCTGGGAGCGCGGCACCCACAAGGAGAGGGCAAATGGAGTTCGGTTTGAAATTTCAGCTCTTTTCACGGCGCATAGCGATATAATACTTAGCAGACACGATCGTTAGCGCGCATTGCATGCATGGCGCCTGTCAGCTCAAAATGGCCAGACCTGGTGAGGGGCCTTTCATCAAACTGCGAATGCCCTGGGCAAGAAAGACTGATAGGACTATGCCAACCAGCAGCATGATTGCTCCTAAATGTCTCGACTCATAAGTCATTATTCCATGTAGCCATGCGAGGTCAAAGCTGGAGGTATCATTTTCCAAAGCTGCTCTTGACAGCTGTGGCTTGCACTGGACTTAAGACTCATGAAACAGTTGCTCATGAAGTGTTCCCTAGTTTTTAATGTGTGCAGTCCCACTGAACATCCACTGCATTATTTAAATAGTACCCATAGTGACAGCATCAAGGAGTCATCAACAAGCACATGTACTATAAACAGTGAAATGCCAATAATTTAAAGTGCCCTGTTAGTCCCGGCAAAGTCCTATGTTTGTGAAAAGATTTTGCACCAAAAAACAACACACACAAGAAAGATGATGACACACCAAGCGCCCGTGGTGTCGTCGTCTTTCTTGTGTGTGTTGTTTTTTGGCACAAAATCTTTTCAGTATGCAAGCTCACCAACTAGCCTAGCAGTTAACTCTTCTAAATTATAATCATGTGTTTGTGAATAGAGAAATACTCCTGCAAATGCAAACTCCAAAAACTATGCAACGGTTATCCTTAACAAAATTTCTCACTTCCATGCACCGCTTTTCAGACATACCAGAGCCAAAGATGAAGGTTCGATGCGTCGCTAGCTACTGTAATGTCGTGTGCTGTAAAAACGATGAAGGAGGACGAGCAGGGAGCCAAGACTGAACTGCAGCAAGCAGAGCAGCTCGTACCCGCCTAGCAGCATGCGCTCGATCATGTCGTATCAACATGGGCATGTGAGAGGACAAGAGCACCAAGCCACCAACCTTATTGGCTCAACCTTGCATGCATAGCAAATGGTTCATGAGGCGCAGTCTTATTGCACTTGGACTTTATACAGAACCTAGGCTTCTGGCACATGTTGCACGCTGATGGAGAAAAAATAAGACTTTTTCAATGCGAGCCCACTGACGGTTTCAGTTTCACATGCTCTACAACACCATTGATTGATTGATCAGGCACTATGCTTAAAAAGGCTCTCTTTAGTTCGAAATACGGTTTATTCAAACAAACTACTGGTCCCCCGTGGAGTACAAAGTAATGATATTCTACTGTACTAACAGTGTGAAGAACCACAAGATTGTTTACTCAATGGCCACTTTGCTCAACATAGGTAATCATCCGTAATTTTATAGTCTGTCCTTTCGATTTTCACGTGTATGTACACTAGCATGAGTGCATCTTATGTGTGTTAGCGTACTTCTGCACACTCACCGTTTCTGCTCCAAGCGTCTGCAGCCCTGTGTAAGTCTTGTCCAGCTATGAAAGAACAAAGGAAACAAGGGCAATGTATGCATGTCACAGGTACAAGAGCAAAATTCTTTGTTTTTGCCACTTCCTTACTGTTCACTTTACACCTAAGATGCCATGGCACATTCCTGTTCCCTGCAATGCCCCTTATAGCTGCCAGCCAGAAATTCAGATCTACCACTACTACTGCAATTTACTTTTCCCGGTGAAAAATAGTAGTAAATAATTAGGAAAACCCTGGTTCAAAATCTTGCTTCAGGACTCCTTTATCTTTGAAATGACAATAAGAAAAAAGATAAGAGTACTTGTATTAGTAGATTACTCTTACCACAAGAATGGGCTTGATAAGCCAGAACAGAAACACAAGAATGAACAATGTATGTTAACACTGCCTTGAAGTTCCTGCACCAGCTCGCAGTGATGTCATGAATCTTGACTGCACCTGCTCAGGTTTAGTTAATTTTTTTGTTGGTGAGAATGGACTGCATTGTATTTAATGGATCCAGAACTGAACTTAGCAAGCTTCAGGAACATTTACTGCTTTACAATGGCCCAAATATGCGAAAATACTTTGAAATCCATGACATCATACTTACGTACTGATGCTGGGGCTTTAGTGTCATTTTAAAGAAATCGAAGTTTGGCCTTTATTTTATCTTCGAGTAATCATATTCTTACACCGAAATGAATAAAAAGAGAGCCTTGGTGAAATACTTCAGCAGTCTAAACTGATTTACCTTTACTTTTTAGTGTCTCTTTAATATGAACTGTCAGAGAGAAAGAGAAAATATAGAGCTTATAGTCAACCTTGAGGTGGTGTATGATGTCCACGTGCTTTGTCCAGCGATCATGAAAATGCAGCTGCACTCGCAGTGGAAACTCGCCCCAGCCCTTACGCTGGACTTGGAAAGGTGGCTCCCTGGAATGCCCCCAGATGCCACCATTATTAACATAAAATTCCAATGGCCAATGTAAAAGTGGTACTAAGCCTGGTGCTTTGTTAAGAGGTGTCTAATTCCTCAAACCAAGAAACACGCTCTGCACCAAAGTGCAGAAAAAATATGAATGCTCAGTCCCAAAAGGTGGTGTCAAACCCATTTTAGTGCTATGTATTACAGCTATGATATCAACTGCTTTAACTGCTGGTCAAACTTCTCTTTAAAAGCGAAACACTAGAGTCTAAAAGTAGAATAAGAGATCTGCTGCAGTGATGAAACAAGCAGTGCTACATTGCTCTGCACCTTGTTTTATTACAACCGGCAACGAGCCAGCAAAAAAAAAAAAAAAAAAAAACAAGGTACTGCAAAAAGGGCGCCACTATATTGTGTGCTGCGGCTACTTTCCTTCAGTCAATGTTGTGCGACCTTTCAACATTTTTAGACGCTCTGTTTTGGTGCAGTACTCTCTCCTCCTGTTCCTGCACTTGTTAAGGGTGAGCCAGGATAACCCACATACAACACGACAGAACGCTGGCTTCCAAATCTGTAAAACAAATTTTTCCAGCATGGAGCAAACAAAAGTTGTTCCCAATACCCTAGGGGAGAATTTACTCCCGAGTTTATACTGTGCACCACCATTACCAAGAAGGCCCCCAGAGAGAGAGGAGATCAAATGTGCCCAAACTCACGTGATCTCAACCAGGTCATGCGGCCGATAGCTGGGGTGAAGAAAGAAACGCACATGCCGCACGAGCTCGCCGATGGTATGGGGCTCTTCCGGTGCTGTCCGCACGTAGGCTAGCCACTTGTGTGTCGCCTGATCACCGCTGCCATCATCTCGCCGGTCGAGTGGAATGTACCTACAAGTGCATGGGACAACCTTAAAAAAATTAAATCAAAACCACAATCTGCTTACGAGGCACGCCATAGTTGAGGGGGGGGGGGGACTCCGGATTAATTTTGACTATCTGGGGTTTTTTAACGCGCACCCAATGCACAGTGCGCTAGCACTTTTGCATTCCACCCTCATTGGAATATGGCTGCCACGACTGGGATCACGCTCAGCATTGCAACGATCTAGCTACTGGTTACACAGGTTACATAGGGCAATCTTACGGGCCTAAAAGACCAACAAACTATTCTGAATTTCGTATTTAGAGCTTTGAAGTTTTTAACAGAAAGAGAGAGAGAGAACCGAACTATCTCTTGCGTCGTTGCTATAACGAAACACCACGAAGACACCTTGTCGAAACGTTCGTTCCCGCTTTTACCTTGTTTTCGTTTTGCTCATCATCTTGAATTTCCATGAAGCGGCAGGTCACTCATAGATTTATCCCAGTTGAAACTCGATATAACAAACCTAGATACAACAAATTATTGGATATAATGAAGTGCATATAAATTTGGCTGGCCATGCCTTGCTTCAAAGAGTATCCTACTGCTATATAATAAAACTGAAAATGCTAGATCTGAGACAATACTGATTACAGCAAAGCGAATATTTGTTCGCTCTCAGCTCAACGTGCGCATATTTTGGTAGCAAACGCATCATCAGGAGCAACTTTAAATGGCACATTTAGGATGCATGTGTGCGTTTCAGCCAATGGCTTGACTTAGCTGGTCACACAGACTGCAGAGTTGCATATTAACAATGGTGGAAAGTGGGTTTGTAATTAAGCATTGTTCTTGTACCACGTCGTGGCATGGCAAGCCACCAACATGCCATCAAAATCAACTGGGGACTCTTCGCTTGTCCATTGGAGGCATCACACTTTCATTACCTTCACATATACCCAATCCAAAAAAAAAAAAAGAAATGTTTTCCCCTGCATACATATCAGCATGTATGCTTATAGTGACTATCACATACAACGAAGATATTTTTGCATTTGATGCAACTTCATTAAAATGAGACCTGACTGCATTCAAACACTGAAAGAAGTTAGGGATCAAAATAAAACTCGAGATCCCTTAAATTGAACCTACTCCTCCAGGACTAGTTCACATCAGTTGAGAGTTGGTCTTTGCTCGTGCAGAACCAACCTGACAGAGCCCTGCACCAACTCTACAGCAAGTGCAGGGAGTGCTGTGGAGTGGTCCTGCACAGTATAAAGTGAATGGCAACGAGCATATGACACCATGTTAAACTGGTGAAAAGATTAGTAGAATGAAGCACCTCCTGAATAATTCATGACGTGTAGGTGAATCAAATGGACCTTCAGTTCTACTAGCCAGAGAAAGCTAAGCCTGCTGTACCTGTACCTAAATGCTCTTGTTTACCACAAGGTGAAACAGCACTACAAAGTAGCCTGTAGTAAATAGTCTACATGAATAAACCAATCTTTACTAGCTCAAAAAAGTATGGCTCTGGGTTGTAGTGGTTAAGTTAGGAAACAGGAAAGGGGATTGGGCTGTATCAGCTGTAGTTGTGGTACTCACTTGGAGACGTTGCCGACGATAACCCGGACTCTGTTCTTGCATCGAGGTCCTCTGCTGATTCTTGCAGTGGACACATTTTTCCCGGTTCCTGCTTCTTTCTCAGAAAGTTTTGCAGAGTGCTGGGGAGAAAATGTGCATTTGTTACCGCCAGGTGCTGCAGGATGGGCCTACCAGCAAGTCTCTGGGCTGGTCACAAAATTAGGTGACACACAATTATGTTTTATCTCCTAGAGCACTGCAGCCTCTTTTTTTTCACATTTACTGCACTGCTTCTTAATCAAAGGGCTAGCTCTAAAAGGTTCATTCATAAGTTTTGCAAACAAGCATGGTGTGTAAAGCACGCCATTACCACCTACAATGCGACACATTAAAACATCCAAGGAGCGTGAACGAGTTTGTCGTATGCACAGAGGCCTGGTCAGCCATAGTGAATGATGGTGGCATTGCTTCACTTGTATGCCCTCGTGTGATGTGTTTGAAGTTGGTTATCGAATTATAGCGATAGTGAATTCGTGTCCTCCGCGAACTTCAAGAGGATGTGTAATATACTTCCTGATAAGTCTAGATTTTATTGGGAAGGTTGGGCATTTTAAAGAGCTGCCAAAAAAGCCTCACAGATGCATGTGATATTGTAGAATGTCCTGAACAGGTGTGAAGTTTGGGCATAGGCATGCCCACAATCAATGGCATGCTCTCAAGCAATATGAAAAGGAACACTAAGATTGTCTTCAAGAGGCCATAACAGTTAAACACATATGTCCTGCATGAATGTGCTCAGATGCTAAATGTTTGATGGGCGAGCTACTTGTCACATACTACTACTAAGACGTTAGGTTGGAATTCACACACTGCATGCAATCATAGCTTAAAAATTGAATCCTCTTTCCTTCTCGTATTGCTCACAACTGTGTATGACTGCACTAGCAAGACAAGACTAGCACAGAGGAGATGATTATCCAAGGGAGCTGATCAACCCAAGCAAAAGTGTGCACTGCAACTTGGGTGGTTCCACGGACTCTTTAAATGAATGCCACGTTAGGTCACCAAACGTGCGTTAACAAAGCGAGACATGGGAGCTCTTCACCATGGATAACAACACAGTCCACAGAAGCATTTCCAGCCAGTAGTGCTGAATAGAAAAATTTCAAAAAGAGCACTTTTTGCAACATGAATGAGACACTGTCCCAATAATTATGCTGTGCAAAACTGAAAAGCATCACCAAGAGTGATGTGTGAGAGGGATCAGGGTAACTAAGGGAATTGAAGTAACTACTGCAGGAAGCCAACAAAGAGTGAATTTAAAAATGGCAATGCATCACTTTTGCACGAATAAGGCATCTAGTTAATTGTAGGTGAGGGTATAATATATGTCCCCCTTCAGATCTGTGAAAAAGATAAATGAAATGAGAGCCAAAGAAGAGACAATGTGTCACTGGTTGAAGGCAAACCCATAGCCTCTGGAAGCATGCAGTGCTCTACTGTTATGGCGGTGGAGGTCCTCCCTCCCCTTTCTTGGGCACATATGTACATGCAAAGTTGTCCACCCTTCTGTGCAGAGTGCCAAATTGGTGCAGCAATGCAAATAAATCAGTATCTGTGTATGGCTGGCCAGTTTGAGAGAAAATGCTTGTGGATAATGGAAGCCACAGGGACACCTGGGTCACACAGTATTCAGCCTGGTACCCTGGACCTAGAAACTGCTGTGTTGTTACTCCTTCTTCACTTTGTTAAGCAGCTCTAGACAGAAGTGAGGACATCTGTACATCATGCAACACACTCACTTTTTGAAAACACGAAGTGATATACAGATTATATATAAACCCACTTTCTTGCTGTGCAAGACTTGCCTCTGCATCAAGCCTGGAAGCAGCTCCTGTTCCATCAATGCTGTCCCCAGTGATGAGAGTGAGTGATGCCCTCAATTCTGCATAGTTGTGGTGATGGCTCTCGTCTGACTGGCTAGTGCATCGCATGTGTGCGGGTGGTGCCTTCCCCAGGAACTGGCGAACAGTTGGATGCACACTGGCCAGGGCCTGCTGGCTGTCCTCCCAGCCACCATGGATTGACGTTCCACCCTAAGGAAGATGTGCATTAACAGGCAAGAAGCATGAAAAGGCACAGTCAAGGTGAATCACAAGGAAACAGAACACCGACCAAAAAATGGCATGGCTAAAGGATAAAAGAGAAGTTGCAGCTTCTGCAGGAAGCTTTGTTCACTAAACAAAGTGACAGTTTGTAATATGCTTCTTTGTATATTATGAATTGACCTCCCAATGATGTGACATGAGATTCAATTAATCATTTCTCTAGAGACAAGTACTATTATTTAAGGAGTATTGACACAAATGATTGTTTTGTATTATTTTTGCTTTATTAGGCAACTGCCGACTCTGTAATCACTGGTATGACTGGTATGAGGCCTTAATTCCTCGAAGGCACAACAAATAATGAACTGAGAAATTTTTTAATGAGAGAAATTCAAAACTCAAAGCAAATTTAGCACAGCATCTTGGCCTAGGGCTAGTTTGCAAGGGTTCCTCTACATGTCATGAAAATGATGATGATGTCACATAGCCGACACACAAGCTGGTGCAGTGGTGAAGAGAGTACCCCACTGTTACAAATACTACAAATGTGGCTGCAAATATTATGAATACAGCCACATGAAAGAGTAGTGATGTCAGGCTCTTCCCTCATATCTCTACATTCTCCGGGCAAATTAGATTTTCTACACCCAGGGCGTAAACTGCTGTTGTTACTGGCAGCCTTCTATGGGCACACATAGCACCACAAGCTGCTCATATGATGTAGTCACATCACAAAGAAGATAACAAATAACAGATACGCACATTGTCGGAAGCAGCTTGCCCACCGCTGGCGTAGTACTTAGTGATGATGCCTACACGCAGACGATCCAGCATCATCTGGGCCTGGTAGATTCTCTGAAACACCAATGGCAGTGCATATTACCTTTTTTCTTGCTGCATTACCTCACAAACTGCTAAAAGTGTTCTTTTATGTTTGTAAATAATGTTGGGTGCTATAGCTGGCACCAGTGTGTAGGGGAGGATAACCTAGACTTCCTGTATGTGCATGCAGGCAGTGGAGCGTGAACAAACAAACGTTTCATACCAAGCATCTCTAGAATTCATAGAATTCATAGACAGACACAGACACAAGGATACTAGAATGACTGGATTTGTTTCTAGTACAACGGGCTCTGCAGTGTGTTTCCTTGTAAATCCTTCAGGTATTGTGTGCCCCACTGCCATGGCCGTATGTAGAGCATGTGTGTGCTCATATTACATCAGGAACAAACCATGCTTGTTAGTGCTAAAACTGTGGATAACTTGCTCGGTAGGATCACCGACTTGTCTAGAATTCACTAATTCTCCACTCCGCAGAAATGCAGAGTGCTGAAGGGGTTTACTGCATAGCAGAATGCACCTCATAACTCTTCAACTGCAATTTGGGCTCCAATTCAGTGCTTAATTAATCAATACAGCCCTGAAAGACAATGAATGAATAAAGATGAACGCAAGTACAGCATATGCATTCCATCAACGTTTTGACTTTGTTCTAAGCAAGAGAAACTGCAGGTGGTATGCGAAAGGTATGATAGTTGATAGAACAACAATAAATTGAGTGAATAACCTGGAGTGGAAAGACTACAACAACGTCAACAGCGGGAATTGTCACACTAGCTGCTGTAAACCAGAAAATTCAAACCTTGTTGATGAGGTCCAGTTCAGCCTCTCGGGCTGAGATTTCATCGCAGAATTGATTTCGCACAATCTTCTCAATTTTCTTGACAGCAGCATCCTTGGCTGTGGAAGTGAAAAGACAAATGGTTGGCATGGCTGCATGCATCTCAGCATGCAATGCAAAAGGCCTGCAGATTATCAAAAATGATTAGCATTTTCGGTAAGGCACGGCACATAATGTAAAAGGAAAGGTTGAACAAGAAACCCATCACTGTGCTTTCTTTGTGCAGTTCTACTATATTGGTAATATATCAAGGGACTCTGGTAATATTATGGGCACATGATTAAGAAAACGAAGCAAATGAAAGCTGCCTTTTAGAAGAAACCTTACTCAGTGAATATATATATATATGCAGCTAGTGCTCCCCTCCTTTACCACGCTGCTAAATGATAGACAGTTTGCAGCGTCATGCAATTACATATGTCACGCAATTAGAAACTTCTACTCCTATGCACGAAGCTTAAGGCATGAGATTTAAGCTATGCAGTCGGGGTTTTCAGGGAAGCTCTACATCTTATGTATCCGCGAATGGGCTTTAGCAGGTATGCCAACGCACGAACTCACGGTCTTTCATTACAATGCAAAATCTGGCGACAGAGGCAACAGTACTAAAACAAAATTTGGCTGGAGTTTTCCTTGCTCTTTAATTTAATGCGAAGGTGTAACAAGCGTTCTTTGCGAAGTTGACGCCTCAATGGTAGCGTATTATGCACGTCTTGAACCGATGACGTTCCAGCCAACATGACACAATTTTCACACAAAATAAAGTGCTTCTTTGCCACTGCATGGTACCACTATTTGTTGCGACCTTTCAGTCAAGCAGTGTGGTGGCGTAGTGCTCCAACCGTATGTACGCTGCTTATGCTCGCGTTGAATTGAAACAAGAAATGGTATCTATCGCGCCAACCTTTCGAGCGCAACCTTGTGTGTGTGCGTTTTCTTTTTGATAACTAATTCAAAGAGCCCCTTCAGTATCATAATTAAGCTACGGCGGCTACGGCCTCATCGTTTCGGTCGGTGGTCAACTCACCGTCTTGTTCGTGTAACTTGAGTCTCTTCTGCTGGGTTTGAAAAGGAATAGACTCATAGTCTGGGTCCTGATCGATGACCCTCTTTTGCCCCTGTGACATACTGCGGTAACAGGAGGCGAGGAATGAGAAAAATAACTCATGAAACAGAGGTGATTACTGCCCCTGTTCAGGGATCGAGGGGGGTCACCTCGATTATGTTCTCTCTGCGAAAAACATCTACAAACGCTGCATAACCTCATTAAGTGTATATTAAAAGCTTATTTTTCGCTTTCCATGTAGCCTGAAAGCCGATTATTACTCAATATAACAACCAATATCACTAGAAACGCAGCGCTTTCTTATGTTAATTGAAGGAGTTGACATTGTATCATGGGCGCCGCCATGTTTAAAACACACGCGCATGGAGCGCCATAAGCGATCACTTTCTCTGATGCAACAAACAAGTAAAAATAATGTAGGCAATTGAAGTAGATAATATTGCATAATTTTAGCCAAGCAATTTGAGATAGCCAGAATATACTAATCTTAAATATTACTGAGCTTGTGTGCTGATCAGGTGCGCGCGCTTGACCATAGTTGCTCGAGTACCTCGCGAGGAGCTCGCGGGGAGTAGGTGGCGCGGCGGGCGCTACGGGAGAAAATTTGCCACTGCGCCGACCGTTATTTGTGCGCACGGTGTTTGTGGATTGTTTTGTGTTGTCCGCGTTTTTTTTCTTCCCCCCGATAATGCCTTGCTTAGCTTGAAAAGCTGCTTTAATTTTCCGCCCCAGTGCCGAACCTCTCCCCAGCAGCCCTCTGGCATGAGCCGCTGTGATCCTTAGCAGTTACGCCATCGTGCTCGCTCGCAAATCTCCCACCAACACCCCCTTTTCCGTTCGACGACCCTTCATCGGCGAAGTCCCCCCGCCAACATCACATCATGTCCGGCAGTGGAATCGTGAGTGCGCAGGGCGCAGTGGTTTTCGGCGTGCCTCCTGCGGCAGCTGCGGCGGACCCGTGCGTGCAGTTGCAACCCTCTGTTCCCGTTGCGCAGAGATCTACGCTGTCTCCCAACGCATCACCTTTCGTGCCCAAGAACTTCGCTGTGCCTGTCGTGGCGGCGGCCACTCCACAAACTCCCTTCGCTGCTGCCGCGACGGCCCCAGCCGCAGCGACGGTGGCCGATAGCGACATGTCATACGCACCGCCACTGCCTCCCAATGTTCAAACCATCTACGTCACGTAAGCGTCTCTTCGCATCCGCGACCCTTGCGCGGCCGAGTCTCGCGCGACTTCTGTGTCGGGACGACCTTTCTCCGAACTATATTTTTTCTATCCCCTCACCCTCGCTTTCTTTTCTTCGTTGCCGAGCGAGTTGTGGTTTCACGTTGAAACGCCAGCGTGAAGAGGGCAACGGCACGCGTGCAGCGCCCGCGCTTTGGTGGGTCGTTTCGTTGTGCTCATGGGGATTCACCCGCCTTTTTCTTTTCCCTTTTGCGGTTGCCCTTCATTGCGTACAAAAAAAAAAAAAGAAAAAGAGAAAATGCTCGCTTGTTTGAACCGCCAACGTGAGACATAACTTCTCTCGCGTCTCCTTTCACGTGAGCGACGTGGCGTTTCCGAAGCGCATGGCGACTTCCCAAAATGTGGCGGATGCTATCCACCGTGGCGCATAATTCACGGCGCGCATGTTGATACATCCCGCGCTTCGCTTGCTATCGCCCCTCTCCCCTTTCAATTCATTGCGTGGCGTGATGATAGTAGTGTACCAGAATATATGATAGGTATTGTGCGGTGGCATCACAGTTGACAATTTGAACCGCATCCCGCTAAAAACAAAAATAACACCGGAAAGTCTCACTCGGGTATACGCTTTCAGAGCCAGGAAATGTGCGCGTTGTCGGCCGCTTGTATGCAGCGGCAGCGGAGGCAAGTGCTCGTCGTGTGTCGTAACTGTAGCTGATAAGGAAGCGACGGTTTCCTAAATCCTTTGTTGCTGCACCCGCTGCACCTCGATCGCAACTTGAACCGAATCCTCGCTCGTCGGCCGCTAAAGTTGCGAAACCTATCTGAGCCCACACCATGCCTACTGTTGACGTAGATGTGTCGGACAGGTTAACACGTGATAATGTTGACAGTGCGTGCAAACAGTTTTTTCACGCATCTTATGATGCACCTCACCCATTTTCTCACGCCTGAGAAGAAGGCCGAGGTCTCCATTTGATTTGTTGGGCTCCTCAGAGTCCTTGTCCGGACAAGGACCTTCGCTGAGGATACCCAATTTTTGAAATAAGTTATACCATGTGTTTGGCGCATGATAGCCTGAGTTGCTTATGCGCCATAAAACCCAGTACAATACAGTTGTACACTTAATTGTCCTCAAAAGAGAAAAGCCCGACAAGACGCTTGAAGGTGCGTGTCACCGTTTGAGTTGATCTGAGATATATAATGATTTGCACTGTTTTTTAAAAGATGGAAACTTAAAGTGGGCTACCGTCTTATTCCAACATTGTGCATAAGTCGTCACTTCTGGATAAATAACTAAAATGTCTGGCTCTTCTCACAAGAATATGAGCCTGTGTGGGGCATTGAGCTGAGCCTCAACACTGGGAGGGCACACAAAGGTAATGAAAACACAATTCATCTGCACTGACAAAGCGAACAAAATAACCAGTGATACACTTCACCGTGCCAGCATTCTAATGTTACCATAGTACAAAAGTTTTCTATGTCGACCAACATTCCAAATTTTTAAGTGTAGAAATGAATAACATGCTTGAGATCATGTAACATGTCTACGATAAAATGCCACTCATGACATGATGCATTTAATAAGCCTTTTTGTCTCTATGAATGGAAAGCAGCTCAGGAACTTTTCAGTTCTGCATGAAAAAGCAGTGCAGCCCTATATTGAGAAAATTAATTCCAGCAGTATTTTTGACAACCTTGTTTTCAGTACTTGTGCGAATAATTTTTTTAAGCATAATGCTTGATCAGTATTAAAGGTGTAAGTTAAGCATGTTTTAGCACTTTTGAATGAAAGAATCCTGACTCTGTCACATGTAGCAAAGTTGCATTGCATAACATGTTGCACACTCACTTGAGTGCTGAGTAAATGCCAGCCTTCTTGGCGCTTGCACAATGTGTGAAAGGCTTGCCTTGAGCAGTCTTGAGCTGATCTGCTGAAGCTTGAAGCATGTTACAAATGTAATCAGATAAAATCAAGTTGAAGTTCCCTTGTTCCTTTATGTGCGAAAGGGCATGTTCATTTTCTAATAATTTTAGTAAGTTAGAGAAAGTCTCCTGAGAGTATGTAAAAACACTAGTTTGTCTCAACAAGCAGACAGTTGAATTACAGGACAGAACTATAACATTGTAATTTCTCAGGGGTTCATTTGCTTTTTTTTTATAGTGCAAAGTGTGGCTCATTCTTTCTTTGGGCTCTGAAGTGATTGAGAAGAAATACTTTTCTCTTTCTCATAAGATGCTGGAGGCAAAAGGACTAACCTATACTGACAAGCGTGCCAAATTTTTGGCATCACTGCACAAGAGCAGACAAAGTTTTGTTGACTGTGAGGACACATGAACGAGCAAAACATCACTACCTAAGCCTGCAGCCAGAAATTGAGAGTTGCATTGTGTAGCCGTGTGCATCATTTGTGTAATGCACATATGCACCCAGGCTGTGTGTGGCATGCTTTCCTTGTTTTCCCCCAGGCTTTTAGTGCCCTGAAAACTTGTCTGAGCAGCTGTGTGTTGTTGTTGTTTAGTGAATGCATGCTAATCAGGAAATAGTGCAGGAGTTTTTAAAAAGTTAGAGGGATATGAAGCTATATAAAAATACAGCATTACATTACAAAATGCAGTTGATATTTTGAAGCAAAGGTTAGTAAGAAAATACTGAAGCAATGGCTGAGGAGGTTTAATTTCCAAAAGCAACAAAGTAGCTACCAGAGATGTAGTGTAAGGTTCTGGCTTAATTTTAATCATCCAGGGCTTTTTAATGGGCGGGCAAACTGCTGTACACTAACGCTTTTGCATTCTACGATCATTGGAATCTGGTTGTGCCCCTTGGAATACCACAGCCACTGCGGCAGGTTGCACTGTAAATAATTAACATAGTTGCAAGTGTTTGATGTTTGCTATGTCCTGCCTCTAAAGAGTCTAATAGCAAATGGCAAGCCACAAATTATAGGGTAATCTTGTGCGGTCATTGAAAATGGGGGTAGTTGTCATGGCAGTACCCAAAATATTGCTCATGTCCAATTGTTATGCAGTGTAAAACATGCGCATGGTTCACGCAATGCAACTGAAGTGCTTTCTTGATTATTGACATTCACAGGCACAAATGGTTTGCCATTCACTTCTTGGGCACTATAAATTAATGCAGGAGTGAGTCGGTGGCTGCTGCTAAAGGGCAACTCTGGCAATTTTTCAGTGTCTGCTGACCTTGATAAAATATCGAATTTATGTTCTCTTCTGCACTCCGATTATCTGGGTCAAACTATATGACTGCAAGTCATTTAGTTTTCTTGAAAATAAATTTTAAAGATTGGTTGCATGTTCCTGACTCATGCCCATGAACGTATCACTTTTTTACTGGCTACCCTATGTTTGACATTGGAGGCTACACCGCCACCTCGCCCAGAAAGGACGAAGCTCGTTCCTTTTCCTACAAGACGACTTCTGACAATCGTCGTTTTGACTGATGTGTGGTAACTGGTGCTTCTCTCCGTCTTACTGCAGCACACTGCATTGAGCTTGGGGCATGTCAGCTGCCTCGTGCGGCAGTGGTGGGTCAAAAGCAAATGGCGATCCTTCAGCGCTCATACTGTTGCTGGAATCATCCTTGAAATAGCTGCTGTGTAGTTTGAAAGAGCTGAAAAAGTTCCCCGTGTCGTCAGAAGACATCGTGAGCATTGCTTCTTGGCGTGTGCACCACGTGTACTGCATATTTAGTACATGTTCTGTGTGTTTTCGTTGTGGTAGTGTAGGATCTGACGTCATCGTAGACGTCGCACGATGCAGCCACCTGTTTTGGTTTGATACCTCGTTTATTGGATATTGATGACTTTCTAAGCAAATTGGACCAGCCTACTGGTGGCAGGACTGTCAATGCCATTTGAAAATGACTATATCCTACTACCTTAAAAAAAAATGTTGGAGTTGCCCTTTAATAACAAGAGCAGAGCAGAGCAGATTTGGGCTAAGTATAACTAAATATATGATGAAACTAATGAAAAAAAATTTTTTTTTTTATATTATAGGCAGTGAGATGTTTGCAGTATGAGGAGACTTCTGTAAGTAATATATTATACAGAGCATTGCATGCATGCTGGATTTATTTAGGGATCACTGCATTTCCAGGTGCACTGAGGAGAAATGTTGGTGATCCCAAAGCTGCTAACAGAAGCATGCTAGAATGTTGCAATTCATAGTTGTGAGTCCTCCGTGCTGACTTTTTTTCCATTCCTGCCTATGTCAATGAAGAATGCTGCCTTTACAATAGGACTGACGCTGTCTCAAAGGCATTCTGACCCTGTGTGTGAGGTTGCGGATTTGATTTCGCAGCTGTGCAGTGGGGGCAGAATGCAAAAATGCTTGTTTACCTATCTTTGTGTGCATGTTAAAAGACAGTACTTCGCAAAGTTCAATATAATCCACAGCTGGTATCTTTCCTAGCCCCTGCATTGTTATGAGAGTTAAACACAGTCATTCACTCATCCAATTAATTAATCAATCAATCAAATAAACATGGAATCAGAAGAGCAGCACACAATGTTCCTAAAACTATGGTTGAGAGATGTTTTTAACAGATGCAACATCTGCAGAAGGCAGCCACTTGTGAGTTGAACTGTTTCTTCTTTTTCCCCTGCCTCTGCATTTGTTTGCAAGCAAGCCATTATGTTGTGCCAATGTGCAGGGGCCTGCCTGGATACTATGCCTCGTACGTGCCAACACCAGCGATGCCCTTCTACACCATGCAGTACCAATGTCTGTACCAGCCCACACCACCCATGGGTGTCTGCTGCCCTATGGAGGAGAGCATGCCATCAGTGGCTGACGAACCACCTGTTACTGCCATAGTGGCTCCTGCCACTGCAGCTACTTCTGGGGTGAGCAGTTAACTTGGCTTGTCCTGACAGAGGGTTTAACTGAATTTACATTTCAATGTACTTCAAGAATCAAGAATCAAGAAGTCTTTATTGAGTAACACAAACAAAATGTATACACAGATATTTGGACCGATAGCCAATGAGGCTAGTAAGCGGTCCAATACAAAATAACATATAGGACAGCAATCACAAACACATTGAAGAAAAACTAACTTTGTAGCCTTGCTTCCATTACCAAAAAATGTTTCTTGCATGTCAGTTTGAAATTCCTAGCTTGCTTTACTTCAATTGGCAACGAGTTCCAAATTTTCGCTCCTGTAAATTCTATTCGTCTTTCTCCGTACGCATTATGGCAAATAGGAAGGTTAAAATTGCCATTGCTGGCTTGTCTAGTGTTGCGGACGGGAATACTGAATGCACCAAGAGGTAAGGGGTAGTTGGTATTTATAATATTATTAACCATAAGAGCTATTTTGTAATCGCGTAAGGTTGTGAATGACATGATTTGCATTGCGTCAAAAATGTTATTGTTAGAACTATTCGAAGAAGGTAATCCCATGGTTTTCAAGGCACGTTTTTGTAGTCTTAGCAATGGTGTTAAATACGTTTTGTATGTGATTCCCCATGATTCACTGCAATAACTGAGATGACTGTGACATAATGAAAAATACAGTGATCTAAGAATAGCAGGTGGAAAGTGCCGCCGTGCCCTAGACAAGGTAAAACAACCGTACGCAACCTTTTTACACACACTGTGCACCTGTTCCTTCCAAGACAAGTGGCAGTCGAACATGACCCCTAAATATTTAAAAGAAGACACACTATCAATAACATTGTTGTCAACACATATAGAAAAATCACTTAATTCAATACACTTTTGTTTTGAACGAAAAATAACATATTTAGTTTTTTCAGTGTTTAAAGTTAGATGATTATTACGAAACCAGGTCGAGGTACGTTGGAGTTCATTGTTAATAGGATTTTCTATTGATTCAAGTGAGTTGCCAGTAAAGATAAGTGCAGTGTCATCCGCATACATCAAAATTTGAGAACACTGTATTGCATTGGGGAGGTCATTAATAAAGAGCGAAAATAAAAGCGGTCCCAGAACTGACCCCTGGGGTACACCACACGTAACAGTTTGGTATGCAGACTTGAACTGTTTGAGGACAACTTGCTGCTGTCGTGAAGAAAGATAACTTTTAAAGAATTCAAGGGCCCCGCTACGCACACCATATGCTGCCAGTTTCATTAAAAGAATGGAGTGTGAAACTGTGTCGAAAGCTTTTTTGATGTCTATAAATACGCTTACAGCAACATTATGGTTATGAAGAGCAGATAGGATAAGCTGTGATAGAGTAACTACAGCCGTGGACGTGGACCTGCTAGAAACAAATCCGTGTTGCTGAGGACAAATAATATGATTAACATCAAGAAAGGTTTTCAGTTGGAAAGCAATTAATTTTTCAAAAATGGTATTGACGACACTCAGTACAGATATTGGCCTGTAACTAGACGGGTTGTTAGGGTCACCAGTTTTAAATATCGGAACAACTTTTGCAACTTTTAAAGTATCGGGGTATAAGCTAGAGTGTATCGCATGATTGAATATTCTGCACAAAGGAACACAAAACAAATCAATGTTGTCCTTGATTACCTTAGCCATTATGCCGTCTGGCCTGGCCGCTTTATTCGTGGGCATGTTCGCCACAACACTTGCAACTTCATCGCTAGTAATGTTCGAGAAACTGAATTCATTATTAATACATCGAGGTATGTCGGATGTCACTGAAGCTAAGGGAGTAGGTTGCGCACTGTTCTGACCGTATGTTGTGAAGAACTGATTAAACTGGTCTGCAGTCTCTATTGACAAGTTGACAGGAACAATCTGTTTTCTTTTAGCTGTTCCCGTAACTTCTCCTACAATCTTCCATACTTGCTTTGTGTCATTTCCTTGACAATTAACCAAATTAGTATAATACAATTTCTTTGATTTTCTCATCAGCGCCACGGATTTGTTTCTGTAATACTTAAACTGTTTCAAGTAATAAGCATTTGTTCTGTTGTTTTTGAGCTTATTATAGTATGAATCCTTCTTTTTCAATACTGTGAGTATTTCCTCAGTAATCCAAGGACATATGGCATGTTTGTAGTTGCGCCGAGAAAACTTCAGTGTTGACTTAGTAATTGCATCGGAAACAGCAGATACGAAGTTAGCAAATTCTGTGTGAACGTCACTG
Source organism: Dermacentor variabilis (assembly GCF_050947875.1). Lineage (NCBI taxonomy): Eukaryota > Metazoa > Arthropoda > Arachnida > Ixodida > Ixodidae > Dermacentor > Dermacentor variabilis. The sequence goes on along the minus strand of NC_134572.1, from coordinate 26,695,164 downwards.
TGACACAGATTTTCGAAATGAATAGATTCGAGCAAACGCCTGACATGCGCGTAGTCCACCCGTGAAAATACATTGGTATGGGTAGGGCAAATACAATCGATACCCGACCGTGGCAGAAACAGAAAAGTTGAACAGTGATCAGCAATGTTTTGGTTACAAACACCAGCGCAGGCATCCATATCACGGTTACATAAGATGTGATCAATAATTGTTGCAGACTGATGTGTAATTCTAGTGGGCACATTGATAACATTCTTGAGGTTGAACGATTCCAGTAAGAAAATATAATCTGGACAGTCATCCTTTAATAAGTCGATATTGAAATCACCAACTATTGCTAACTGATTATTAAAAGACATCAGAGGAACCAGAATGGACTCCATATCAGATATGAACTGACTTGTGCACGTGTTTGGCGGACGATATACCACGCCTATTACGACGTCTGTCTTAAGGCGAATAAAAAGTGCTTCTGTGGTATTAGAGCTCAGAGAGGAATCCGAGAGCTGTTGATAATCTATGCCGTTTTTTATAAAAAGAGCAACGCCACCCCCTCGTGCGGTGCTATCTCTTGGTAAAGATAGCGTTGTGTAACCCGGTATGTACGGTATTTCTCCTTTCTTAAGCCAGGTTTCAGTTACAGCGATAAGATCATACTGGAAAGAATGTTGCGATAAATGTACAGTGAGTTGGTCTAAATTTTTATTTATGCTGCGGACATTGCAATGAAAAATGGAAAGGTTTTCGCTCTCGTGCCACTTAGCACTGATTTCCTCGACGGAAAAGGCCATGTTTCTAGACTACCTGAGCAAGATCAGCGTCACAGGTTATATGTAGAACATGCGAGGTATCTGTCTTGCGCATCAGGATCTTGCCATCTGATACCCATGCGTGTTTCCACTGTTTTTCCTTTTTGGCTTTCCGTGCTTTACCTAGCAAAATTTTGTTTGCCGGGCACAAATGTTCGTTGATGAACACGGGATTTTCGTGATCGTCAAAGCTCAGAAGTGTAGTGTTCAGCCGTTGCTTTTTCGCTGTTTTCAGAATGCTGTCTCTCACTTTCCTGGAAGCAAACTTAACAATGATGTTGGGTTCGTCCTTGTTTTTTGAGGGCACACGATGGATAGCTTCAACATCGGATTCATCGAACTTGGTGCTCAAGAGATGACAGATCGATGTCATCACTGAAATCAGATTTTCAGTGGGTGCTGGAGGGATGCCTTTGATTTCAAGGTTATTTCTTCTACTGTACTGCTGCAGTTCAGTCAATTCGTGCCTGAGAGTTTTCACTTCATTTGTGAGTCGGTTGTTTTCTTTTTTTATTTCCAGGTTTACGTTTTTCACGTCAGACAGGGTCTTTTTGAGCTCAGAGATCTCTGTTCTAAATTCTTCGAACTTTTCATTGATAAAGCCCATTGAAGTTTTGACAGATTCCATTTCAGATTCAATCACATGCTTTATATCTTGCTTTAGTTCACTTTGCTTAGAGTTAAACTGTGCACTCAAGTCAGTCATAGCCTTTACAAGTTCTTTTATAGTTGAAGGAGGCTTATCACCCATGCTGGACACAAACACGAACGGAGCAATCCAGTAGCCTAAGATCGATGTAATCAAAGATACAGGATACACACCTGCAATGAACGAAGAAGGCGGTTAGCCTCTGCCTGGTTGCGAAGGCTGCCTGGATTGCTCCGTGAATGATGTGGGGACCGTCGTGCAGCGGTTATATAGGGGACGCCGTTGATATCGGACAGTAGTGCGCAGGTGCGGCTTGCCAGTAGAGAACGGAGGGAGGGGGACGATCCGTGGACACGTGTAGGTTCCACCAGCAGTGACGGTAGCAGCTTCGGATTCCGCTCCTCAAACGCGCATTTCTGCAATGAACGAAGAAGGCGGTTAGCCTCTGCCTGGTTGCGAAGGCTGCCTGGATTGCTCCGTGAATGATGTGGGGACCGTCGTGCAGCGGTTATATAGGGGACGCCGTTGATATCGGACAGTAGTGCGCAGGTGCGGCTTGCCAGTAGAGAACGGAGGGAGGGGGACGATCCGTGGACACGTGTAGGTTCCACCAGCAGTGACGGTAGCAGCTTCGGATTCCGCTCCTCAAACGCGCACTTGTGGGACACCTTTGTCCACAAGACAGGCTGGTTACTAGTGAAGCAGTTCGTGCACTTCTGAAGATGTGAAAAGTGATTGTGCATAGATAGAATATAGATAGCAAACTGTACAATCATGTCAGTCATGCAATATGACAGGCATGTTTGAATTTGTTGTTGGAATAACTCTAAGAAGCAGTTCACTTGAAATACACTTGCATAGGCCTTCCGTCGCAGATCTGTGTATGACACCACAAGTAAATCAAGCTTCAGAAGCATGTGTGAAGTACCATGAAATTTTTTGCCGACAAAAATGGCAGTGGGGCCAGTCTCTGCACTCGTCTCGTATGGCTCAAGTAGTGCCTTGAACCTAAAGATAACAACAAAGCTAAGTCTAGGTGCTTTCTGTGAACCTGTGTTACCTGTAGTCCTGAGGCCTAACGGACAATTGGGATGCGCCACTTAAAGTAAAAAAAAAAGTTTCATTGGTTCTTTGCTTCAACATGTACACATGCCACGTTTGTAGTAGCATGCACGTCCTTTTCCTTTTACACTGCCTGAATTTGCTGAGTGGTCGGCACATTGGATTTGAATTAGGGACATCCTTTTTTTGTTCAATAATTGATCATTGAGCTTACAAAATTAGGATAATTGGTTGTCATACTGTGGCAACACATAAAAATGTGGCAGCACACATATCTATTCTGAAAACATGTCTTGTTAAGTGCTCTGCATGCCTTTTACGTGAATTAGAAAATATTAAAGTTAAGATTCTGCCAGCAGCATGTTAGAAGCTGCGATAATAGTGGGCCTGCACCAACTACAGCCACATTCCTTTGCTGCTATCCTTTCTCTCCCGCTTGAGTTTCAGAAAGTGTCAGCTTTGTAGTCTCGGCTTACACCTGCTATAAGGTGTCTCTTTTGGGTTTTGATTTTCGCATCTGTTTTCAGGCACAGCAGCAGCCCTTGCAGCAGCAGCTACAGCAGCCCATGGTTCAAAATGCCAGAAGAAATAAAAAGAAAAGTAGAAGTGGACGCAGGAGAGAGAGTGCTCCACACAGGGATGCTAGTAAGTGTGCTCTTTATTTGTTTGCCTGTGTGTGTGTGTGTGTGTGTGTGTGTGTGTGTGTGTGTGTGTGTGTGTGTGTGTGTGTGTGTGTGTGTGTGTGTGTGTGTGTGTGTGTGTGTGTGTGTGTGTGTGTGTGTGTGTGTGTGTGTGTGTGTGTGTGTGTGTGTGTGTGTGTGTGTGTTCGTGACTATATACTCTAAAGAATGTTCGCACTGTTTGGGGTTTAGGCTCCAAACAATAATTGTCATCAATCTTCCATGCAATTTATTTAGCATGGTGTGACTGGTATTTTCCGGTCTCGTATTAGCAAAGCTGCATGCAATACAGTGTTGGAGTGCTTTCTTCTACAGGCACTGAAGACTACAGGAGTTGATGCAATTGCATATATTTAGGAGGTTACTCGAAAGAATGCAGAGCTCGAAAGAAAGAAGACTTAGACTTTAAGCGGCACACTTCTCTTGAGTCGTTTTCTCGGGCCATTACTTGGGAAGATAGTCTCACTTTGTGTGGCTAGCACTGGAAACGTTGATGGACGGCCGCGTTTCCACACTGTGATAAGACAGCATGCTTGGCACAGTGCTAAGAACGGCCTCACTCGTAGACGCCGATGCGTCTTGCGTTAGCCGTGCAAAATTAAAGGTATCCCCGATAGTGCCTGTCCAAGAATATAGCACACCTTTTTTTGGCCACTTGGGATATAAAGTCACTTAATTTATGGGGAATCTAGTTTTTCGGACAGAACATCCGATTATTCGGATGTTCCCGTTGAGTCCAAATTATCAGTTGGTGACTGTAGCCTAGTGCGAGCCTTTTTTACATTGTAGTGCAGATTGCTTTCAATCTTTCTCAAAGTTAACTCTGAAGTGATTATATAACAGTAATCCCGGATAAATAATGTTGCATATGTGAGACTGTATGGGAGTGATTTGGTAATAGTGCTTCTGCCGTCAGTTTGGGGAACTGAGCATGTGTTGGTGGGCTAGTTGGTTAAGCATGATTACAAAGACGGCGCCGAATACAACACAAGAAGAAGGGGACACGAGATAAGCACGTACGTGCTTGTCTCGTGTCCCCTTCTTCTTGTGCTGTTGTATTCGGCGCCGTCTTTGTAATCAGTTTGGGGAATGTTTACACTAATTTGAGCTAGACATTTGCGTCGTAATAGACAATGAAAAGCACCTGTGAAGCATGCTTGAAATATAGCTAGTTGATAGAATTTGGAATTTAGCATCAACATGCCAACCTACCACACTGTTACACCTTCATCATTGTATTTTAAGTAAAGAAAAGCTGTTTTTGTTACTTCCTCCATATAAATGGAGATGTGGCCGTCTAGAAGAAAAGCTGTTTTTGTTACTTCCTCCATGTAAATGGAGATGCGGCCATCCGCATCTAGCTGTAGTATAGTTAAACAAAAGAAATAGGTTTTTCTTGTTTGTGACATACTAGTCGATAATACGGGCGGACTTCAAAAGCCTGAGCTGTCTTTGTCTTTGGGTTTGAGAAGTATGTCGATTTTATGCTGTATTCTACAACTGTGTTTCGCCACACGGCATACTTGGCCTGCTCAAGGCATGGTGGACATTGGGCTAGGAACGCAAGAAAGCTGTTGCACCAGCTCATGGTGCCAGCTTTGACGCTGGTTCCAGCATGATCACAGCCATCATAGTTAGGGCCATTCTGATTTGTTAGGTAGTCTGCTTATGCAATTTTGCTTAAGGTCTACGTATGTACATATCAACAAAATCTACAGCTCTACCTGTGTATCATACTCATGCATAGAGTTATTGCCTCTATCGAACAGTCCAACTGTCACTGTGAAAATAGGGGTCTGAGTTATGAAAATAATCTGCATAATAAAGTGCAATTTTTTGTATCTACATATCACACTATTTTCTGATCCTCTTTGAGTTCTATGTAGTATCTGGGTTCAATCAAATCTGACCAGTAAGAATTGTGCACCAGTTGGACCAATTGTCAATACTGCAACATCCATGCTCCAGAAAAAACTGCACCAGATGGAGCTGAGTCAATGCCAGATGGAGGGGGCGGCTACCCTATGGAAAGGATGTTCTCCAGTTGGGTTTGTTCTTGCCAGTAATGAGCTGAAGGGTCACAAATAACTAGGGGTGGGTGAATATTCGAAGTTTGAATTCAATATTACGCTGGCTATTTATAGTTGAAAATGAACTACTATTTGGTACTTTCGAAAATGTAAACTAGCCAAATATTTTGCAACAACTGACTCTTGAAGTAGGGTTACTGTTTTCCGTCTACTTAACAAAGTATCCCAAATTATCAGAAGGGAAACAAGTGCAAAAGTTTTTAAAGCAATGCTGAAAGAAAATGTGTAATGCAAGCAGTGATCTAGGTTTCGCGGCATTAGCCTACATGGTTTTTGCTTGTAGTGTGTAATTCGTCTTTTGCACTGCACTGTGGTGTCACCCAAGTGGGCAATGCGAGAACCAAAATGTACGGCGTCGGGGCGCCACAAGATGCAGAGAGGAGTGCGCTGCAAGATGTGAGCAGAGTTGTTTTTGTGCATTTGTCAGTCGTTCTTGTAATTTTTGTTTTGTGTCACTGTCACTGGATGCTTCCTGGGCAGGAGATCAATGCTGATAATGACTCCGGTGCGACTGACAACTGCGAGTTGTTGATATGCGATGACAGGCTTTTGTGCAGCTACGCCAACAAAACCCATCACCATGCAATGGGCCACTGAACGAATACATTGTACCGTAACGTGATTGCCAGAATGCCTACACTTGTATTCATGTTTAGTCGTGCTCATTATGAATGCAAACATGCTTTGGAAGTTAAAATACACGAATTTGAACACTTGCCCCAGCCGGCCACATTAAGTTTGAGCCGAACTTAATTTCGCTCAGTGGCGGTTAGGCATACCATATAGCAGCTGAGTTGATGCATTTTCCACTGTTAGACCTGCGCTGAATGTACACAATAGGACAATAAAGATTGCTATTATAGTTCAGTATTGACCATAGCGACCATAGCTCTTGAACCCTTTGAGTGCAGAGTTTTTTTCCGGAGATGAGCCATCCCAAGGGACTTGTTTTTTTCCTCAGCTATTATAAAACAAACCCAATGGTTCATTCTTGGTCATTAAGAAGGGAAAAAAATGACACGGATAATTGCAAATGCACTCTTAATATGGCCCTCACAATCCTATTTTTGTGATATATCGTTTACATAATTTTGTTTTGACATGCACACTTCTGCGATAGCACTGCTGTGTGAGGGTAAAACAGAAAAAAAAAAGGAAAAAGAAGAAAAAAGGAACCTGTTCTATAAACATACGACGGACGGCAGAAACATGCGATGGTGGCCTTGCGCTATGGTGCGAATATTTGAACTGAGAATCGCCATGGTAGCGGTCAACAAAGTCGGCGAGCCACCCTCCCATCTGCAGATGTGCTCTCCATGTGGTGCAACCATGCGCACAAAAAGGCGCGTTTACAGCACTCTAAAAACTGAGACTGAGCAAGCTCAGAGATGAGAAAATATGCTTCTAGAATTATAGAGCAAATGGTGGAACTACCTCGAAGTTCGCTAGCTTTGTGTTACTGTGCACATCTGACTAGAGAGGGGAATAAATACTTAAAAGTACTTGAGTGGCGCTCTACCCTTTGATGGTCACCATTTTTCACAAAATGCAACCCCCGAGTGTCGATATTGTTTATTGCAGATTTAAAATCTTCAAAGTGACCTATATTGAAAAAGTTACAGCAATTTTCTTAGAATGACCATACAGTGAAAAACATTTTTCCATAGGCATTGTTTATTCATGAATGCAGATAGGCTTGCGTAATCGTTGCAAGTCGCTCACACTGCGGAATGGTCCTTGCAGTGCTAACCCTAAAAGCCTGTGTTGCACAGACACAAGATCGTGGTGTGTCTTGCACGTATCGCAGTGCATGTTGGGCCTTTTTATCAAGAAAAGGTAGAAGTAGACACACTGCAGAAGCGAACTAGCCTTTACGGATAGCGGCCTTGCCACCATCAGCGCACTTGTACTGCATGCAAATTGCACGTGAATGTGCCCGGGTGCGTGTCTGTTGTGCTTGCCATTTAAATGGCCGATTGACATACGTGGGCAACGAGCCAGGTGTACTGTTGTGCTGGGTTTTGGAACCGATTTTCTGTTGGAACCAATCGTCCTCGCTTCTCGACTGTCCTAAGAAGTCATTAACCCATTGACATGGTCTGCCAACTAGTCTGCCTATGTTGGTGTCGGTGTCATATCGACTTCTTGTTGGCATCGGTGTCGCGTCGGCCTGCAGTGGGGCATACCGCATATTCTCTGAATATTGTTGTGAACAGCTGGAATTTACACAAAAGCACTAGTGCAAATACTGCGTTGTCGGCACTGCCCCCCCTCCCCCCCCATATGAGTTTGCGTCTGCATCGACTACGCTGCACGCTACTCCTGCTATTCCATGCACACGTCGTCTGCTCCACGAATTGTTGATGCCGTACGAAACGTTACGGCGCTTGCCACTGGGGTACAGCGCATGTGCACTTGGAGCTTGCAAAAAGCAGATTCAGTATTTCTTGCAGTCTAGTAATGTAGCAGTCTAATCTCTTACGCTGCAGTCGAACCCACTTATAACGATACCGGTTTTAACAGTATATCGGTTATAACAAGGGAAGTCTGGCTGCCGGGTGTCCGAGCCGAAAGGTAGTGAAATGCAATATTCTCGAAGAGACAAAAAGAAAATGAGAAATTTGAGCTGCCACGCGCTGGGGATGCAGCTGCAACAGCCGCCGCGTGCTAATTTTCCTTGGAGAAGGATGTCGGCGAGCTTCACGTAAGCAATCAGGGCTGATGGACATAGGGTTTTCTTGTGCAAGCCAGTGAGAAGTATGCGGCGAGATGCTTGTGGGGATCTTGCCTCAGCGTTTCTTCTGGATTTCTCAAGCTGACAGGCTGCCGCGGCAGCTTATTCGCAATTTTTAGAAGGCCCCTTTGGGGGCCACCAAAGCGATGCCTCGGCGGTGCTCGCATATCGCTTGCCACCCGTGACCCCTCTTTGCAGTTGTTATAGCAGTGCCATTCTTTAACACCGACAGCCGCGGCTTGTTGCATGCGATCGGAAATGCCCAGGAAGCAAGAGTGAACACAATAAGCAGCCGGATGGAGGAAGGTGGTGGGGAAGGGCACTGGCCTCCCCGCCATTATAGTTTTCTGACATCCGCTCTACCATCCTCAGATATTGATTTTTTCATGTAATATGGTTATAATTATCGGTTATAACAGTGGTATTTTCGTGGCACTTGAATATTGTTATAAATGGGTTCGACTGTATAACCACTGATGTCTTTCTTGGAATGGGCCCTTTTCGATGGGTCTTCAGCACACAAGTTTTTAAACAGCTTTTGATCTTTTTTAACAACCACTAATTTGTCGTTTTTGGAAAGCTAGTCATATAGCAGCCATTGATTCTTGAACAACTTGTTTGTAATCGGGCTCTAAAGATGTATGGAGGCTGCCTGTGTATTAACAATTAGTGATCTTCTGTTTAAAGCTGATGCTGATTGTCCGTGGGAATGGGCTGTGTTGTTTTTCACTTACCAGTACAAGCTTGGTACCTAATTATACGAAAATAAATATTCCTGTTATAAATATGTATGCTTGTGTGGGTCTATTCCATTCAATATTCGATACTATTTATATTCAATTCGTATTTGAAAAAATTCATATTCGGTCACCTCTACATATGTTGACGCGAAATAAGTTGGCACATGATGACACTGGCCCCTTGAGGCAAGAACAAGGAAGTTCGTGGTTGCGCGCGCACTCTCCGAAGATCAGCCATTGCTAAAGGCAGACGTTTTTTGCGAATCTGTTGCTGGTGAACTATTTTAGCTTGTACTAGCTGGTTGACATTCCTGGTGGAGGTGTGGGCTATATCATGCTGTACGCACTTGAGGGTGGTGGACGGTGCACTGCTTCAGCGTAATTCATTTCAGCATGCGGTCCCTGCTGTGGTGCATCGTATAGTCCAGGGACATGGATGGCCTGTCGGACCTCGGTGCGCGCCATTTCCGCAATGGAAAGTTGTCCTATAGGGGCAGTGGTCGTCTGCATCTTCTGCAATTCCTCCTTGATGACAGCCCTGATGAGTTCTCACAAGGTGCCGATGTCGTTACTGAGGGTAACTGCAGAGAGCTCCCGTGAAATCACGGCGTCGCGGTTGTATTGCCTGGCCCGTGGTTGAAGGGCCTTTTCCATGGTAGTGGCTTTGTCATGGAACTCTGCAACTGCCGTCGGCGGGTTTCAAATGAGGCCAGCAAAGATTTCCTCTTTGATGCCGTGCATTGCGTGGCACACCTTCTTTGTTTCAGTCATAGAAGGGTCTGTATGTCTGAAGAGCCGATTCATGTCTTCTACATATGCCAGCACTCGTTCATTTGGGCCTTGAATTCTCGCCTCCATTGCTAACTCCGCCCTTTCCTTCCTGTCCACCCTGGCGAAGGCATTGAGGAACTGCCGACGAAATTCTTCCCATGACGTCAATGTCGCCTCATGGTTTGCAAACAATGTTTTCGCGGAATCTTAAGAGCGAAGTACACGTCGCATAGCTTACGCTCGTGCGTCCAGTCGTTGAGGTTGGTAACCTAGTCGAAATGGTCAAGCCAGTCGTCGGCGTCCCCTGTGATTGACGACCATGTGCGATGCTGCAGTAGTGGCAGGAGGTGGTTGGTTCGTTATTCTAGTTCGTTTGGCTAGCAGACCGTGCTGTGGCTGCAGTCCCTGGAGACGTCGGCTGGTGTGTACGTGCACAGGGGTAAGCTCGGCTGAACTCCTCGCTGGGCTTAGCTCTGGGTCAGCCACGTCATCCTTGCAAAACAAGTGGATAATCGTGGCAACTGACGATTTAACTCGCAGTGTGGAGGCAAAAGCTGTGCCGTGGGGAACTGCTGCTAAAGTCGCCAGCTCCTTTGCCCACAACATCGTGCTTCGTCATGGTACACCCGCTGTACTCGTTACTGACCGCGGTGCAGTGGAGTTATTGCAACAAGTCCTCGCGCTAATGCACACCGACCACCGAAAGACCACAGCCTATCATCCCCAAACTAATGGCTTAACAGAGCACCTAAACAGAACATTGGCCTACATGCTCTCCATGGATACATTGCTGTGGAACACAAAACATGGGATGAAATTTTGCCATACGTGACGTTTGCTTACAATACCGCTGTGCAGGAGACCACCGAGTTTACACCATTCGAGAAATATAACATTGTTTTTAAGGATGCACTTCTGCACAACCATCTTCATATTCTGATGTTTATCTGTCATTTAAGTGGTAAGTGATTGTGTTGATGTTGATTGATTGATTGTTTATTTTGGCTGTTGGGGAATTGGTACTTTATTGCTACAGTAAACAACCGGAACTCTAGAAATTGGATAATTTTGGCCTGCTTGATTATTTGTACATTCCAGAAGCTCTGGCACCTGCTCCCTAGAACCAATGTCTAACAGATAAAAATTTCAAGTGCTGCACAGTGTCTCGCTCCATTTTTAGTGCACAATCCACACATGTATTGTCTTAGATATGGCGGTCGTTAGCAATTTCGATACTAATCAAGTTATTGCTCTCCCTCTTGTCATTTCTGAGGTGATTCTTGGCCTTCCATGTGCAATTTAGGTGTTGGAAAGAAATATTCATCAAGTTAGCACCAAACTAAGTTTCGGTCACTGGCCATGCAGACTTCTTATGTAATGGCAGTAGTTAGGCCTAAGGAAGTAGTAGTTTTTACAAAAATCAACTGTTGGCAGGGTCGTCACAGGAAGCTCGCTGTTAATGAGCATAAGTAGCCACCGTCAGTGATCAGGCCTGACATATGCGGACAGTCACTTTCTGATGCGTTGGCGACTGCTTGGTGACCAAGCTTGCTTATGAATCTACTACTAGACAAAGGGTTACAGAAACGTGAAATCGGAAACAGTGAAAAAGGAGGGAGTTAAGAGATTTTTCCAGTATATGGGGTGGTTTGAGTAAGAACGATAATCTCCCTGGCTGGCAGAGGTGCTCCAGCCAGCCCTTGCGGCCATAGGGGCTAAACGTTTAGCTAGTGTCATGTGATTATTGTGGTGTTGTTTGAGGTGAGAGAACTTTTTGCATACTTGATTGTAGAGTTGTGCTGTTCTCCATTAATGAAGTACAGAAGGGCTACTAGAAGCAAAGTTGCAATCATTTCTATTCTAATCCCACTATAAGGAAAGCCTCTGTATGTCTGAATACCGCTTGAATTCCACAGGACTGTTTGAACATGCAGCTTCACTTCAGAACAGTCTTCCGTTTACTTGTGTGTTCTGGTTGCACGGCAGTCTCATGTGCTGTCGCTTTTCTTGTGCAGTGACAGCAGTCGATGCAAACACAAGCGTCCTGCCCGAGTTTGGGCAGGCTTCAGGGAGGAGTGGCGCAGGTGCAGCGAGGGTCACTACTGTCGACCGTGAAGAGTGGCAGGGAGGGCTGGCCAGCCCCGACTTCTCCAGCAGCTCCGAGTTCCCGTCGCTGCCTGTGCAGGACTTTCCACAACGGCAGTCACCTTCGGGCATCAGCTACTCTACGGCACTACAGCAGCAGAAAGCACCCCGGCCACCTGCAGTTCCCTCTGGGGCCACGGCAAGCAGAGACACAGAAGAGCTGGGGTCATCTACAGCGGGGGGGAACACGCGAAGCATACAACAAGGACGTCGCGGTGGTGGAAACAGTAGCAGCAACAGCCCCAATGATGCAAATAACAAGCATCACAAAAGAGGCAGTGGGTCGCGCAAACATCGGCGTGGTGGTGGTGGTGGGGGGGCTGGTGTTGGTGGCGGGATTGAAGGGGTCAGGCGTGTGGAAGACACAGAACCATCAACAAGGATGCAGCATCACCAGCAGGAGAGGAGGGGCCCAAAGAGAAGTGGTGGGGGAGCGAAGGCAGCTGTGCCAGCCATTGACGGAGGTGCTGAGAAGCATCAGTTCGAGGCCCCCGAAAAGGACAAATCGGAGCTGAGGCATGAAACAGAAGCTGTTGTACAAAATGTACCTAGGTGAGCCTGCCTGGCATTGTCATTGCCATTTCAGCGATGTTATTAAATTTAGTGACTTTCTAGTCTGTTTAGCGACAAATTTTTCAATTTAACCACCGGCAATCTTTTTGGCAACGCGACAGCAATTGGGGGGGGGGGGGTGCTTTTTAGTGACATCAGAGTTGCGGAAGTTACTTCGAAAATAGCCTACTGGTATGCACTTTATTTTTCAAAAGCTACATGTGAGCAGCCGAAATTAGCTGTATGACGCTTAGGCTCTGTGGTCATGATAAAGCATGGGTTGCTTTCACAGGATTCATGGTGCACTCCCAAAATGAATGTTTTTTTTATGTATATATATACAGCAGGACCTCGTTGATATGCTCCCGTTATGTATGTTTTCCCAGCACCAACGTTCGCAATCGAGAACACAAAGAATGACCCAATTGAGTTACTCATTTTTTACTGGTTCATACATTCCTGGAAAACGCGATTCTTCGACACCAACATTCAGTACGTCTCCAAACTGTGATCGTATGATACGTTTTCCAGCCGCTAGATCCCATGCAAACACACCGCTTTCTTATTACATGCATTTTGGACAAATCAGTACCGCAGAGAGCCTTCATGTAGACCAAGGGACAGAATCGTAATATTTGACGTTCATAAAGGTCCCCTAATTGTCATCACCATGTTGACATGTGACCTCGTGTGTCTTGCAGAATTATGCTATCCTTTCGGCAGTGCTGAGAACTAGAAAATTTTCAGGAATAATATAAATCAAGTGCCTTTGCATGTTAGAAAAACCAGATTGTTTGTGTTTTCTTCAACCGTGCTGCATTTGGAACCTTGCATTCTGAGGGTAAATGTTGAATTTTAGCTGTCATTGTCCATTATGTAGAAGTATAATGGTAAACACCCACTACACACTACAGTAAAAGTGGGTTAATTCTCCCCTCATTAATTCGAATTAATAGATTGTAGGATGTTGTGACGACGGTCCAAGAGCTGTGCCATCATTCCTACATTTACTTCTACAGAAGGGCGAAAGCGGCTGCGGCGAACAATGTAGCAGGCTTCCAGAACAGCACTGCGCATGCTTAGCTTGCGCCTCGAGCATGCGCCTGCGAACTTTGTTTTCGTCCGAGCACCAACCAAAGCGCACTGCTTTGCGTCGTTGGTGGACGCTACAGGGCGCCCCATCCATACGAGACGCCGATAAAGCAAGTTAGGGAAGCCAAATGTCAAAGGGGTCCGTGGGCAGTCCAAGTACAGTGTAACGTGTGTACAGTGTACACTGGAGTGTACAGTGGTCAGTGCTCACGGAATGAAATGGGACACGGAGCATTTAGTAGAACCCTACATATGTGCAAAGTATGCGAGAGCACCATGTCATGTCGCTAGGAATTTGGTCACCAATGGTGACGAGGACTCCAATGTAAGTGTCCGCGCCAGAATTACGTCGATGTGACACAAACTGCAGCCGGCTGAAACGAAAGTATGCGCATTACTTAGCCCTAAATTGATGCGTTTCATTCCGTGAGCACTGTACATTCCACTTGTAACGATATCAAGAACGAAAAATTCGATTGTTATAACCAATAATTGCTAGATCTGGACTGCTGTTAAAAAAAAAAAAAAAGAGAGAGAGAGCTGTCAAACATACCTTCATAGCTCCGACACCAAATTTGCCACTTATGATAAAAAATTGCCATTGTAGAAAGTCATCATCATCATCAGCCTGGTTACGCCCACTGCAGGGCAAAGGCCTCTCCCATATTTCTCCAACAGCCCCGGTCATGTACTAATTGTGGCCATGCCGTCCCTGCAAACTTCTTAATCTCATCCGCCCACCTAACTTTCTGCCGCCCCCTGCTACACTTCCCTTCCCTTGGAATCCAGTCCGTAACCCTTAATGACCATTGGTTATCTTCCCTCCTCATTACATGTCCTGCCCATGCCCATTTCTTTTTCTTGATTTCAACTAAGATGTCATTAACTCGCGTTTGTTCCCTCACCCAATCTGCTCTTTTCTTATCCCTTAACGTTACACCTATCATTCTTCTTTCCATAGCTCGTTGCGTCGTCCTCAATTTGAGTAGAACCCTTTTCGTAAGCCTCCATGTTTCTGCCCCGTAGGTGAGTACTGGTAAGACACAGCTATTTTACACTTTTCTCTTGAGGGATAATGGCAACTTGCTGTTCATGATCTGAGAATGCCTGCCAAACGCAGCCCAGCCCATTCTTATTCTTCTGATTATTTCCGTCTCATGATCCGGATCCGCAGTCACTACCTGCCCTAAGTAGATGTATTCCCTTACGACTTCCAGTGCCTCGCTGCCTATTGTAAATTGCTGTTCTCTTCCGAGACTGTTAAACATTACTTTAGTTCTCTGCAGATTAATTTTTAGACCCACTCTTCTGCTTTGCCTCTCCAGGTCAGTGAGCATGCATTGCAGTTGGTCCCCTGAGTTACTAAGTAAGGCAATATCATCAGCGAATCGCAAGTTACTAAGGTATTCTCCATTAACTTTTATCCCCATTTCTTCCCAATCCAGGTCTCTGAATACCTCCTGTAAACATGCTGTGAATAGCATTGGAGAGATCGTATCTCCTTGCCTGACGCCTTTCTTTATTGGGATTTTGTTGCTTTCTTTATGGAGGACTATGGTGGCTGTGGAGCCGCTATAGATATCTTTCAGTATTTTTACATACGGCTCGTCTACACCCTGATTCCGTAATGCCTCCATGACTGCTGAGGTTTCGACAGAATCAAATGCTTTCTCATAATCAATGAAAGCTATATTTACATTTAAACTTGTAGAAAGTAGGCTGGGGAAAATGTCAATTTATACCTCTAAGCAGCGTGTCAAGCATTAGGCGTGCTGAAATAGATATCTGCACTTGCTTTTGCGGAAGTTTCAAGTTCACAACTGTGGTATGCATCGCGTCCAGTGGCTGCGCGAACACTGGTGGCTATAATTTAGCGTGCATGAAATCGGCGAGCGACTCTATTGATGACAGTGCACTTTGCGGGAACGTTAGGGTCGGTGTCAAAGACGGGCCACTGTCAACCTCGTTGTCACCGCTGCTGCTGTCATCGCATCCGTCGCACCATCCCACTGCCACTGTCTATATCACGACAGGATCATCCCGTCGGAGATCTTTCACAGAACGAGGCAGGACTATCTGCTCTCAGAAACTCTTCCATCGAAGCACCGCCTATTTTATCACCAGTAGCGGCGTGGTCCCAGAGTTCGCTAATGTCAGCGGCTGCCACCATGTTGGTTTCACACGTGCGGGGTTTTGCCCTGGTGCACGAAGTCCGCCATTTCTGTTGATTGGCATGATCATTGCTTCTAGCCTTCATGATCGTGCCTGCGCGAGCTCGTACTTTGAGCCTTGCAAGATCTGCAGCTTCGCCTGAAGCGACACAGCTTTACGCTTTGTCAGTGCACCGACCGCTGTTTTCGCAGCGCATTTCTGTGCTCACTGAGGGAGATTGTAGAAGGGGAGCTCAAGTGTGGTTTGCCTTTTTTTTTCTTTTTTTCTCTGGACGCTCCCAGGCAACACGGACGCGAAGCAGCTGGCGCCATCTTGTGGGACGCTGCACGAACTTGCGATACTTTCCGTGGCTTTTGCAATCGGCACAATGGCAGAACATGCTGCTCAGTACTGCCGGCAGATACGTACTCACATAGGCAAACTTTTCGCAACGTCTCGGTTAAGAGGAACTTAGCAACGCAAATTTCACGATTATTCAGCATGGAAAACGCTGCCCAAAGGGCAGAATTTCGATTGTTATATCCAATATGCGGTTGAATAACATATCGTTATATCCATTGTTTTTTTCTCGTAGCCCTAATGCATAAGTTGATAATCTGAAGTTGACTCATTGTTATAACCGATATATTGTTTTATGTGGTATTGTTATAAGTGGACTGCACCGTTGTTTGGGCCCAATAAAAGCGAAAAGGATGAATACATTTCTCTGGCGGACGAGGCTGTGAGTATCGCCACGGACGAATGGTACACAGCATGTTTGCACAGAGACTGTAAAAAGATGCCTCTGTAACAGTGCACGTACGTCATGTGAAACGAACGGAGGACCGAGTGCTGTCGGTGGTGGACATGACAAGCTGCAAGCTAGATCGTCACGCTTTCGCAGATGCTAGAGCCCTGGTGGATTCAGCTTGCTCACATGCTTGTCCAGTCTTGTCCGACCCGTGGTCCACGTTGTAAGCTGCAGACTCCTGTGCACAACATCCCTCATGTCACGACAAGAGGGTCTGATGCACGCCAACTTTCACATTTCATTGTTTGTGGCGATAAAGGTGATGAGGCTGGGGACTGCGCGGCAGCGCCTCTGTTTGTCCACGAGACAGTATCATTGCAGGTCGAGGGAAGAAGGCCAGCCTGCTGACGATGGCCCATGGGCACAGGAAGAGACGTGCCTGGTGCTGGTCGTGAGAGTGCCGGTAGAGATGAGTCGCGCACCGTGCTGTCACCTCTGGAAGAGGGCAGTATGCAGCGTCGTGGAAATTCAGGACGGACTGCCGCAGCTCATCGTAGGGGTGTGGGCCAGGCAATGGAATGCCGAGGCTGAGCTGGAGATCAAGAGGCAGGGTGTCTAGGAGAACCTGGAACTTGAACTCTTGGATCCAGATGTTCAGTTCCAGAGCCACCTCAAACTACGCAAACCATGTGCCGATGTAGCTGGACCTGAGCGGCGGTAGTGGTGGGCTGAACTGTGACTCTAGCCAGTTAGCCATGGCAGCATGTAGAGTGGCCATAGTGGTGGGCTGAACTGTGGCCCTGGCCAGTTAGCCACGGCAGCGTGTCGCTCGATGAAAGGCGCATTCCACTAGGTCACCACTGTAGGAGGATGTGACAGTGGCCTAAGAGCTCTGCTGTCGTTCCTACATTTATTTCCACAGAAGGGCGAATGCGGCTGAGGCAACAAACATAGCAGGCTTCCAGAACAACACTGCACATGCTGAGCTTGTGCCTCGAGCACGTGCCACTTACTTTTATTTTCGTCTGAGCGCTGACCAAAGTGCCCTGCGTTGGTGCGCCAGTGGGTGCTACAGGATAATTCAAAGTAGCGGTCTGGCCATGCTACATAGAGCCCCATGTATTGAAAAGCTTGTTAATTTGAGTGCTAAACAGGTCCGCATAGATAATTCAAACTGTGCGCCACCATAGCCAGCTTGCAGTCTCTGTCGCAGTTAAGCGCCAGATGGTGCAACATACCTATCACTGCCATCATCGCATGTTTTTAGGGGTCAGCACTTAGTTTATTTGCAAATGCTCTGCTGTATCATCATGGACAGTGGATTACAATGCTCATTTGGTGGCAACCTCAGGGTTGACCACTCTCTCTCCATCCCCAGTGCAGTCGCAACGGTTGAGCCAGCGAGTGTGGAAGCTGTGCCTTTTTTTTCTTTGTCTGCTGAGACATGTGCGCCGCTGACAGACACAGCTTGCGTGCCACTATGTACTGCGCCAAAACGTTGAAGGAGAAATTGTAAATTCTATGGGAAGCGGAAACAGAAGCAGAGCACGAACAAAATCCCCAAGAAGCACAAAGTACCGAGAAGCATGCTGTCAACGTACATCCGGGACAAGAATATGATTGAGGACACTTATGAAGCTGAAACTTTCGCCAAGGACAGAGTAAGGCTTCGTGCTGCTGAGCACTCGGACCTCCAGACAGCGTCACTCACATGGATTAAAAAAGGGAAACAGGACATCCCGTTGAGTGACCCCATCGTC
Organism: Dermacentor variabilis; assembly: GCF_050947875.1. Classification (NCBI taxonomy): domain Eukaryota; kingdom Metazoa; phylum Arthropoda; class Arachnida; order Ixodida; family Ixodidae; genus Dermacentor; species Dermacentor variabilis. Next base: position 26,677,178 of record NC_134572.1, on the reverse strand, counting down.
ATAGCAAAAGCAGGCGATTTTGTGCAGCACCTGAACATCTTCGACTTCGCCACTTCGGAAGGATTGTTTCACCGCTTTGGGGGATGGCATGACCTTGTTTTCTGCGGTGTTTGTGGCGAAGCCAAAGCTTTAGCCACAGAAACGTGCACTGGGTGGTGAAATGGTATGCTACAAGACCATTTGAACAGGTATGCACTATCCAATGTTTTCAATGCTTATAAGACTGCTTTGTTTTTATACTTTTACCTGACAAAACGATCATGTACAAAGGGAATGTGTGTGCATGCGGCAAGCGCAGCAGAGAGCACATGACAGTGTTGATTGGGGCCAACATGACCTAGATAGAGAAACTATTTGTGATATTCCGTACTTGTGACAAGGAAATCGTAGAAACCTCGCTGTTTCAAGAACGTCCGCACGCCTCCGGCAACCTATACTGCGAATAAGAAGGCGTAGATGATGGGCGTGCTTTCCATGCAGTGGCTTGGAAATCTGGACCGAAAGCTTGAGCGTGGAAAGAGGCATGTTCTCCTCCTTGTCTATAACTGCTCAGCACACAAGGTCGAAATTGAATGGAGAGCCATTGAGCTGGTTTTTCTTCTGGCCAACACCACTGCGACTCTTCAGCCACAGGGCATCATAAAACATTTAAAAAGTTTTTATAGGTGCCACATTCTCGTGTGGATGCTCCTTGCTTTGAGAATGACAAGGGCTATGCTGTGGCTCTGCTCACTGTCCTGCACACGCTCGTGCACGCCTGGAGTCTGGTAACAACAGAAACAATCTCGAATTGTTTACATCACTGTGGTTTCAGTACCCCTAACATGGGCATTGGTGAAGTTGAACAGGATGTTCAGATTCCTGTTCGTGCCTGTGAAGTGCTCAAAGAGGCTGACTTCAGTGACTGTGTGAATGTTGACAGCTGTGCTGCGGTCTATGGTTCCGTGACAGATGATGGAATCATAGCCAAGTCGTCAGTGAAGACGAAGAACCTGCCGTGAACAATAACGATGGCGACATAAATGGGGAAGACATTGGTGAAACACTGTTGCAACCTTCTTTGTCGCAGGTGTTGGAAGGACTAAATAATGCCTGGTGGTTCTTCTGTTTTGAAGAAGCTGAAGAAGAAACTTTCCGGCACATTCGAGCTCTGGAAGATCAAGCAACAGTGATCACTTTTCAGAGAGTAAAAGCAGAAAATTATCAGATTTCTTTTGCAAATATTAGTAGTACCCGGAGGTATCCCCACTTTTTTTTTTTTGTTATCAAATGGGGCCTTTTTTTGATCACTTTCATTAGTTCCAATTTTAGTTAATTCAAACTCGTTGTGCCCCGTGAAGTTTGAATTAACAAGCTTTTACTGTACTGACAAATTCTCTTTATTTCTACTCACATGGACCCTATAGACAAACGCAAGACATTCGACAAAAGATTTATGCCATGCTAGCATATATTGTAGTTTTCCAAAAATGCCCAACATTTACTCAGCTCTTGCGACAGTTTTGGCCATCCCAAGAAAACTTGGTGGAAATTTAGCGACTTTTTTTTCTAACTTTAGCGACACACTTCAAGAAGTTATGGCAACTTTAGCTGGCACATGTTGATTTGACCTGTACCTTCTTGTAGAGCGTAAACTTCAGTGACATGCATGCATGCCTACAATTTCATGTGTAATTGGGCAGTTGCTTGTAGCTTTAATCATAAAAGTGCAGCAACAGCTGTATATAACACAGCATAATTATAACATCCCGTAATTTACTAATAGTGTGACATCATTGCCACTAACTTGGTCGTTAGTAAACTAAATCAAGGAAGTGTTGCTGTTTTGAACTTGAAATGGCTCCAAGCTGATCCCTAATTGCCTCAGCTTCTTTTGTTCTTATCCAGACTTGTCTCCCTGAGGACGTATGCATTTTGCAAAGAGACATTATGTGCTTCACACATACATTTGTGCAGTTAGCCTTTGTTGCTTTTTTGCTACTTGAAATGTGCATAGTTTGTGAAACTTGCATGTGGCCTCTTGTCTGAGCCTGCATCAGAGGACAGCTTCACTTTTGAACAGCATATTTTTGGTGAACCAGACTCCAACTATTCCAGCACCATGATGTACACGGTCGTCCACTTCCAATTTGAACACGGCTCCGGGCAGCCGGCGAGGCCGGCGCTTCGTGGGCGCCGGGGTAACTAACGCGCCGGCGCACTGGCAGCCACAGGCGTGGCCTCAGCCGCGTCGTCTGCTACAGCGCGCCAGCGCTAGGGTGTGCTGGCGCGCTGTAGCAGACGACGCGGCTGAGGCCACGCCTGTGGCTGCCAGTGCGCCGGCGCGTTTGTTACCCCGGCGCCCACGAGCGGCGCACCGCGGAGCGCCGGCTGCCCGGAGCCGTGTTCAAATTGGAAGTGGACGACAGTGTACATGCCAATAACGAGTGAAGTAGCAAAACTAGCTAGGATAGAAGCATGTAAAAGTTGGCCCATACGGTAGCAATCATTATGTCTTTCAGCGATGAAAGATGTTTCAAACTATTGGTGTTTCGGCTGCATGCAAGAAAACTGAACCCAATAATTTTAACAAAGTGCTGATCTTGCATGAAAACATATTTTTACACCATTTGCTGCCCCACGGTGACATTTATGGGCTTGTTGGGAAAAATGGAAGTGCATGTCCAATGTAACGAAACTTTTTTATATCCCCACATTTTTGTACTGTGCATCATTTGGCGTGAAAGGCAAACTATCTTGCATTGTGTTTTTTTATACACCTGTATGGATGAAGTTTTGAGAGTTCCTTTAAGCCTTGTCTGAAACTCCGGAGGAAGAGAGTTTCGTTTTCTATGTGAAAATTGTGACACAGCAACATGTTTGTTGGACACCTACATGTGGTGCCAGAATCCTGCTCTCTTTCTTGATGCCCCACAACACCTTTCCTTCAAAACTGAGAACGCACTGGAGTGAGGGCAATTCTTTCAATAAGTTCACTATTATACTACTAGTACCATAATAATAGCATATGAACTGCTAGCACAGCCAAAACTCAAAATAGCGACCTAAAAAGAGCAGAACGAGCAACCATGAAAGTGGGGAGTTTCAACATAGGGGTGGGGAAAGGGTGGGGTTCTCTAGAATACAACGGGTGGCGGAGAACTTGTTTTGCGGTGTGACTTCATGGCTACAGGGCATCTGATAGTTTCGCGAATCTCATGCCGCAGACATTTTTTGCATCCTTCAACTATGAATGGAGTTATTGCACCGATACCCTGCTTTTTGTCTTTGTTTCGTCTCTGCTAGCGACTGCAAATTACACAGCGAAGCTAAGAGGGGAAAACCCAACCCGAAACTTGTAGTGTTGTGCCCAAAAAGGGCTCATCGCGGCACCACTTGGGTGCTGCGGTAAACTACGCTACACAGCACTTCCGCTGCTGTCTCGGAGGTGATGCACAGCAGACCCAGCTACGCATATGTTCATCAGCAGTGTAAAGATGAAATGATTTTTCCGTCTTTTTGAGATCGCAGACATGTATATTTAATTTAACTCAAAATTAGCAATTATGTATTATTAAGAATGCTCTCGGGTTCACAAAATCAGCCAATAGCGTTGGTGGGACCAGCTTCTTGTGATGATGCGGCATGATGGCATTGTGGAAGTGAGAGCAAGCAATTTTTTGCTGTCTTCAACACGAAATTGTGAATTCCTTGCTGCATGCAGTGCCGTAATATTTGGCTCACACATTCACAGCAACCTCTGATGACAGATCGGAATCGTTTTCCACGTACAAAAACTTTCAGGGCCCCTTCAACAATATTCCCATATACTAATCTGCACCCAAACTTTACGGCAAAATAAAAGAAAAATTGTACAGCTTATATGTACAAAAATACAGTATATTCTCACAGGAATTTGCGAAAAGGGCCACATAGTAACAGATGCTAATGTTTACTTTTCCCATTCCTCCTCAACACATTTCCTCTCAGCTGGTGTGGCACAGGCAGCGATGCCCTCCCTATTGCTACATTCTAATTTTTGGCAGTGCACTTTCTGGTAACCCTTCGTGCTTGGCTTCTGAAAGGTGGCAAAGAGCGACAAAGCAGCGGTGACAGGACAGTGGGATGCATTAGCAACTGCGGTTTCCCAGTTTGCTAGAATATAGGAGGGGTGTCATGTCTCATGGTCATGAACAGTTGCCCAGTAGCTGGCGTCTTGTGCGCTGCCATGTGGTTATATGTAAAATCATAAGCAGGCTATAATAGCCACAGGAGAGAGAGCAATCATGTATATGAGATTGCGACCTCCCACTTACATGCACTGAAATATGTGGCTCGCATGTTCGTGGCAGCATTGTCTTCAAATTGCAAACAATTTCTTACCGCATTCGAAAACTGTTCCAGTTTTCCTTGTGAGCATCCCATTCAGATTTACATGCACAAAGCCAGTGTGTCATGAAGTCGCAATTAGCCCCAAGAACGAACTACAGGAGTGCTGCGAGCACTGCTCGTGTGACGTCGGGGCACAGACTCCCACCTGTCGTCTGTTGCAGTTTGGGCGCTGCTGGCCACGTCCTGCAGTGTTTTCGCTTGTTCACTCTGGTTCTCTCTGCTTGTATACTTTTGGTGGTCGTCATATATATTTGTGCGACGTCATTGCTCACGAAAATTTATTCAAAGAGCTTATTTCTTAGACAATACAGTTCTCAAAGGCAATGCTACAGTGCTAGCCGAAGGAGCGCAGACCAGCCCATTGCGGGTTTTTCATGCATGGATCGACAACCGCAAAAATATAGCATACAAGAATCCAGTTATGATACCATACCTGCAACGGTGTAACAGGTATGTCACAAACGCTGGCTATATATGACTTCTACAACAGTTACCTTCATTTTAATCCGCTAAAACAGGTTTGCTCATGACGAGTAGTTCATGGTATAATATAGAATTTTTTCATTTCTCTCGCAGCAACACTCAGCAGTAACACGAGGGCTTAACTGACACTGCAGTTTAGATTCTACCAGCACCACTTGCTTCTTTAACACTTTGAGGGCCGATTTTTTTCGCTATATGTGACCGCCCAGGGTCGATTTTCTTTATTGTAGATTCCGATTCTTCTTGGGAATTTATTTCGAAAAAAAAATTGCCGTAATTATTCTAGGGTGACTGTAAAGGGAGAAAAAGATATTTTGCGTTGGTATATATGCACTCTTCATTCATGAATAACAACAATAAAAAATAAAATAAACTTATCAGAATTAACAATTTGATGCATTTTATGCACATAGTTCAAGGCTTTGAAAATCTGCACACGAGAATATTTTGCAAGCCTCAAATGTTTCTGCTTTTACACTAATACGTACGTCCATAGCGTAATCGAACTGTGTAGGTGCACGCACTCAAGAAAACTGTTTGGTTGTGTGCCCATCAAAAAAAGCAGCACGTGTGACAAACTTCCGCTAATCTTCATCTTATCGCCAACCAGCTAGGGCAGTTAGTTTTCCCGAGTCTTAAAAGAAGAGAAACGGAAACGCATGCACGGCAGCATCCTTCCTATGCGCATCCCCACGAGCACTAAACGAGCGAGAAACAAGCGGTCGCCCTTTGAGCGATTAGGAATGAGATAGCCATCAGTTTTGCAAGCGCAAAAAGCCGAAACCGCCCGCAAAAAATCCAAACGGCCACCCGCCCGCACGCCCGCCAGTGCGCAAGCAGTGGCATATAGACGCGTGGGAGCAAACTAGCGCTAAAACAGGCCATGCGACGAAAACCGAGAGACGGTGGCGAGTGAAAAAAATTCCCTGTATCCCTACATAGTGGCAGCACATGACAGAAAAGAAAAAGTTAGGAAATTGGCGCGCTTTTTAAACATACAGACGGCGCCGTAAATATACGGCACCGACCATTTTCGGACTTGTTCGCGGCGCTGTATATTTACGTCATTGACCATCACAGGGTTAACTGCTCCTCAACATTAGGCAGTCCTTCATGTGTTTATATTAAGTGGCGGTATTTTGAAGTAAAGCTAATTGAGGCGCACAGCTGTTTGCAGAATACAAAAAGGAAAGCACCAATATATATTTCCTTTTCCGTGCTACACATTCAACTCGCTTGGGCAATTTACTGGTGTTTGTTGCTTGAGGAATATACATGACAAATACGTTTTGTGAACTGACACAGGCTGCTCGGCCGAAATATTTTAGTGAAATATGCCTTTTGGACCGTATGGCTGCAGCCAGAAAGAAGCTGAAGCATCATTCATTAGTAGTATGGGAATATACTGAACATACCATAATTCCCTGGTGGAGGGTAAAAAAAATCAAGTGAAATATGTAAGGCTTGTGTCTTCCTAATCAAGGTTTGCGAGGTTCCTTTTATGTACTGACAAAGCGAAGAGTTCTCTGTTTGTATAATTAAACAACACTGGATCGAGAAACAGTGAGGCAGAAGGTGCTTGAATTTTCCTTTTCTAGGCAGCCTAAGCTGCACTGTAGTGCCTTGAGTATTCCAAAACTGGTACAGCGCAACATAGAAAGGAAGAAACAAGCCGAGCCAGCCAGATGAAGGAATAGAGCGCTGCTTCCTTTCTTGTTTCTTCCTTTCTACGTTGTGCTGTACCAGTTTTAAAATGCAATACCAACTCGCCCAATCCTCAGCCCTAGCCTTGAGTTATACTTTAGGCATTGCAGTTGACGCTGTAAAAAACTGCTTCATGGTTTCAATTCGAAGTTGTGAACTGATGGGTTTCGCGAACGATGTGTGCTTCGCCATAACGACAGTCGTTTGCTACCGTTGCGTGAGGGGTGTGCCATATTGTCAATAATGGCTATTGAGGGCCACCATGAAACATTTCATCGCTTGTAATTGATTGGCTCTTGATCTTAAATGCGAAACTTTTCTTTCAGGTGATCGCAACTATAGTATTTGTGCATTAACCATGTAAATACTCCACATGATGCGCCGTTATGTTAGCAGCCATGAGCAGTCCATTTTATGGGGGCCTGTTTCAGAGAGCAGTGAAAGCAGCCGCAAACATCATAACATCATCGCAACATCATCATCGCAAAGCATCATACACAACTTCGAGTGTTGAATTTGCAGATATTCTTTTTACGCAAAATTTATGGACAGTCACGGTGCATATATGCATTGCGAAACCAGAAGACCCCTTCAACACTACATAGCTTGCGATATCCAAGCTGCAAATTTTCGAGACACAGGCGCTTTTGAAGAAAGAACTGTGGTTCAGGCATGGGAACAGAAAGAAGCCGACATATCCATAAATAAGTATGGCTCGAGCCACCCATACCCCAAGCATAGGAACGAGCGCGCATGGCAGCGAAGCGAGTCGAAGCGAGCGGTGTCCTGGCTGTGACGTCACTCGAGAGAGAGAGCGTCACTCCAAGTTCTTGCCGCTAATAGCTATCTGGACTAGGTGAATGCATGCTGCAGGTCTAGAAACTAGTAAGCTGTATTGTCTGAGTAAAAAAATGAAAAGAAGGGGAATGACCTGGGGCTTGATTGATTTTGTTAACCGGTGCTTTTGTCTTCAAGCACTAAACACCTCGCACGGTGTGGTATGCAGGATTGGCAGTGGTCGTATGCCTCACCAAAACAGTGTGAGAGTGAATGCTGCACGGGGACGGCGGGACACACGCCACTCATCACTGCTTCGTGGTGTCCTGAAGGGAGATGGGACCAGGCAGTACCAGCAGCAAGGGGGACGCGGTGGGGGAAACCGCAAGGGATCAGATGCAGATCGCCATGTGCCAGTGGTGGAGGTTGGCCTGCATGAAGATGAGAAGCCAGCCCTGAGGAGGAGCTGGAACTCTGGAAGTCCTGCCAGGCAGAAGGACTCTGTGGATGAGTATCCACCACTGGGCAGCAGAGGCACCGAAGACTCATTGGAGCGCTCACCGGAAGGACGGACGACAAAAGCGGACACCAAGGTGAGTTGTTGCAATGATGGTTGTTATGTACACATTTTTCTTGCCTAGACCAGCTAGGCTTGGCTAATGTAAGCTAGCTTTAGCACTATGAAAAATATTGTTACAGAACACTATTTCTAAATCTAATACCCCTGTTACAGAGGCACCCGCGAACTCTGTTGAGCATGAAACTCTCTAACCGAGATTTACGAAAACGAAGTCGCGGCCTTGTCACATGGCACAGGATGAGCTTCCGACGGGAGCTGCATGGGACACAAACGGCGTTGCTGCGCCTGTGTCCATGTGCAAAATTTCACATATGTAGTTGCCCTTAAAGCAATCTATACGTGGTTTTTTGCCCAGTATGCAATCTAATAAAGTCGTAGCAAGAAAGTGTGCTATATGTCACTGCAAGACTTGTATTCTCTAAACATAGCGACATTGAAAGCGATGCTGGCCACAATGCACTCTTGTTTTGGTGTGTACCCTATTCTAGTATGTATATTCTAGTGTGTAGGTGCACCTATGGGTGCATGTTGTTTGACCAGTGCGCAGTTGACTACGAGTTGTGGTTGTGTGCTGTGAAATCGTATGTGTGTATGTTTGCAGTGAGCTAGGCTTATGTTAAAGTGGTGTGTGTCAACCGAAGCACATGGTTCAACAAACGAAATGGCGGAACATTTCCCCATGCAGCATGGTGAAGCATTGGTGTACAGCGTACACTCACTGATGTCCTTAAAGAACAGATTAAAAACTCATATTATGTGGTGTATTGTGCAAGAAAAAGAAATATTGCTAAAATTTATAAATGTGCTAGTTATGATTTTGTTAGTGAGGTTTTCTTCGTAGCAGTAGCTATCTGGAAATGAGAGTACTTCATCCAGCCGTAATGGTACTTGCTGAACTCCCTTCACCAAAAGCTCCGTTAAACTTCCTTAGTAGAAAGGCGACCACGTGACATTGGAGTGCATCTCCTTCAAGGTACAGATGACAGAGCTCAAAGTAGTTCGCAGTTACCTGTGTGACAGAGGTATAAAGCCCACAAATCCCTCAGCCCTCCAGTGAGTCCTCATACTTTTTTTGTTTCTTTCGTTTGTCTTTTATGATACTGCCAGGCCATTACAGAGCAGCTTTACAACACTATTGCACATTCAAAATATTAGTATTGTACAAGGGTTAGTAGCTTCAAATTTGAAGTAATTACAGCTCCATGAACTCTATACAATGCAGTGTTACCAAATTAAAATAAATTATCTTGATTCAAAACAACATTCATTTACAATAGAAAATCGTTTATACGATCCCGTTTTGTACAATTTCCTGGCACCAATGTCTGGTATTCATAACAAAAAAAAATAAAAGTGATTGAATACAGTTACTCTTCTTTACTTTTAATGTGTTCCTGGGAAACACTATCTTTCAGCACCAACGTTAAGTATATTGCCAACCTGCGATCATATAATAAATTTTCACTTGCTAGATCCCATGTAAAGAAGAAAAGGTGTGTAACATTTGAGAGCAGTATGTACCTACCATGGCAGCTTTCCCTGCAGTACTCGCTCGCCCATGTCACTTGAAAAATACTGGCACGAAGTAATTTTCCTCTTCCTGTGTTAGAAAATTTTGTGAGTCATCGCATGTTGCATCCGCAGCAGTCGCCGCCAATTCTATTGCCGTAAGCATGTTCATTTATCTAGCTGTCATATATACTATAGTGCTATTGGAAGTGTACTGCACTCATTTATAGGCGGCAAAGCAAATGCGCCTCCATTCGTTGCAGCCAGTGGCGTAAAGTAAGTGTTATGTTTTCATCTGCCGACATTGTATTCTTGCATTGCCCACCAACTCTATTTCATTTCGGTTTTTCATTGTTCTGTTGAGCTTTGGCTGGCAAGGCACTTCGTGTGTCGCCATACCTGTCACAGCGCAACAGAACGATGATGATACACCAACTAGGCCCTTTTCACGCTCTGCTTACTTTGCAGTCTTAAAGGGCCCCTTACCAGGCCTCGTAGCAAATTTTGGTTATATGCTGGAAGTTCGTACGTAGCCTCTAGGGAGCGTTCAACTGCAAGAATTTTTCAAATAGGTTCATTAATAGCAGAGATAGAAAGTTTCAGTGCTGTAAACCCATGATTTCAGGAGGCGAGTGCCACTGCCAAGAGAGGCTCTCCATTTGCCCCGTCTAGCCTCCACAAGCGATATTCCTCCCCTGTGTTTTCCCATGCTAGACCTTGAGGATCACGTGATGCATAGGTCACGGGCACCGCCTTCACTTTCTTTCCCTCGCTCTTTTGCTACGCGGCACAGTTCTGCTCACGGCCTCGTGCGCGAGCTGTTGTGTTGCGCACCAGAACACCTGATGAGCGGTATAAGTTAGTGCTTCACAAACAGTGAGGCACACACAAGCGGATCACAGAGCATGATCGCGCGCTTGAACACACTAGAAAGTAGCATAGTTGCGGTATCAGCATGCGGGACTGTACGACGTGGGAGCAAGCACACAAAACTGAAGTACATCTCGCTTGCTGTGGAGTGAAGTAAAACAAATACACTCAGACATTCGGTTTGTGTGTTTTATTAGTTTTCTGAACCTTAATTTGTGTATCGATGTAAAGATTACACAACTAACGAATGTTGCCTTGAATAATTCTCGAAGTCATGAGGAGCGACGTTACAGCAGACACATGTACGTAGGCACACTAACATGCATACGTCATCCCTCCGGCTTGGAGCGTGGCGCCTGCAAGGAGAAGGGCAAACGGCGTTTGGTTTTAATTTCAGCTCTTTCCGCGGCGCATAGCAATGTAATACTTAGCAGACATGATTGTTAGCGCACATTGTATGCATGGCACTTGTCAGCTCAAAATGGCCAGATCTTATGAGGGGCCCCTTAAAGGGACCCTCAAACAATTTTGATGATGTGCAAACGTACTGAGTCGTTAAAGTAGGTCCTTCTGATCATTAATTGATGCATATAAGTGCTCCGCGTAAAGTGTGTAATTTATTATAAGGTTTTAAAAACGTACACCGCTGCCGATCGCAGCACACCACTTGGCTGAATTTTCAGCCGCCCCTAATCATTTACGTGACACTAGTAGAGCGAGGTATCTGATTGGCTGCCCAGGGTGCGTCATCGATAATTTTTCCAACTTTGTGGGGAACAAATGTAGTTCGTAATAGTTGGAATGTTAGTTAATTTGTTTCTATAAAAAGAAAGTAACAGATACAGAATGCACAAGAACAATTTCTCAATACACTTAAGCACTTCTGGCACACAAGTGTTCTCTGCTTGTGTTGCAAAATGCTCCGTGTTAATGAGAGCTCCGTGGTCAGTATTGGTCTGTCATTTTGTGAGCACAATGATTTGCCTTTTTTGCATTGTGGGCTGCAAACGTAGCGACTGGCAATATGTCAAGCTGTGACATCGTGTCCCTCTGCAAGGCAGCAGACAAGCGGAGTGGCTGCAGCGCATCGGACTGTCGCTATCCAATGGGCGCCATGATTTGCGCGTTTGTGGCCATGACTTTACACTGGAGGATTACTACCACAATAGCGTTCTGCGAGTCTGGTATTTGGGTAAACACAAGTGCAAGGGGACTGGGCCTGGCCGTTCGGCTGTGCCGTTTTACGGGATGAGCAGAAGTGCCAACGTGAATGGTCTGCACGGTACAGCCACCTGGTGGCACAGAGCTCAACCAAACACAGTAGCAGTAACAAAGTGTATTTGCTGCTGGCGTAAATGTTTCGTGGGAGTGTAATCGTTAACATGTTGTTTTTGTAAATGTTCAAATTGTTTTACACTTGGTTTGAGCAATATTAGCTCTTTGTTTGGCTGGTTAAGCTCTGCGCCACCAGGTGGCTGGACTGTACAGGCCGCTCACGTATGTCTACACTAGAGTTCCTTCATCAGCTTGAGTTTATGCCTCCACCGATCCGTCGAAACACCCAGCTTGCCTGTCGTTACCGGAATATCAGACACGTTCGGCGCTGCGACAGAATGCTCGCAACGCATGCTGCTTCGATAGCCCTCGCTTCGAGTCGACTGCCAAGCAGATGGTGGAGAGGTTGGAGAGGCTTCGTGCGCTCACTCTTAGACAACCGGAAGCAGACAACATGACGTGCCATCATGACGCAGAGACAGTGAAGGCAGAGCTTAGCCCCCATCACTCAACGAACGAGTTGAGGCGAAAATGCATGGCTATGGAGGAGGGTAACCTGTAATCATCCGCAGCTCTCTTAATGTGAGATGGTGCGAATGATTAACTTTAGCTGTACCTTACGCGTCTACAAAGGTTTTCCGAACTGTTTCAGGGGCCCTTTAAGAGGAAGCTTTAGCTCTCGAGCTCCTATCCAAATACATGGGAAAGGATAAATAGTTAGTCTACTGCATGAAATCTGATGAAGTTTGTTGCATTTCAGAGAAATTTTAAATTTAATGATGGTTAGAAGGGAATTTCCGATTTAAGTTGATCTTTCGATAAAAATGGTAAAAATAAAATAATTATATAAAAATAGCTACATATCAAGTTTACAACTTGGCAGTGAACAGTACAGTTGAACCCCGTAATAATGAAACCGGTGGGGAACACGAAAAAATTCGCTTTCGCGAGAATTTTGTTGTGAAGGCAGCACAGATAAGCAATACGTTGCAGAACTAAACTTTGCTGTCGAAATTTCGTTAGCCTTTCTTGGCAAGCTTGCTCGAGGATATAAAACTGTATTTCCCGCAGTACAAAGTGCGCCACATGCGTTGATCAGCAGTAGCAGCACTGCCGTGGAGCTCTATTCTCAGTCAAGTGCTTTCCGCGATATGATCACTTTCGCGAGATTTTGCGTAACTTGGCATCGGGCACAGAGCAGCAGCGCTCCACACATGCAGCAGCATTTCTCCAGCTCATGCCGTCATCCTTAGGCGCCAATGCAACGGTAGAGAGTGCGAAAATGATCGTATCTCATATAAACGAAGGCTGTTGATCAGATCACGATGGATTGATGTTATGAGCGTCCCCTTTGGAATGGATTGGTGGGTTGTGCCAGCAAGTTCTTGTTATTTTATTGCCTAATGTCCTACCTATGTGAAAAACTAAAAGAAAATTAAGGAAAAATCTCCACAATGAATTCCCATAACCAAATTTTCTGACCCCCTATTGTGAACTTTGTTTTTGTACGTGTCTGCTTTTTGTCGTTTCCCTACTTCCGCCCATCTTCCAATAGATTCTTACTTATGGGTTTCTTTTGTAGCAATTGCTACAAACGGGTGGATGCCTGATTTTCCCTTTATCACCCCTTCCAGTTTGTTTCCATCTTCGTCTAGGATATGTTGTATTGTTGTTGACTTCCTGCCTAATAATTTTATGTGGTTCCAAAATATTCTAGGTGCGGCCTTCTTTTCCTCACGTATTTCTGACAACCAACGTTCAATCTCACTGTTTATCTTTGCTTGCACCAGTATTTGAACCATTGACTTTTTCTCCTGGTATATTTCCCATTTACTGGCCACTTCATCCTGCGGCAACTGTGCCTTCTTTGCCTGCCTGTGCTCTCTGGATGCTTTCTGTCTTCGATCGCTTCTCGTATCTCCCTGTTCTACCAGATTTTCGGTTTCTTTTTTACTTTCCAACGAACATGTTTCTCTTTCCATATTTCTGTCGTTATTACACTTAGAAGCTCAGTATACTCCTGCTCTTGGCCATTTGCAAAGTTCTTCCTCGACTCTTGTGACTATATTTGTTATTAGCTCAGCGTTCAAATTTGGTGTGGCCATTTCGCACTCCTTGCTCTCTTTCTCAGCTACATATCCCATTTTCAGAATGATTTGTTTATGGTCACTCCCTATGCTGCTATACCCTTTCCTTATCAAAGACCATTTCTCTCAACCTATCATGAATTCCTTCTGTCATCAGATAGTAATCAATGGTCGATTGCTGGTTTCCCACTTCCCACGTGATCTCGCCTTCACACTTAGGCCCTGTATACACGATAACGAGGTTATGTTGCTCACAAAGGTTTAGCGTTGACTTCCCAATGTTGTCAGTATAGCCATCTAAGTCCTGTATGTGGGCATTCATGTCACCTAATGGGACAATTTCAGCACCATTCCCGAAACCCTTAATATCAGCACTTATACATTCCGCTAACTCTTTATTCTTCTCTGTGCAATTATTTCCGGTCCACAAATACGTCATGTCCAGCCAAATTTCTTTTCCACTCATTGTACCTGATGACCAAAGATGCTCTTGACATTATAAATTTACTCTTTCCCATTTGGCTCCCTGATGGATGAGCATTCCGACTTCTCCTCCTCGCTTTCTGACTTAGTTCTGGCGCACCCTTCCCTAACATAATGCTCAATGACTGGTGGCTCTTCCGTCTCTAAGGTGCGGTTCTGTAACTGGATACACCCCTATTTGTTCTCTAACTGCTTCTCAATCTCTGCCCACTTTTCCTTTCATGGTGAGCTCTCTTTCTTGTTTCTCTCCTTTTTCTTTTATTGACAGCGATGCTATTCCGAAGTTCCCCTAGGAGACCTTCTTCATTACTACCTACTATGGCCTCCTGGGCGTCTGTGGGCCCCCTAAAGAAAGCAACAGTGCGACTAGCAATTTGCCAGCCCAATTCTTGTCCAAGCCTGTAATTGAAGTGAATCCCGTCAACTTCAGCAACCTCGAAACCTTTCTCTTGGCTCATTTTCCACATCACCTCATTAGCAGCCACTACGGCCGTAGTGGCTGCTAATGAGGTGATGTGGAAAATGAGCCAAGAGAAATGTTTTGAGGTTGCTGAAGTTGACGGGATCACGGGCTATGACTGTCATGTACAGGCACATCTGGCATCGTGAACACTACAATCTGCACCTCAGGGACGGCTCGCGCAAGTTGTCTACCCTCTTCACCAAATGCTGGACTAGTCCTGTCCCTTTCCTGTTTAGGACGTCATTTAGCCCACCTGCTACTATGACGAGGTTGCGCACGTGGGCATTTTCCGTGAGCTTTGCTTTTGCTCTCTCCATGACTGAACCCAGTGTCCGCCATGAAAATGTCCCTACTGCCACTCTTTTATCGCCTTTCACCCTCTCTAGAATTGCTTCTGAGCACCTAGCCAGGTACGAATCGCTGGCGATAATCACCATTTCACTCTCCTTCCTCTCCCTGCTTCCCTTGATCTTTTTCCGTGTGATTTGGACTTGACAAGGGACATTGACCCCTGTGCTCTTGCTTTTTCAGCGTGGCAGCCTCAAGGTAGGTGCCGCTCTTTCCAGCTACCCTCTCACCATGTTGCATGCATTTCTCGTATTTTGCTGGCACTTCCTCTCCTCTTACATTGGGGGACAGCGTTCCGTTGTCATGACCATTTTCGTTCACAATGGTGGCCCTGTGCAGCTTTTGCTCGGCTGCTTGAAGTCTTTTCTCCACTACCTTCCGTGCATTACGCTCCATATTTAGCTAATTTTTGAACTCTTCAACCTGTTTGACAAGCTCATCCTGGAAAGCCTCCATTTTCTTCAGCCTAGCAGCGACATCGCAGTGTGGGCCAATTGACTCGATTACCTCTCCATTCTCATTTATCCCTTCCCCCGCAGGGGCGTCTGCGCAAGCAGGCGTTTGGTGTGTTGCGACACCACGTACCCGAGCACACGAGGGTTGGACCCTCCCGCGTGTAGCCGTGCGCGACTTAGCCGTGTCCGGGGAAAGGGGGATCCTGGAGGTTGAGCCGATGCCGGGTGTTAGGACCTTTAGGGCCCCCCGGCGGCTTCACGTAGACGGCACCCCCGGACTGACCCACCCGGGGGAAATCGGCAGTCGTCTCTTCCTGTCTCTTTCTCCCCAAATCTTAGTCTTTGTCTCTCACTTTTTGATCTTTCCTGTCTTCTTCTCTCTTCCATTTACTTCCTTTCTCCAAGGCGGCTAGGGTTAACCTTGTGTGGCTATCCTACCTTGGGTACACCATATTTGGTTATAGCGACGGCGTACGACTGGCGCCTTGCAGACTTGTACACAAGCTCTGCCGCGTCCCCTCGTTGGGCTCCGTGGTGGGCGGTCGGCGCTGTTGCCGAACATACACATTTTTCTCATGGCAGCGCAAGCCTCTATTCTCTATGATCGGCGTCTGAAAAGATGCTGCACCGAAGCAACGTTCCAGTTCTCTTTTCGGAGCAACGCTCCATCATTTCCTAAGTTCTATGTACTGCACAGTGAAAACAACGTACCAGTGAGAAAGCTCTCTCCATTCCTTGTGGCCAAGTGTCTAAAAGAAAAAATCGGACCTACATACAAAGCCTCAAAAATGTCTAGCGGGGACCTCCTCCTAGAACTCAATGACAAAGACCAAGCGCAAAAGCTCACAGAACTTACCAGTATTGGTAACGCAACAGTGACAATTTCACCGCACAGAACATTAAATACAAGCAGGGGTGTAATATCAGAGGAAGATTTTATTGGCTTAAGCGACGAAGAACTGCCGGAAGGTTTCCAGGAACAAAATGTTACCAAGGTCCAAAGAATTGTCATCCGCAGGAACGACCAAGAAATCCCCACAAAACATGTAATACTCACCTTCGGAACGAGTGTAATGCCTACCTCGCTGGATGCAGGTTATGTAAAGGTAAATGTTAGACCATATATTCCGAACCCCAGACGATGCTTCAAATGCCAAAGGTTTGGACATGCTTCGCATGCATGTCGAGGACGAACTACTTGTGCTAAATGCAGTTCGAACGATCACCAAACTGACAATTGCACCTCTTCGCCACTTTGTGTCAACTGCAAGGGAGATCATCCCGCTTATTCGCGGTCCTGCCCTTGCTGGAAAAAAGAAAAAGAAGTAATTACTCTAACAGTCAAAGAAAAAATCTCGTTCTATGAAGCCAGAAAGCGGCTGTCGTACCTTCCGCGAAGAAGTTACGCCGATGTGACGCAGATGGGGGCAGCGTCACAGAGGCTTCAGGAGTCCTCCGAGCCCACGCGCAGTGGTCCCGCAGTGACCCCTCCCGCCCCCGTGGTGGAAGCAGCTGACGCTGCTCCATCCTCTTCAAACGCCCTGCAGACACCAGTCCCGCAGGGCCCTAAGATCAAGCGAACCCCAAGGCCCGAGACACGTGTCTCGGCGCCTAACTCTCGATCCTCCAGCGCCTCAGAGAGAGCGATGGAGGTCGACGCAAAAACCCCGGTGTCATTGACACTAAAGGACAAGCGCTCAAAAAATCCCAATAACCACCCAGAATAAGAAAGCGATAACCTAAAGGTTATCGCTCATTTGTATAAGCCTTTTAAATTCCATGTCACCTAACATCTCACCTCTTATTCATTCCGTAGTGCCAATTCTCACCTTTCAATTTTAAAATGGCTTTTATTATTCATTGGAATTGTAGAGGTCTCATGCACAATCTAGGTGACATCAAAGACATCATCAACATCTTTTCACCAGTTGCTGTATGTCTTCAGGAAACAAATCTCGGTCCAAAAAATAGTCAAATTCTCAAAGGTTTCACCGTTGTCCGAAGGGGCCGCGAATGTTCCACCCGTTTGTCAGGCGGAGTGGCTATAGTCGTGCAGGGCGGCACTCCTACCCGAAACGTCCAATTAAACACATCTTTAGAAGCCGTAGCTGTCACCATTCTATCTTACAAAACCATCACCATTTGCTCTCTGTATATTCCACCCCACAACCACTTCACTACTAAACAATTAGAAAATTTAACAGATCAATTACCGGAACCATTTGTTTTAGTAGGGGATTTTAATGCTCATTGTACTCTATGGGGGAGTGTCAAAACTGACCAAAGAGGACAGTTGGTTGAAGATTTTATTTTATCCAATGACATCTGCCTCTTAAATTCAGGCGCCCCGACCTACTTTTTACCAACTTCCCGCACTTTTAGTTGTTTAGACTTAGCTTTTTGCTCACCTTCACTTTTTACTGATCTTAAATGGGAAGCTCTCGACACGTCATATGGCAGCGACCACTTACCCGCACTCATCAAACTCCTATCATCACCAAAAACCCTAGTAACTAGACAACGTCGATGGAAACTACAGCTCGCGGACTGGCCGGTCTTTATGGAGAACGCGATACTAGACGATGTCTTTTCGCCAGAGCTAAGTATTGACAAACTTAATAAAAAAATCACTGAGGTTATAATCTGTGCGGCAGAAAAGGCCATACCCCAGTCATCAGGTATTGTGCACAAAAAGCTAAACCTCTGGTGGATGAAGGAGTGTTCCGACGCTAAAAAAGCACAAAATAAGGCCTGGGGAATCCTACGAAGGTACCCCACCTATAGCAACCTGTTAACCTTCAAACAAGCGAAAGCCAAAGCACGGTTCATTCGTAGACATGCTGAAAAATCATCATGGCAAAAATACATCTCTTCAATTAATAGTACGGTAACATCAAAACGAATGTGGGATCAGGTGAGGAAATTTAGAGGAGACTACTCATCTTACACAATACCACTACTTACATGCCCAGGCACACATACAACACTACAGGACCAAGCCAACTCATTAGGTGAACACTTTTACAACATCTCCAGCTCGGCGAACTATACAAATTCATTCTTAAAATATAAAGAGTCGGTGGAGAAACAGAGACTGCCCACCACTGGGGCTTCAGCTGAAATGTATAATAAACCCCTCACAATACATGAATTGAACAGAGTTCTCTCTGCCGGTAAAAAAACGGCAACAGGTCTTGACCGTGTCCTCTACACAATGCTGGCACACTTACCTCAAGCATCGGTAGGGACACTTCTTAAATTTTTCAATATGATATGGGAGTCTGGGGTAATGCCCACAGATTGGAAAAATGCGATAGTAGTGCCCTTTCTAAAATCTGGTAAACCCGCAACATCCCCTAGTAGCTATAGACCCATTGCATTAACAAGCTGTCTAGCTAAATCCTATGAGAGCATCATAAACACAAGACTCACATTTATCCTGGAAACAAGACGCCTAATAGATATGCACCAGTGCGGATACAAAAAGGGTTGCTCCACCATTGACCATCTCGTACGACTAGAACAGGAAATACGTGACACCTTCCTACACAAGCAATATTGTCTGACGGTTTTCTTTGATTTAGAAAAGGCCTATGATACGACGTGGCGATATGGAATCCTAAGAGACCTGGCTGACCTGGGAATTCGCGGCAGAATGCTAAATTGTCCATGTGATTTCATGTCAAATAGAACATTTCAAGTACGTCTCGGCACAACACTTTCACGCACATTTACACAAGAAAATGGCGTACCACAGGGTTGCATTCTGAGCACGACACTTTTCATAGTCAAAATGAACTCTGTTAATAAAATTATCCCATCATCTGTTATGCACTCATTATATGTCGACGATTTGCAAGTGGCTTGCCGCGCTTCAAATCTACCCGCCTGCGAAAGACAACTACAAATAACGATAAATAATCTGACACAATGGGCCGACAAAAATGGTTTCCGTTTTTCAACACACAAAACTGTTACAGTTCTCTTTTCCCAGAAGCGAGGCTTACACTCCACTCCAGTTCTCACATTGTATGGTGCAACGCTGCCGGTCAAAGAAGACTACAAATTTTTAGGTGTAACTTTTGACACAAAACTGAATTTCCTTGCCCACATTAACTCAACTAAGATAAAAGCAAATAAAGCACTAAATATCATTAAGGTTTTATCGCACAAGCACTGGGGATCTGACCGAACATGTCTATTACGTATATACCGGTCTCTTGTACGTAGCATTCTCGACTACGGTAGTGTAGTTTATGGTGCAGCTAGGTAGTCCTACATTAAGCGACTTGATCCAGTTCACAATCTTGGCCTACGACTGGCGAGCGGTGCGTACAGAACATCGCCTGTCCAAAGTTTATATGTTGACTGCAATGAGCCGTCCTTACAGCAACGCAGAGCACTACTTACACTTTCCTATGTACTACGGATTCGATCATCACCACAACATATATGCTACAGCATCGTAACACAGTGCAAATCACGGATACACTACACAAATAAACCAAACATGATTCGGCCACTAATCTTACGACACGAAGAATACTGTCAGAATTACGATGTTCCTCATGAGGCTCTGCAGGTTGCTGAAAGGCCACCAAGGTTGCCACCATGGTACAGCTTTTCACAGCTATGTGACTGGACACTAACACATTTAAAGAAAAAAGACATCCCACAAGAACACATAATACAAGAGTTTCGAGCTATACAAGAAAAATATAAACATTACACGGAATTTTACACCGATGGCTCCAAAACACAAGAATACGTAGGTGTGGGAATAATTACGAAAAATTGGCAAAATAGCATTCGGATAAATAATTTTTCTTCAGTGTTTACCGCCGAAGTTTTCGCAATATGGACGGCAGTTAAAAAAATTACCAGTGACAAGCAGGCGAATACTATCATATATACCGATTCGTTAAGCGCACTCAGAGCTCTAAACCTTAACTCCGCGTCTGAACCCATAATTGGTGATATCCTAAACATGTTGGCCTATAATGAATACGGAAGAACCTTACGATTCTGCTGGGTCCCAAGCCATGTTGGGATACCAGGGAATGAAGCAGCAGATAGATGCGCGTTCATGGCAGCGCACAAAGGTATAACACAAACAACACTTCCATACAAAGACAGTATTCGAGCGATTCATAAGGCCCTGACATCAAAATGGCAACTAGAATGGGACTCATGCACAAATAACAAGTTGCACACAATAAAACCCCTGCTTAGAGAATGGAAGTCATGCAGTTACCAGCAACGCTTTTATGAGGTGATCCTATGTAGACTTCGAATCGGGCATACATACCTGACACACAATTTTCTACTTCAAAACGAAAACCCGCCAACTTGCGAGAAGTGCCATGAACCACTCACCATAATGCACATTATTATGACATGTCGAAATATTGAAACACAGAGACAAAGGCACAAAGGCTTTTACAGAACCTCTACAACTTACACATATCTTTACACCCCGCATCAATACTCGGAGATGAACCACTAGTGCCCTTCACTGACTTGTTCAGCTTTTTAGAAGAAACTGGTTTTTTACACAGACTCTAAACTATCGCAGCTTGCACTGCTTTAAGATTTGAATTCTTAATATCTTGTGGCTGGCGCAGCATAGCCCTAGTCGCTTTTGCGCCATTAAACCCGAATTAACTAACTCATTTATCCCTTCGTCTGCCTTGAGGGACCCCCCGCGCACTGCATGCTTTCCTAACTTTTTTGCCATGTATTTCACGGTTTTTTCTAATGCAAATACTGTAATAATGCAGAGCACGTGCCTTCTAGCAAAAAAAAAAAATCAATACGTGCAGTATCTAAATCTTTAAAATGCCGCAAAGTGATTCTCACCAATGTTTTAAAACATTCAATGCCGCACAGACTTAAGGTGTGCCACGTTTTTGCGCATGTCCAACCATGCAGCCATGCTCTCACTTTCCTCCCAAAGCAATATTCCCAATACCAAAGCACACATAGTAAAACCACTAATAGCTATTAGTCTTGCCACTTCCAAGCTTCTATTTAAAGGTTTATTTAAAGAATTAATGGCCCACCTGGTTGCACGTGTTGAAGCACGTAGAGTGAAAGGACGCTCTGGCTATCCTGCAAAACCAAATATACATGAAACATGCCCGTGCACATGAAAAGCTCTGGCTTTCCTGCAAAACCAAATATACATGAAACACGCCCGTGCAAATGAAAAAAATAAATAAAGAAGGAAACTACCCAATTATTATTTAAAGACTAAAAAAATTGACAAATCAAAAACAGAAGCAAGCCCAAAGCATGCACAAAAAAGGTTATGATTTTGTCGCCACCACGAAGCCCTGGGAACACTCCTCCATGCACTACAAAATCTCGCGCTACTCTCCGTTGTGATTGATACGATGCAGCTGAGGTGACCGCCATCTGGAAGTGTTTCAAGGATGTTTCAAGGAAACGGGCATGCAGCTCCAGGGATTCCGAGATATTTAGGCGCCTCCGTGCGCAAATGGTGGACATCGTTGCCAGTCTATGCATTGTAGAAATACTGGAAAAGGGGTTTGTTTGAGTTTTCGTGTAAATAATTGTTTTTTTGTATATTCAAATTATAATCCGAGAGCTGTCATGTCTGTAGGTTGTCTATAAGTCGTAGTTTACGATTTTTCCACATATTTTAGCTTAGAAATTCAATTATTTCAGTCAATTCCTTGCGTCATATAGAAGGTTTGGGCACGCGTGGTTCGAAAATCTTCGTCTGATGCCAGATGCAGGACATAGATGCCGACACTGAATTTTCTGCGACACAGGCTCCTTAATGCTTTCGGGTTAATAACTGTCGTCGCATGTCTGTAGCAACATGCTGCTGCTTCAAACAGGCAATTAACAAACAAGATAGCGGCCATGGCGTGTTCCGAGCGCAATCATTTCTGGCGCTTGTTTGTTTTTGTAAACAAAAATGGCGGCACCCATGGAAGTGTAATGTTGTAGTATTTTATGCAATTTTAGTGCAAAGCAATTGCATTTGAGCGCATTTTGACGCCTGCTAGCCTTGCGCAAATAGGTAATATGTGGAATTACGTTCCGGCTAATTTCGCTGGTGCAGAATTGTAGTACAGCGACATTTCGTTGTCGAGAGGTACGAAATGCATTGAATCCTATAGGCATTCGCTGGGGATGCGAAAATGCTGTGTTCGCAAGAATTTTGCAGTCGCGGGATTTTGTTATCGCGGGTTTCAACTGTATCTAAAGCAGAAGAAATTGATGTATCATACGTGGCTCTTAAGTACACAGCTTATATTTGAGTAACTTTTGCAAACCCTTGTAAAGGTTGTAACTAATTCACATAAAATATATGTTAATGTGTCAAATTTGTCCAATTTTGATACTCTAGCAGATGCAGTTTCAGAACTGCAATATGTTTTTGGTGCTGAGTTACGCATTTTTAAACTTTGTGCTTCTATTGTCTTTTCACACTTACTGATTTTGGAAATCGTTCCAAGAAAATTCGGACCCTAAACCAGAATTCCACTTCCAACAGCCACTAGAATTTCAATTTCTTTCATGCTTAGGGGACACTGAGTGGATGTCATATCCCTCCGAAAAAACCTATTTTAGAATTGCCTAAGAAGATTTTCAAGCAGAAACAGTAGCTCACAGTCAATAATTACGGTATATTAACCTGGTTCTAACTTGAGCATTTTTTTCCCCCATGAATATTGGTGTGGGAGCTGCCTGCACAGTGCAGTCGGATATGGAACTAAGGCCATGGTTTGCAACACCCTACTCTCAAGGTCAGCCTAGCCAGCATCAATCCCATTGCCACCACAAGGTGGCAACTGAACAAGTTCTCACATTCTGTTACGATGATGCACCATTTTCAGTGCAAGTGCTCATTCAAAAGACAAGTTATTCTGCGCGCTAAGCTAGCCGCAACAAGTCACGTGACATGTTTCTGGCTTCCGTGATAATGGTATAGGTTGCAGGATGACCTAACGAAGTGGTTAGTGTAGGCATTGGGCATTATCCAATTCGTGATTGTCGCAGCGTCGTTTGACAAATCTGGAATGTCAAACGTGCAACAGACTGTGTGACGGACATGTTATAGTTTCTAGACAGCTGTACTGTAAAGTGTTGTCTAAGTGATAACAAACATTATTAGCAAATTTCCATTCTGTGAAGGCAAGGTTCACTGATTTCATCCTTTTCCTATTGCCAGAATTGGAGGCATGCTGCATTTTTTTTTCTTGCTAGAAAATGAAATGCCTAAGATTTCTGCTTTCTTTAGGATCGCTCATGTTGTTTCTGCATTAGTTTTCTACTTTTGACCTGTAAAAACTGGGTGCACGTTAGATTTTGGGGTGTTTTGGTATTGTGAAAATGCTGCTAAATGATGCAATGTTGTGTTTTAGCATTTATTCTGCCTATTGTTTGATTTCACTGGCCAGATAATTGACCAATTTCATCGGTCCCGGTCGAATTAGCACAAGTGTACATGCCTATAATGTTGCTGAAGCCCCCCCCGATCCTTGTGCTGGTGTCTGTATTCAGAGAGGTTTTCTCCTGTGGTAACATTGCACTGAAACATGTAATCATGGGTTTGTCGTTTGCTGGAGCGTTAATTTATTTGACATTTTTGTGAGCAAAAGTTGTATGGGAGCGAGGTCTGCCTTGTATGGTTCTCTTAGGTTTGACACAAGGCATTTCAGAAACTGCTCTGTGAGGAACCTATCATAACTGTTTCATTTGGGCTTCTCCTTTTCTTTTGCTTGTTTTCTGTTCAGGATGCCATGGTTAAACAGGGAGACAATATTCCAAAGCAGCATCCACAGCCACCTCTCAGAGAGAAAGGTAAGCATCGACCTTTGAAACAGTTTAGCTTGAGCTGGTTGGTCACACATGTTGCAGAATATTCAGCACTTTTCGCTAGTGTGTTCACTGCTTTAGCATGGTTGTTAGTTCTTCTTAAAGCAAATACTTGGCACATTACAGTGGTGCTGTTTCTACAGCATTTTTCTGTTGAACACGAGGCTGTCAGTTAATTTCTTGCCATGGCAGCTGCATTTTCATTGCATTTTAATTCGTGTAGTGCAAAAGCACTTCTGTATGTAGGCATAGGTGCATGTTACAACTCAGTCTTCGAATGAGCTTTCGTAATCGGACTGAAGGCAGTGTGTCACCATCATGCTAAGAACCACAGGTGGTTAAAACTAAACCGGAGTCCCCCACTGCAGCATCCATCATAGCCCTTTGTTGCTTGATCTTTGCTCAGTGTTCTTCTAACGTTTTTAAGAAGAAAAAAATGCAGGTCACTGTATTAAACATGAGTGTACACACAATTACACACACAGGAAGCCCAACCTACCTCCACTTTTCGAACGCAGAAGGATAGCTAGACTGAAATTTCTTTATCTGATTCGCCATAACTGGTTTAACCTTAATACACAGCAGTACATAAAACAGCGTCTGTCTCGAACAGTACGAAGCAGCAACCTAGAGCAAATTCAACCAATTTCAGCACGAATAGATACACATAAGTACTCGTTTTTCCCCAGAACAATAGAGTAATGGAACGCGCTACCACCTGCATTACTAACAGTAGACAATCTAAATAAATTTGAAACCACACTAACAAAATTCTTTACTTCGGCTAGAAGTACATAGCTACTACTTTAATAATGGTACTTTGTCTTACTTATGTTCCTGGTTGTAACACACATGATAATTCCAGTGGCTGTGGTACAATTAATACCACCCTACTGCAATTGGTTTTTGCTGCTTCTTTTGCATTGTGCATTTGCCTGTGTATATGCCTTATTTTGTCTGTTCTACACTGCGGCAGCGCTGCTATCTTGTATTGTTTGTCTTGAAACCACCCTGTAACGGCCTTCGGCCAACAGTATTGTTAAATAAATAAAATAATTAAGTAAAAATTCTCACTGACACTGCACGTGTTTGGGGGCATGCAGGGAGCAAGCACGGGCCTATGAAGCCCCTCGCTTCGACCAATGGGGGCAGCAGTGGGCCCAAGCACAAGACAGCCATAAGCATGGCCATTGCAGATATCATGGTGCCCAAGCAGGTTCGTGTGTGCTTTGTCTCATTTGCGTGGAAACAAAGTAACAATAAGTGCTAGTTATTCTTTTAAATTTAAGATAAAGATACAGGTCACTGTGTTTCTGCCTATTCGGTGACCTGTGTTTCTGTCTATCAGGGGGAATGCAGTTGTAATGCTACCAACTAGGGCTTTCGGATTATGTCGCTATATTTGACCAGTGATGAAATTAAATGGGAAGGTGGGTCTGGGTCAATTGGCAGTAAGAACTGTGCATCATCATTAACCAGCACTGAAATTGATGCGCATTTGTTTTAGCAACTGTGTAAACAGTCGGCATTGAGACAAAATATTCTTGTGTGACTGTGCTTAATGTTGCTTGAACGCTACCACGTGAGATTTTGAAATGCTTTCGTTGTATTCATATTGTGATGTTTTGTTTAGAGTAGTATTTCCTGCAGCCCAATTGTTATTGTCATCAAACTCGGGAGAGTGACCAGACCTCCTCTAGCACCACTGATGTAGCTTTGTTCCAAATCTTGCAGTTTGCATGATATTATATTTGCTCGTGCTTTTTAGTGCCTTAAAAACCTGAAAACTCTTTTCTGGAAATGCAAGGAACACTTTGTTTGGGTGCTGTAGTGCCTTTCAAGGTTGTTTTGTCTTTAACTGGTCCTGTTGCAGTGCTGTTTTTCTGGGAATTTCCAAGAAATCTTTAAAAGAACCTAATATGAATGGGAAGTGCAATATCGGTAGCAGTGACCTGCTTATCATACCTTTATTTTTCCTTTCCACGGGACACTTGCAGTAGTTTTCCAAGGTGGGCTTCTCACAAAATGGCTCTAGAGCAGCAGGACAGACAGGATTTGAAAGGGCCCTGAAACTTTTTTTCCCACTGCAAAATTTTTTCGAATCCTTCAAGCACAAGCGAAGTTAAACATAGTTACCGGACCAATTAATGGCTTTCTCTCTCCTTTCATTTCCACTAGCTTGCTGGAAGCTACACAGTGGGGGGAGGTGGTAAGGGGGCACAAGGAAGCAATGCCCCACTGGCCCTGTTTAAAGGTTGAATGCAAGATGGCTCGTGGCGGCCATAGTTTCTATGCTATGTTTTTCATCTTGAAGGCCACATGCAGCAGATGAAGCAACATGCAACTGTCGTGTTTAGACCAGCAGTGCAAAGACGACAGGGCTTTTCTGTCTTTTTTGGATCAAATATTTCATTTAACTAAAAATTTACAATTACCTATTTACTCGCATACTGAATGCGCTTTTTCCCCCCGAAAAATATGCACAAAGTTGGGGGGTGCGTTTATTATGCGGGGTAAAATTATAAGGTTTTTTTTTTTTTCTTCCATGGCCACCTCTAAAGAAAAGTAAGTTTTACCCGAAATGCGAACCATCGATTGCAATAGCAAATGTTTAGACAACTACACGAAGTAAGGATAGTAGTTTTATCTACCATATAAACTTGCAAACATTAGCTTGAACGCAAACTGAGCGGTGAGAACGCAGCACGCACGAAAGTACGAGCTGCCATCGACTCAGTCCCCAACACACATCTTTTTGAAGATGGGGCGTGCTGCAGTAACGCAATGCGCAGTTGCTGCAGAAGTAAAACGCCGTGCCCCCCACGCCTCCCTCCCCTCCTCTGGCGCCGTGCACGTGATGGAAGGTGGCGTGTTTCCTTCCCACTTTCCTCCCTTATACGTGGGAGATTGAGCCGCAATCGTCAGCACCCCTCATGTGCGATTGTGTAATAAGCAGTTGCTGCCACAGTACAACCCCCCCACCCACCGGGGCCTTTTGCACGACGAAAGACGGTGTGCGAGATTGAACCACGATCGTCGGCTTCCCTCATGCACTTGCACTGACACCAACACCATGTGCCGTGCGGTAACGACGACGACAAAAATGGGCCTGGAGCGTCCATATACAGTGGAACCCTGTTCATACGTTTTTCACCGGACCGAGGAAAAAAAACGTAACAGCCGGGAAAACGCAACAGTGAGGAAAGCTCCGAAAATGAATGAAAAAAGTGCAGCTTCAACTATAGACAATTTATTTCCACAGAGTGCGCTTAGGACTTAAAAAGAGTCTAGAATAGTGGCTTGCCGTTTCTTTCGCTCGCTAGAAATCGCCACACGTTTCTCAATAGCCTGGAAGGCCGCATTGCTGTCAGCGTCGCTGTGAGGTGCGACGTACCTGCGGAGGAGGTCCAGAGCCGCGACGGCTACTCCAAAGCTAGGATTTGGCAACTCCCCGGCATCATGCTCCTCGTCGTCACCGCGCCAGGCAACGGCAACGGATGAATGAATATCCGCGGGAAATTTTGCCCTCTTTGGTGTAATCATGCTAACGTGCTAACGTTTGTTTAGTATTGCTGTGGAGCGCGCGCGTCCGAGCAGCCCGGTTGCGCGCAGCGCTGCTAGCGCTGCGTGGTTTCGCGAGAAATGTAAACAAGAGAGGAGAGAGCTGGCCCGATAGACGGAGCAATGCCAACTTCCGACTTCTCTTTAGCTATAGCTTCCCGAAGAGTGACGTCAGGGCCTCTCCTGAGTTTCCTTCCTCTGTGAGTCGACCCGCCCAACCAATGGCCCAACAAACCATGCGGTGACAGTAATCACAGTGATGATAGTCAGAGCATTTTTCACGAATGGCCACCTAGTGGCGGCCTCTCGAACTGGCGTGCGGCTCCTTGCAGCCAGTTCAATAGCCAAGCCCGGTCAAAACTCGTCAAAAGCCAAAATGGCGGTTGGAGCGCGTTGCCTACCCCAGGCGGGTTCGGGTTGCGACGCATCATGCGGGAACGTTTTCACAGCTACTACGTAACAGCAGGGTTCCTTATACATTGGATCCTATGGAAGCTATGCCGAGACCGGATGAAAGCGACGTAGCAGCTGGGAAAACGCAGCAGTGAGGAACGTAACAGCGGGGTTCTACTTAATTGCTATTGCAATAAAAGTAGGAGACCCGGCACGATTCGGCGTCGGACACAATTGCGCCCGCCGGACGCCATATCAGACGTCGAATCTTATGTGAGGGAAAAAAAGAAAACCCCGCTTTTTAATCGGAAAAGTGGGGGCTGCGTTCATTACACGAGTAAATACGGTCTGTATTACAATAAAACCTCGTTAAACCGTAGTTGGCCGGAGCTTGGAAAAAGTATGTACTAAACGGTAGTACGAAATAGCATGAGATCGTCCACTTACCTGTGGAAAGCGGAACTCGGAGAGTGTGCAATGAAAGGGCAAAAACATGCAGTATTTATTCACGTTGTGCAACAAAAGTCTGTTGTACAGGTGTCACACGACGGACTTTTGATCGCGATCAAGCCCAATCCTGATTGAATTTCTCGGTCGTGATTGGCTCCTTTGCACAAAATCCCCGAGAGAGCCAATCGCAGTCAAGAATTTTGATCCAGATCGGTCTCAGTCGTGATCAGAAGTGTATGCATGACACCGATATTATTTTCATTTGACGACGCGGCGGCCTAGCAGCAACACAGCAGTCTCAAACTGACTGAAGCTGCGAGCCACCTTTTCAGCCAGGCCCCTCTTCTCGGCATGGCAGATTCCTTGTTGGCGTTGCATATTCGCCGTGTATGGGCGCTGTAGCACTGCAGGAGGTGTAGGGCACATTTTTCATTACAGAGTGCTGTTCTTGTCGCGACGATTGCATTCATGAAGCTGATGTAACGCATAGCTTATGCCGCTGTCAGGACTGAATTGCCCGTGCTGTCGCTTTCTGTGTCATCCTCATCACTTTGGCAACAAGAGATGCAGGATGGCAAAAAGTCGAACCTTGTAGCCGGCATCTTTTCGTATTCGCAGCAATGCTGCCGAGCAACTTCTTTGCATTCCAAATGCCACGCACCATAGTCAATGGTATATCCCTCTCCCGTGTCAGCGCCGACTTCTTCGTGCCATGTTCGATAGCATGAACGACGTTCAATTTTCTTCTATGCTGAACACCCGTATTTTTTATCCGAGCTTTGGCTTGACGAGAGTTCAAGCTTGCACGACGCCACAATGCTCTCTGGCACGGAGCTAAAATGTTGATGTTGATGTGGCTTCGCGAGCAAACGCACAGGGCCCTTGGACGCTATTCTGATCTCTGAGGCTTGTTGTTCTCCGGGCCGCCTTAAGGGGACGACGTACCGCTGTGATTGCGCGACGAAAAGTGAAAACTCTATGTGTTAACTGATGCATACGCAATAAGCTGGTACGGTTTATGCGGATGCAAAACGCATTGTGTTCATTGGTCACTGAGTAGGAGATTTGGCTTTACTACTTTTAAAACAAAACTACTGTTTAAGCAGGTGCGGTTTGAGATTTTACTGTACCAAGAAGCTCTTGTGGTCACTAAATTAGCCAATAGCGTTAGTGGGTTCAGCTGCTTGCAACGATGCTGCATGATGGCATTGCTTAACCGAGAGCAAGTGATTTTTTGCTGTCTTCGACACGAGATATGAATTTCTTGCTGCATGCACTGCTGTCTGAAAGGCTCACGTGTTCACAGGAGCGTCATTAACAGATTGGCAACATTTTCTTGCTATGTTCATAATATGTATCAGGGCCTCTTTAACGGCCGCTTCCCCATTTACTAGTGCAGCCGAACCTCTTAATGAAGATATTAGTTACACCACAGCATTGATGAAAATAAAATCACAATTGGGTTTACGCAAAAGAAGCACAACTGTGATACCATATTGTAACGATGTTGAGGACCACAGGTTAACAAAACAACTATATTTATTAAGGGCGAACCTGTGTCTGCAACTAAAAGTCACTGCGGTCTTGAAGAAATCCCCGGCAGTCGCACTCTAAAACTGGCCTCGAACCGTCGTCTTCTTTCTTCCCACGTGATACTTCGCGCATGGGGCACATGTGAGCCGGGTACAACCGGCTACCCATGCCACGAAGATCGCTGCCTGTTGCTGAACAACACCACGGTACGGCGTGCACAGTGTCCAATACGAAGGGCGCGCAACTCGAATGTGACCAAGTTGTCGCGGCATTATCCCCCTCCTTACCGCATCAGCCCGATGCTTGAGAGGAAGTAGGGGTTCCTGTGGGCTCTCACTTTTTTTTTTTTTCATGACCTCTCGTGGTAGGGTTTCATGCGGACAACATGCACAACTTCCATGGAGTTGCGCCATCTTGTGCTCTCGTGTCCAGCAGATTTTACTTCGTAAGTGACTTCGCTTATACGACGAAGTATTTCGTAAGGGCCGAAGTATTGGCAGAGAAGCTTTTCAGACAGTCTACGGTGTCACACTGGGGTCCATGCGCACACCTTGTCACCGAGCTGATAATGAGCTTCACTACGGCGCTGGTTGTGCCGGCTGGAGTTGATGCGTTGTTGGCAGCGTATTTGGTACCTTGCCATCTGTTGTGCCTCCTTGGCTCTTTGCAAGAAATCATCTAGGTCAGATGGGTTATTGTTTTCATCTAATGGCAAAATAGCATTCAAAGTTGTCGTTACTGCTCGGCCGAATACAAGTTCAAACGGGGTGACTCGTGTTGTTTCTTGAACAGCCATATTATATGCGAAGGTGATTTACAGCAAAATTTCGTGCCACAGCCTATGTTCAACGTCGACATACATTGAAAGCACGTCAGCCAGTGTTCTGTTGAGGCTTTCAGTTAAACCGTTTGTCTGAGGGTGGTACTACACCATAGTTCTCCTATGATCAGTATGTGTCATCTGCAACAAGCATTTCATTAGGTCTGCAGTAAAGGCTGTTTCACGATCGGTAATAACAACTGTGGGAGCGCCATGCCTGAGCACGATATTGTTGACGAAAAATTTTGCAACTTCGACAGCCATTGCACTGTACAGGGAATCAGTTTCTGCGTAATGGGTCAGATAGTCATGGCCACAACTATCCACTTTTTGCCTAAAGATGATGTTGGGAAGGGTCCAAGGAGGTCCATACCGACTTTTTGGAATGGGGCTTTTGGTGGCTCTATTGGCTTGAGGAGGCCTGCCGGTTTTACGGATAGAGTCTTGCGCCTTTGACACTCGCGACAGGTCTTGACATAGTGCTGCACTGATGCTAATAACTTGGGCCAGCAGTATTTCAGACGAATCATGGCGAATGTACGGCTCAAGCCCATGTGTCCAGATGTCGGTTCATCGTGACACGCATGCAAAATTTCTTCTCGTATAGCTGTGGTGCGACAAGTAAAAACTTTGTCTCGCTGTTCTCGAAGTTTCTCTTGTAGAGGACACTTCCTCGCAGAAGTAAGGGGCTCAGCAATCTCTCAGCAATTGTAAGGGGCTCAGCAATCTTTGAAAAGTTTTCCACAGATCTTCTGTAGTATGCGCATAAACCCAAAAAAACATCGTACTGACTTTGTCTGTGGGTGTCGGGAAACTCGCAACAGCTGCTGTCTTGTTGGGATCTGGCCGAATGCCTTCAGCACTGATGACGTGTCTGAGAAACCAAAGTTCATCGAAGCCGAATTGACATTTTTCCGGCTTGATTGTCAAGTCTGCTGTGCGAATAGCTTCTAATACTAGTCGTAGGCGCTCTAGATTTTGGTCAAATGTTACGGAAAATACGACCACATCATCCAAGTACACTAAGCACGACTGCCACTTAAACGCGGCGAGCACAGAGTACATCATTTGCTGGAACGTTGCAGGCGCTGAACAGAGGCTGAATGGAAGCGCTTTAAATTCGTAGAGGCCATCAGGGGTAACGAATGCTGTCTTTTCACGATCCCGCTCATCCACCTCTATTTGCCAATATCTCCTCTTGAGATCCAGGGAGGAGAAAAACTTTCCACATAGGAGCCGATCTAACGTATTGCTGCGACGCCATCTGTGCCCAACCATGCTGACGACGAGGACGACGACCTCGTGTGTGCAAGCGAACGTGCTAGAGAAGAAGCTAAAACTGAACGCTTGTTCTAATTGTCTAGATTAAATAACGCTCTCCGCTCTTGTCTCAAGTGAGCCGGGACACTGGTGGAGGTGCTGGGTATCGCATAATCGCCTAATGATAGGGACGACTCCTGCGAGTAGCCCTGTGTCCAGCCCTTCAAGACATCCTCCACGCGTCGAGACACCTGTGCACCGTGCAAGCCACCGCCTGCAAGGTCTGTGCCCGGAATTCGGTCTCTTGCAACGAACTTCGTCAGCGACCTCAGCGACTCAGGAAATGGCGATTGCAAGTCCAACACAGGTGACTATCCAAAACAATCTAGTCCCCTCAAGCTTCCACGGTGATACGTACGAAGACGCCGAAGACTGGCTGGACCAGTACGAATGCGTAGCTAAGGTCAATCAGTGGCGTCCGGACCAGAAGCTGTCCAATGTGTACTTCGCTCTTGAAGGTAGCGCAAGGACGTGGTTCCAAAACCGCGAGGCACATTTGACAACGTGGGACGAATTTTGCCGTCAGCTACTTGACACCTTCGGAAGCACTGATCGCCGAGAGAATGCACAACGACTTCTCGAGTTGCGCATTCAGAAGCCCAATGAAAGTGTCTCCATGTTTGCCGAGGACATGTCTCGTTTGTTTCGTCGAGCGGATCCCAACATGCCGGATTCGAAGAAGCTGAGCCATCTCATGCGTAGCGTCAAAGAACAGCTATTCGCTGGTCTCTTGCGTAACCCGCCTACAACAGTGGAAGAATTCATTAAGGAAGCCACAGCAATCGAGCGGGCGCTCCAGCAGCGTTGTCGGCAATACGAACGCCTGACTAACGATGCGCCTGCAGGAGCCGCAGTACTCACAGTGACAGACGAGACCTCGCTGCGTCAACTGATAAGAGACATTGTGCGCGAGGAGATTGCGAAGCAAACTGTGACACCAAAGGAGTTTACTGTTGCTTCGGTCGCTGAAGTTGTTCGCCAAGAAATTAGGCAAGCATTAGCACCTCCTGAGCCACTCCCTGAACCGAGTCCCGAGCCGCGCTTCGAGCCACGCGCATATAGTTACGCAGACGCTGTCCGTCGCCCGCTTTCTACCATGCCGGTACAGCAGTACCACCAGCGGCCACCTATTGCTGCCTGGATACAGAGGGAGCATTTCAGGCGACCCCAGCCTCGCAGGACCGACGTATGGCGCACTGCTGATCGCCGACCATTGTGTTTTCACTGTGGCGAACCAGGGCACATTTATTGTTTTTGCCCTCATCGCCAGGGTGGCATCCAGGACATATCACCTGCCACTCCGCGCCAGTTTCCAGAGAGACATCCACGCTTCGACGACAGTGTCAGTCAGGAACAAGGCAGCTCAGCTAATCTGGGGTCGCGCTCGCCGTCTCCATTACGTTATTCTTCGCCGAACCGTCGCAGTTTCGCCGACGTGGTACGAGGCCGCTCTCCAAGCCCACGGCGGGGAAACTGAAATCAGCGACCTCCGGGGGGAAGGTTGCAAGTCGTCGAACCGCCGAAAATCCCCCATTATTACTGAGAAACGAGCAGAGCAACCCGGAGAAACGGGACGCCGACGAATTTGTAAGTGCCGACCTACTCTTAACAATTGATGGGCACGACGTGACAGCTTTAGTTGATACTGGTGCAGACTTTTCGATAATGAGTGAGCATTTGGCAGACCGGCTGCTTAAGATTGTCGATACACGGAAGGGGGTATACATCCCACTTAGTTACGCTGTTCAATTTACGGTAGTCGACACAGAATCGAAGTGTTATCTTTTTTCTTAACGAGCACTACGGGAGATGCCCATGGACTGCTGGAAGGCTGAGTAACGTCATCTGAAAGCATCTCCTCTACTTCCTTCTTGATG
This sequence comes from Dermacentor variabilis, assembly GCF_050947875.1. Classification (NCBI taxonomy): domain Eukaryota; kingdom Metazoa; phylum Arthropoda; class Arachnida; order Ixodida; family Ixodidae; genus Dermacentor; species Dermacentor variabilis. The sequence continues at coordinate 26,642,966 of NC_134572.1, read as the reverse complement.
ATCTCCCTTTCTTTTGGTGAAACTCGATATGGGTGCTGGCATACCGGTCTTGTGGTGTCCCTTGTTATGATTCTGTGCTTTGTAACAGACGTGCACCGTACCTTCGAGGAAGGGGAGAAGCAGTCAGAAAAATCCTCTATCAGGGCATATACAGTGAAACCTCATTAAACCGTAGTTGGCCGGAGCTCGGAAAAGCTACGTACTAAACGGTAGTACTGTTTAACCGAAATAGCATGACATCGCCCACTTACCTGTCGAAAACGGAACTCGGAGAGAGTGCGATGAAAGGGGAAAAAAACATGCAGTATTTATTCACTTCGCGCGACAAAAGTGTTATTTTCGTTTGATGCTGCGGCGGCCTAGCACGACGACAGCGGCCTCAAACTTACTGAAGCTGCGTGCCAGCTTTTCAGCCAGCGCCCTCTTCTCGGCAAACACTCGCATGGCAGATTCCTCGTTGGCGTTACGTATTCTCCGTGCACGCGCGCAGTGGTGCTGCAGAAGTCCCGGGGGCGCATTTTCGTTGCTGGGTGCCAGAGTTTTGAATACTTTTCGTTTGGAATAGAGTTACGTTATCGCGCCCCTGTTCTCGTCACGGCGATTGCATTCATGAGGCTGACGTAACGCGTAGCTTCTGCCACTGTCGGGCCTGAATTGTCCGTGCTGTCGCTTTCCGTGTCGTCCTTATCACTGTCGCTAGGCGACACTTCGGCAACAACAGAGGCAACGATGGCGAAAAGTCGAACCTCGTAGCCGACATGTCCTCGCAGTCGCAGCAGCGCTGCCGAGCAACTTCTTCGCATTCCAAATGCCACACACCGTAGTCAACAGCAGATCCTTGTCGCGTGCCAGCGCCGACTTCTCCGTGTCACGTTCGATAGCACGGACGATGTCTAATTTTTCTTCTATGCTGAGCACCCGGCGTCTTTTTTATCCGAGCTTCGGAATGACGCGAGTCCTCGCTTGCACGACGCCATAACGCTCTCTGCCACGGCGTCGAAATGATGTTGATGTTGATGTGGCTTCACGCGCAAACGCACAGGGCGCTTGGAGGCCGTTGTTCCGATCTCTGAGGCTTGTTTTGCCAGGCCGCCCGATGTAGACGACGCACTGCCGTGTTTGCGCGACGAAAAGTTGAAACGTTACGTTTTAACCGATGCGTATGCAATAAGCTGGTACGGTTTATGCGGATACAAAACACATTATGTTCAATGGCCGCTGAGTCGGGGATTAGACTTAACTACTTTTAAAACGAAACTACTGTTTAAGCAGGTACGGTTTAACGAGGTTTTACTGTATCTGTTTTTTGGGGGGGGATTCCGGGAGTCTCGGCTTAACGGTAATTGATCTGTCGACACTGCAGGTTCGTGGCAGAGCAGTTGGCATTGTCGTTAGACTGCATAATTCGGTTGCTACACAGTACTCGTGGAAAGAAGCAATAGCTGTTTCTTGTGCGATGTGTTGGAATTCATTTCCGAAATTCGTAGGGGCGACATTTGCACGGCCATTGCTTAAGTGAACGAGACCCCGAGCCATGCAAATACCTTTGTTGAAAAGGAGCTCTATGTTTCCATCCGCAATGCCTTCGTGGTCGTAAAATGTTTCATTATCCACAAGAACGATTATACTGCAGCGTGGCGGCACAGTTACCGTATTTACACGATTGTAAGTCGACTCGAATGTAAGTCGACCCCCCATATCGCGTGACAGGAAAAAAAAAAAAAAAAGAGAGCATACCCGAGGGCGCATCCGATAACGAAAATTTATTAGTAGCTGACATGGTCACTGGACTACTCGTCTTCACTAGTGCTGCCATCGTCATCGTTGCTGCGGTCCCACAGCGCATCGTCGTCCAGCGAAATTTCACATTTGGCAAACGACCGCACCACGACATATTGTGGAACAGCAGCCCGCGCCGAATTCACCCAACCGCACGCAGCCGTCAGGGAGGCTCTTTTGACAGGTCTGGTTGGCGTAATTTCGCAGTCTTCTGCCGCCAGCTACTCGTACTCACGGCGGAGCAGGGCTTTAAAAGGCGAAGGTCCGGGCTTGTTTCATGACCATGTCGCACTTCACTGGCAGGAACCGATCACGCACTTCAGCGACGTACGCCGCGAATTAGCCTACAGCTCCAGAAAGCGTCCAGACTTCGGCACGTGGGAAACTTCTCACTTGCCCCCACAGGTGAAAATTTCGTTTCGCTGCAGTCGCCACTGTTGCACCACCCATTCAGAAACATCGAAATTGCGGCCCGCTGTGCAGTGATTTGTTTCTTTGGCGTAAAGGATGGCAGCCCTCTTGAATGCTGCTGTGAACGAGTGCCGAACGATTAGTGTGCCTGGAGCACTCATGACGACTGGGGAAGCATGGAAATAGCCGGCAGTCAAGTGGAACACGTCAAACCAATGCCAATGCCTTTCAACAGAGAAAGAGAAACCGGCGAGCGGTGTCTGCTCATCCATGAACTACCGATACTCCCCGCAAGCGCCGCCGTTCTGAGGGTGCCGCTGCAAATGGGAGCAGCGGCGCTTCCATCAACTATCGGCACCCTCCCCGTAAGTGTTGCGTGCACTGTAAAACTCTAAAAAATGTTCAAAAACCCTTCCGAAAAGCGAACAAACACGCAATATAGCGAAAAAATATGGGTAGGGCCATAGAGCAAACATAAAATTGTAACTACATTGTAGCTCCCGTTGGTCTCGTTTCTTTTGGCGGGGCCATGTTTTGGTTTCGATTGTAAGTCGACCCCCCAACTTCAGACTTTCAAATTTTAAAAAAGTGGTCGTAGGCGGCCCCAGGCCCGGGCCTCCCAATCGCCGGATTCCAAATAAAGTTCTCACACACACACACACACACACACACACTTACAATCGTGTAAATGCGGTACATCATCATCACCGACGCGCAATGCGCAGTGTCGCTCCTCCAATCCTTCCACAGGTATAGCTTGTTTTGTTGAGAAAGATGCACTGGACCTATGTAGGTTAATTATGGCGCCGTTAGCTTGTAGAAAATTCATTCCCAATATAAGTTGCCAGGAACATTCTGACAGTACAATAAAGTTGGAAACGTAAGTGAAGCCTTTTATCGCAAGTCTTGTGGTGCATCGGCCAAGGGGTGTAATAAGATGACCGCCTGCTGTGTGTATCTGTGGTCCAGTCCACTGCGTCACAACTTTTTTCAGGTGCTTCGCCATCTTAAAGCGCAATACCGAATAATCAGCGCCGGTGTCAACTAAGGCATTCAGCTCGCATCCGTCTATTATCAACCGCAAATCTGATGTAATTGTTTCGTTCCTGCACCTGTTCACAGAAATTATCTCGTCATCGCACTGGAACTGTGTTGGAGGATCTTCGTAACTGTGGTTATTAGCGGCCTCACCTCACCACAGGTCGCTTGCTTCAGTTTTCCTGATGTGGGCCTGGTGAACGACGCCTAGGTAATCTTGGAGACACGTGTGGGCTAGGCGATCGGTAGTGCATGGGTGACGGTGACTGTGGAGGATGTTGGCGATGGGCAATGGGTCTTTGGCGCGTGGACAATTATTCTTCGATCTCTGCTGGCCATTCACCGTTTCGGGGGCATGGTGCACTTCAGGAAAAACCCCTTAAATCCAGCTTGACGGTGTGGGCAGAACCTATACAGGTTACCCGCTTCTCCGCAGTGAAAACACAGAGGCCTGCGCTTGTGGTCACGCCAGACATCACTTTTCCGGGGCCTTTGTTCTACAAAACGAGGTGCACTAGGTGCTGGAGGCAGATAGGCTGCCGGTGGTTACAGCAGACGAGGTGCACTGCATACTGTCGGTGGCTAGGGAACGGTCGTCGCAACTGCTCCACTACTGTGTACCACGGTTTGTCTGAGTACCTCAGCGTACGTTGGAGTGTGCCGCATCACTGCAGTTGGAGTCTGAGGTATCGGCAACTTGTTGAGCTCTTCCCTGATAACTGACCAGATGAGCTCCCGCAGGGCTTCAAGGTCGTTCGGCACACCTCCAGAGAAGACATGGGCAGGTGCACAGCTTGCCTTATGGTTGTATTGCCGAGCCCGCTGTTTCAGTATCTTTTCGATGGCCGTTGCTTTGTATCTGAACTCGGCGACCATGCGTGGTGGGTTGCGGACAAGAACTGCGAAAATTTCCTGCTTTACTCCACATGCGAGATGGTGCAGCTTCTTAACTTCACTCACGTTTGGATCAGCACGCTTGAACAGGCAGGACATGTCCTCGATGTACATCGCCACGTTCTCGTTTGTGAGCTGGTTCCTAGCTTGAAGTGCAATTTCCACCTTTTCTTTACGATCCGTGCTGGCGTATGTTGCTAGCAGTTGTTGTCGAAATTCCTCCCAAGAGGACAAAGAGGGTTCGTGGTTTTCGTAGCACGTTTTTGCAAAGTCCTCCAAAGTGAAATATACGTTACGGAGCTTCTGTCGCTCATTCCATTCATTAAAGCTCACCACTCTCTCGAACAGTTCCAACCAGTTTTCCACGTCTTCGAACGAGTCGCCATGGAACGTTGGCGGCTTGCGAGGTTGGCTTACGACCAGCTGTGCCGTTGTTACCTGGCTAGTCATTGTGGCGGCGTCCGTTGTCTGAGTTTCCCTTGGCGTGAAGAGAAGAGGGCCGAATTCGGGCGAGTCACCTCGAAGACGGCGGGTGGTCCGCCGTCTTCGATGTCATTGTGCACACCACGGCGGCGTGCACAATGTCCAATACGAAGGGCGCGCAACTTGAATGTGACGAAGTTGTCACGGCAATATATCGGCAGAGCAAGCCATGTATGGGCAATCTTGGGCAAGCGGCAAGGCACGCGAGACATCTCTTTTCGCATTGCCACCATTTTGCTATTGACCAGTGCGACATGTGACAGTGCTAGCCATGCAACATGGTGCAATGATGGCAGTGTGTCAATTGATCGCATGGGATTGGCCAGCTGGGTGGCTGCCTACTGCTCAGTCAAGCCATGCCAGACTGCTGGCCTAATTGCACAAGTGCATTTGCCTTTTTGTGTGTCAGACTGTTTAAACTTGTGGAAAACTGCCATTGGGGCCAAGCTAACCATGCTGAGGATTAGACATTTTTCTGACTATAGTGCATATTTTGAGCTTTGAGTGAACAATCTTTTGCTTTGCTGTAACCAGGGTTGCATCGAGTCTGATTTTCAGTTTTTATAGCCATAAAAAGCCTGTTCATGTATAGTGGGACCAGCTGGATTTAAGTTTTCTTTGTCGTATCCGATAATACATTACTATAATTTTGTGCATATTACCCGTCACTGCATATAACCCACACCCCCAATTACAACAGACCGAAAAAAAGATATGCCCAAGTATAACCTGTGCAAACAATTTCATACTAACGCTCAAGTCCTCGAAAAAACAGTCTTCATTCGCAGATGCACAACTTATCTGCATTGTATTCTCTGTCAGCGGCTCTGTTCCCCCTCTTCAGTGATGCTGATAAAGCTGGATCCACATGACAGACGTGACCACGGGCAAATCGATTATGCAACATGAATCGGTTCACCTGGCCCTTAACATTCACACAACAGAAGATGACAGCACGGACGGAGCAGCCCTTGCATGGGCAGTGGCGACAGAGCAGATGTGACCAACACGAAAGTCCGAGTGATGATTTGGCTCTCTGCCGTTTTGCAAAGCGCTTTGCATAGACTGAGGGTGTGCTGTGGAAATAGGTGACGCATGATCATGTGATACGCAATCCACGAGCACAAATCGTGATCAACATGTAGAGTTGTGGTTCCCTAGGAGGTAATGGAACTTTTGAATGACGAAAAACCTTGCCTTAAAGGGCCCCTCACCAGGCCACATGCTAGATTTCGGTTACCCGCTGGAAGTTATGTGCCCTCTTGAGAGCATTCTACAGCAACAATTCTTCAAATTGGTTCATTAATTGCCGAGATAGAAATATTTCAGTGCTGCGAACCCATGATTTTGGGAGGTGAGCATCACCGCCGACAAAGACCCTCTCTCCCCTTGCTCCGTCTAACCTATGCAAGCGAAATCACTTCCGTGCGTTATCCGATACCAGAACTAGAGGATTGCTTGTAGCATACGTCACGGGCCTCGCTTCCTTTTTTTCCCGCTTTTTTGCTGTGCGCCACACTTATGCTGACGGTCGCACGCACGAGCTTTTGTGTTTGTCTCGTGCGAAGCGCATGATTTTGTGCACTGTGCACGAGAACACCTCACTAGTGGTGTAAGTCAGTGCTACATGAATACTGAGGCAGACGCAAGCAGATCACAAAGCATGATCGCCCGCCGGAACATGGTAGAAAATGACATAGTTTTGCTCTCAGAATGCACGACTGCGTGACGTGGGAACAAGCAGGCGAAACTGAAGTACATTTCTTGCTGTGGTGCGAAGTAAAACAATAAGATGCAGACACTCGGTTTGTGTGTTTCATTATTTCACTAAACTTTAATTTGTACATTGAACCAACGGATTATGCAAATAACAGATGCTGCCTTGAATAATTCTCAATGTCATGAGTCGCTAAGAGCGACATCACAGCAAAAACACTTGTACGTAGGCACACTAACACATATGCGTCATCCCTTCGGCTTAAAGTGTGGTGCCCGCAAGAAGTGCAAACAGCGTTTTGTCACGATCCGCCCGGGTTTGTGAACGAGGGAGGGCTTGGGAGGCACCCTCCGTTATACGGATGCTCCGCAGCATGGTGGTGACGAATGATGACTTACCGTCGAGCAGCTGTGCTCGTTGGTGTTTATTGAGGTGTGGTGACCAATGTTGCCTACTGAGCTTTGCAGGCCACCGAGCCTGGGGGGTCAACGAAAATTATGCCCGAGGGGGCGTCACACGCTTGTTAAAAGTTTAGTTTGAAATTTTGGCTGTTTCTGCGGTGCATAGCGACGTAATTCTTAGCACACATGATCGTGAGTGCTCATTGTGTGTACTGTGCTTGTCAGCTCAAAATGGCCAGACCTGGTGAGGGACCCTTTAATGTGTAGCTTCACAGCGGCATGTCCAGCGTTGCCGTGAAGCCACACCTCAAGGTGAAATTCACATAATCCTTTCAGGCGCCAATTAACTTTGTTGATTGAAAACTCACTTTCATGGCATTTATAGCATCTTTCAGAATCATAAGAAGTGTACAGCTTGTGGGGTCTCTCACACCCATACTCTTGGGACAAAGGAACGACAACACAGTAGTGCAAACAATCACAAGGGCATTTATTGCACCTTTCATAGATCAATGCCTGCTAGCCGGGTTGCTACCCACAAAACATGCCGATGGGCGCGCGACAAATCCAGAAGTCCGACTCACCGCGACCGGAAGCGAGCGAATATGTTCGCCCCATGCTGGATCCCAACGCCTGGTCGTTCGCGTGTTCGGTCACGCCAACGGTGGCGCGTTCGCAGGCGGCCACGCGAGGCGGTCTCGCAGAAGCATGGGTCGCCGCGCGCCGACCCGCCGGGGAAGCGGGTCGCCCCACGCGCGGCACGGCACGTCCGTGCTGCTTGCTGTCTCGAACCCCCAAGAGAGATAGAGCGTCTTGTCTCCCGGCGCCCGAGTAACCCCGCAGCGGCGCGACGCTCGCGCCATCTCTCGCACTGCGCTTGTACCACTCCAACCGCCGCGGGCGCCAGGCCACGCGGCGGGCGAAGCCGCCCTGCAGGAGACGAGCCATGCGGGAAAACTAGATCTCAGGGGAGGCGTGAGAGTCACGCATCCCCACAAGCTGGAGAACAGATTAAGAATTTTAAATTTTCTTCTCAGTTTTGTCACATTTACAGAATGTCAACTTGATGCAAAAACTCACTACAGGAACATCAGCTATGAGAACATAAGCTATTTCATGTCCAGCAGGCTTGAAGAGTATCTATGAAACTTGGAAAATATGGCCTGATGCAACACGCTGTGAAAAACAATGTAAGAGGTGAAACCACTGCGTACAACAAGATAAGTACTCGCACCAATCCGAAACATACAACCGTCCGCCTTCTCATTTGTTTTACTAAAAAAATTTGCACTAGTTATTCAAACTTGTAGCAAAATTCCAATCAGAAGAAATTAAAGATGTATGTGTGCGATACATTTAAGATATGATACTTTCATCAATGCTTTTGCTGTTGATATGCTATCTTGGCGTGCGCAGTTGATTACACAGCATCTGAAAGGTGTAATAAGTCTGTACCCAGACTTTATTGTTCAAGTTTTGCAATATTGGGTGCTGGTTATGTGTGCAATAATAAGGTATATCCATGTTCATTTCATGAGGTTGAACTATAATTCCTGGCAGACGCAAAAGTGTGTGCATGGGCAAGAGTTTGTGCGCATAAGAAACTCATGGTAGAAACAGTCCCTTACTGCCTAGTATCTATACATCTATAGGCTGTTTCCACCCAACATCAGTTGTCAGCCAGAAGTTCCAAAAATCGAGCAGAGGGAATCTTTGTCTGAAATGATGGCGGAACTATTTAAATTTCTGCTTGTTAGCTCCACATGCTGTGTTTTACTACAAGGCTGGGGTGTTCATATCTCCACCTGTGGAATGTGTTAACCTGTCGAGCTCAAGAGGTGGTTTGGGGCCCATTTTTAAAAATTATCTGCCTTAAAACCATACATTATTTTTTATATGAGGGCTCCTCTTCAATGTTAACTGTTAGTGACGTGTTCCGCTTATGCTTTTGGTAATGAGAGCATGTTGCTTTCACACTTCAAGGAACTCGTGTAACTTGTTTTTCAGAGTGTATATTTTTATACTCAAACATAAACTGCTAGAGACATGGGAGGATGATGCCTTCACTCTTCTGGATCCACTATTTTTGTCAATTGCCGAATTGTACGTGTAAGTGTGATGGTATCTTCGAGCACTGGTTAGTACCGCAGATATTTTTACACGAGGTGCAACCACTGTTAGGGACGCAGGAGCTAAAGCATGGCTTGCAGTCTAGTTTATAATCACTGTGACTTTCTGGTCACGCCAGCCTATGCTTGCTTGCGTGGTTTCAGGAACTGCGTATCGGCTGTGTTCGTGGCCATCGACCTGCTCCTGACAGAATGAAAAGTCTGTAATGCCTCGTCAACGCGTTCCTTGGCTGATTTCCTTGCAACCCGGACTCAACTTCGCTGATGACTGACCTGCGACTGGCCTATGCTTGACAAAGCCGTTAAAAGTGCCCTTAAAGGCTTCTTTTTTCTAGAGCCATTTTTGGCTCTGTGTTGCCACTTCCATTCCTGTTGTCTCCATCACGCCTTGTATATTTGCACTGCTTATGATGGATTATGACACTGCTGTGCTATCAGTCGAGTTTATTGGTTGCACACAGAAATGTTTTGACTTTGCCTGGGTTACTGGCATTTCAGAATTTTTACTATCAGTTACAGTTATGGTGCCAGCTGTGTTACAACAACCGGACGCTGGCCCAGGTGGCCTGTCTGTACAGAATTTTACCACTGTATTTAGTGCAAGCAGCTGTCATTACATGTCTTTCTTTCTCTTGTTTCTTTCCTTCAAACACATCAAGTGTTGGAACATTGGTAGTCTTGGTACCTGTCATCAATACTGTGCTGGGCTCTGCTTTGAGCAGCCTTTGTTTGAATGGCATCGTTTATTTTGCTCTCTCCTCCCCAGAGGCAGCCCAAGAAGCTTAAAGAGAAGGAGAACCTGCTCGAACGCAGCAGCAAGAAGCCTGAGGTAGGCAGCTGGCAGCCTTGAAAAAGTCCCACTCGATCGTTCCAAGCAGCAGGGGCCGTGTGTGTAGCGGGCGTGCTTGAATGTGTGCCGACCACCACCACCACCCAGCGTCGTCTGATGTCGCATGCGTTTGTGATGCCAGCAGACGTGCAGCGATGCCCAACAGGCCATTAATTTTGGCAACATGAGGCATAGCAGTTGTACAGTTCTCTTTGTCTAGACAAATGATACAAGGACAAAATGTTGCAGTGTGATGTGTGCTGTGCTTTGGCAGCTAGCTTAGAAAAAGGAGGGGGGAGGACAGTGTGCACTTTTTTTTTTTTTTTTGACTGCACCACTGTGGTGGCACTTCGATTTTTACTACAACAGGCCACATTGTCCTTGTGTGCTACTTCAGTGGTGCTGTGCACACTGAAGTTGCACTTGTTTGAAGCTTTGCATTTTAAAGCGAGGGTTTCGTGTTCTGTGCAGGCCTGCTACTGAGCCATTGCACATTGTTCATATTTTCAAAATTCATGCTTCATCTGGAGTGCTCTTCCACAAGGAGTTTGTCGATCATATTTCCAAGTAGGCAAGCTGTAATTATGAATTTAAGCTTGAATAAGCTTTGAGGGCACTTGCCATGGTATTGGGTGGTGTTTTGACTTGCCACATGTTTTTCACATGTTTGCTTGTTTTGTGCAGTCACTTGGTGCCGGCAAAATTTAAGGGGTGTTGTAGTTAACCAGAGCTCATGCCTGATCCCACTTTTGCCTGTGCTTCTATTTCTGTTTCTTCTATTTCTTCTATGTTTTTAGTTAAATGCTAAGGTGCGACTGGCTGAGAGTGTGGATCAGGCACATAGATATTTCAGGCCCAACAAGGTGCTGTTCTCCCAGGCAACCATGTCTAGGCAGGTATTGAAGACTGGTTTCAAACTTTTGGTCTCGGTCTTTATACGGATAATTTGTTTAGCTTAACGAAATGGATTGCCATTTCTCAAGCCATCCTTTCTTTCATTTTTACAGCAAGGTCATGAACTCGCAAGTCATGAATGCAATGTAGTTACCTTAGGCTGCCTCTCTCCTCTAGGTCATGTGTGATCATTGTGGTGTTAGTAGGTACAAACACTTCCGCATTGTTGGTTGTTTGCATCATAAAGTTATTCAATGCGGGCAGGCCTTCTTCGCTCTGTGTAGGCACTTATTATTTTTTTTTATATTGCTCTGAGTGCTTGTACATGACAGCCTGGGCTGCTTCTTGCCACTTACCCATACTTCCATGGGAAACTGCTGACTCACTGTACTGAAATGCTCGCCGCTACCTGATAAACATTTTTCATTATGCCCTCCTGTGGCGTTTGATGTGTGCCAATGAAGCGTGTGTGGTTTGTATGCTGTCTTGTGCACTTGTTGCAGCTTGAAGCCATGGCAAAAATGTTTTTAATTTATAAACAGGCCATAGAAGGTACAACTCATTTTCTGCAAACACAGCCATCACAATAGTGTTATGTAATGTAGCAACTTTTGTAGCCATTAACACAGGCAAGAGACACGTCAGCTGTATTCAGTAGTATGCCTGGGGAGGAAATGTGTTGGATTTATGACGTTCATGGCCACCTATGTGTTTTGACCATTTGCAGGAGAGCTTTTTGTACTTGACCTTTTCCGAGACCTGTCTGTCCTTGTCCTTCTTGCTTTGAGGCATTGCAAAATGCCCCATTCAGCTGTGCATTATCACTGTGCTAGGCAAGGAGGTGCGTTTGACAATACTTAGTCCTCGGTGCACATCGTATCTCATTGCCATGTCATGGATGTCTGAGAGATTTGCTTGCCCAGCCCAAGCAGTGCCTGAGCTTGTTTCAGGTGTGCTGGCTATGCTTTGATGCTTGGCTAGGGAAATGGCATTGTAAACCAGCATACATGAGTCTTGTCAGTTGTTCACGGCTGCAAAGGCATAGGCCAGTATTATAAGTATTGGATGTTGTTTATGAGGTAAATAATATCATGCCTGCAGTTACTGTGTGTGTCCTTGCATGTGTGTGTATGAAAAATTGTCTAGGTTGCTGTGTTTGCATCTCTGTTTGCATCGCTCTGTGGCACCCCAAAGACGCGTTCGACAATAGGGTTATGTAGCCGGTGCGTTGCAAAATGAAAGCCATATTTTCTGGGTACTGCAAGTGTCAACCCTTAAAGCCTCTTTCTAACACAATATATAGATGTCGGCTTAGGCTTTAGCTGGTGCTGAAAGTGTCCTGTTAGAAGTGTTGCATAGTTCCTCTTTGATGCCATAAAGGGGATTGGTTATATGTTGATTTTACATATACTTTTCCTCTGCTGCTTTTTTACCATCTGTGTAACATATTCAAATGGACACTAAAAATAAATGCAACAGAATCTGTTTAGACAGGAGAGGTATTCTTTCAAATCTTGATTTACTACAGCATGGTCCTTATGCAAAAATATTGTTCATTAACAAAACTGCTGTTAAACCTTCCTGTTTTTTATTTCACACCTAAAATGCAGCATCGCTAATGTCAATGTGACAACATTGATATATACATGTATGTATTTTATTTTGGCTATTCCTTCTCTATCAGCAGGGAGTTGCGATGTCATTGCACAAGTTCAAAGCGGTGTAGGCACATACTGATGAGCACTTAACTAGTGCTTATTGCTATAACTAGAGCAGATGCTGCCAGTACTCGCGATGTCAAGAGTTGGGCTCATATTAGAAAAAGGACAATGTTGCCCCACATCTTTCATCTTTGTGCATTTTTCTAGCTCGCAATTCTTTCGTTCATGGCAAAATTCAGCTGTTTAGTACTCTAGAAATGTTAGCTGGTAATCTAGCTTTATAGTAACCCACACTTTTGTTCTTACAGCTTTAAAATGAGATTCAGTGCATACTATTGCTTCATCTTCACTCAGATTTTGCAACGAGATTATATTTCTTGGTCCAAATCGTTCAGTAAACACTCGGCATTGTTATTTACCTTGTTCATTCATGCTTTTGTTGCTTCTGCAATGGCAAGGTGTGCTTACAGTGGTGATTTTTATTTATTTTTTCTACCATAATAAATCAGGCAAGCAATGTTGGCTTGCACTTTAATGAACAATGTTGACCAAGAAAATGTTACCTTGTCACAAAATTTGAGGAAGAAAAAGCATTGGTATGTGCTAGCATTCTCTTAAAGGGTCCTTGAACCACTTTTTATCGAAGTGGAGAAATGCATTTGAAGTTAAAATAGGCGATTTCATATATTTTTTCCCACAAAATGCACTTCAATGCGTTCAGCAGAAGTGAAATGATTGGCAATCAAACACACCCTTCCCAATGCTTCTGCTCCTTCTTCAATGCCTTGCACTGTGAAGGGTACACAGGAGTAGGGTGCACCCACAACGCTGCTCCGCCTACTGAATGTCACCGTGGCGTGCAGTTTAAGTTTGATTTTGCATGGTAATGTAGATGCCACTACTTCATACTTTGGGACCTATGATGCGCCAAATGTGGTTGTCCTCAGCTAGCCTTAGTGCACTTAGCCAGTGGACTCGTCGTGGCACCCCACGGTAGTTGCGGTATCCATGCTACGTAGCAGACCAAAGCTACATGCAACTGTAGTGCGTATGCGCCGCATTTTCATTGTGCACGACAGGGCTTGAGTGCATGTTCGCGCTCATGTGCGTGCTCGCGCACATGTGCATCAGTCTGACCATGCTACATGATGCGGACCAGCTTGGTCCTTCACCAGCTTGACTGGCAAATACTAGCCACATCCAACTTGTGCATATTGAAGTGCCATCAATAAGTCTGCCAAGGCGTCTAACCAGGAGTGGCCACAAGTGAGCGCGTGCTGCCAAGTGTGCATGTTATCTGACCTTAAGTTTCGTGTGCTCCGAGGCTAGTTGAGCGTTCAAAGCTAGTCGTAATTAGCGAGACCCGAAGGCTACAACACCGATAGGCAGTGTAGCCGAAGTTTAATTCCTATGGAAGCAGCTGCGGCCTAGCGTGAGCAGATGATAGTAAACTTTTCCAGGACTATGTAATTATTGAAATTCTAAAGCATATTTTGGCTTACTACAGCCTGTTTATTAAATTTCGTCAATAAATTTATGAAGGGGCATTACATAAGGGGCTTTAAGGGCAAATAGATGGTGATTATAATAGGAAGCGCACTGATCTATACGCTCTTGATTGATGTCGGCTATTAGCCAATAGCAGCCACATATGGGAATCTGCTATATTATGAAATAAAGTGCCCAGGAATGAGTGAGGAGCAGGTTTCTGTTGAAAAAGAGTGTGTTTGAGAGAAAGGTGACCTCACACTTGGCTTGCGAGATCCATGCGCTGCGCACGACTGCAAAACTTGGCCGAGATATTCACAGCAGCGTGTGCTATTTGAGGACTGTGTTCTTCCACCAACCCTAAGGGGTGGTTCAGGACCCCTTTAGAGTTGTTCAGATAAGCATGGTGTCTGTACTTTTCTGGCCAATGTCCCTTTAAATGAGGTAGTCTTGGTTTGTGGCTAAAGGCTCAAGAGGTAACACATCCCTTAGAAGCAATACACTATTGAGAGGTGTAGCTTGTAAATCTCTGCAGATTTACTGAAGGTACAATGCTTTTACTGTGGCTTGCAGGATGTTTACGAGATGTTACATTGCTTTGTAACTTATTTGCCTCATAAATGATGGGAGTAAATCTAATTTCTATGCTAAGGAAAAAAAACAATTTGGGACACTGCAGAAGCACACATATTAGTGACTGATCACCACTAGTTAGCCTAAAAACATGCTGTTTAACAGGGGATTGTTGGCTACTGTTTTTTGGGATGCCACAGTAGCGCAAATGGTAGTTGGAAATCTTGTTCTCCCAATCTCTGCTTGCAAAGAGCAACACTTGGGAACTAGATGTGCAATACTGGGCAAAAGGGAGCGTTTACACTATTTTCTTGTTTTGCCTTGTGATAGCAACTGTCGACATCACATTGCTCTTGCTACTTCGACGTAAGTGAAGACTGCCTCTCGACTCGTCATCCCATAGCAGCAATACTAGTCTTCGTGAAAAGATCTGCGATGCGCTGTCACTGACTTGTCTGCCACTGGATTGCAATCTTCTGGTAATTCAGCAGTGCGCCCATACCTACGTCTCCTCTCTTTGGAAATGAAAGCTTGTTGTCTATGTGTTCGTGCTTGCGTGCATTTTTGTACTTAGAATCAGTGACAGTGATCAACATTGATGCCACGAGTTTTCTGCAGTGGACACCTTTGTCTTTTTACGACTATGGTGTGTTCATTTTGTGAAGTGCAGAAGACTCTGTTCTTGGGACACACAATGATGCCATCATTTCTTCTCTCTCTGACCAGAGCTGGATCAAGCTACTTCACTATGGTTTAGCCTAGAACCCTTGCTGATTATATGCCAGCTCTGAGCTTACAATTACCTTACCACATTTTTTTTTCTTAGTCTCTGGACTTGCAAGTGTTGGAGCAACTGTGCACTGCTACTTTTCCACTTGGCAAAGAAATTGTTTTATGTAGTAAGTAGTTTTTTTTTTTAGAGACTTTATGTGTATAGTTGTAAACTTGAGATTTTCACTTAGTAAGATTTTAATCTTTTCGCATCAAAAAACTTGCTTGAGTTTCAGTGATTGTAAGATTTTATTAGGATGTTTCTGTGATTACCTGCAGCAACTACCAAGTGAGGTTTATATAACGAGTAACTTGCTGTGCAGAATGTTTACTTCCTTTTATTTGTGTAGCTTCCCTGCCACCCTTTCTTTTGTCACTTGTATTGTGCCAACGTGTGAAGCCTGAGGACTTGCCCCAGATTTCTGGAGGAGCTTGGGATACTCTGTGACTGCAGACCTAGGACGTTGTGTGAACTTGACATCTTTTACGTTTTCTTTCTCGGCGGGTAAGGGGGGGGGTGATTAACGATTAAATGCCATTCCACGGTGTCATTCCAATGTGCTGGAGCAGTTGCTTTTTGTGTGCGTATGTTTTTATGTAAAAATATGCAGTAAGTGAAGTCGTCATGGTAAGCAGTTGTTTCATGGCCTAAATTATTTGTACTCGTGGTACTTTCTGCAAAGAATGTGTCCACCTTGTGTGCAGATCTAATCTGCACAATTGTGTTAACCTGACTGCGTTTTCATCTTTTACTGTTTATTGTTCTTTTTCATGTTTCTCAAGCTTTGAATGCCTTCAGCTGCGCATGATTCTTGCGTGGATGCCATTTGCCTGTACAAACTTAGCAACAACTTGAGGCATTTTGCACTGCTTGTGTCAGGGTGTCTGCCTTCTACTGGCTAACACAACTGCCACCCAGATGTTGTACATGTCTCTTTAACTTTGATAGCCATGGTAGTTGGTCATTTAGTGGACCTAGGTTTTTAATGAGTCATAACTAGGAAGTAGCTTGTAGGTGTGCATTTCTACATATTCCAAGACTTTATGCATCGCAGAAAGAGCAGAACCTCATGTAGGAGGCAGGAATTTAGATGTAGTGCAGCAAAATTTTGGCTGCTGGACCTTTAGCTGCAGTGGCTGGTGCGCAACCAAGTATTTCAAGCAATGTTACGGCACAGCACAGTGAACATGCAGATGCCGTTTTGGTTGGAGTAGCACTTGTCAGCAAAGCATCCAGTAGGGATGCACTGGGAGAATGCTTTTTGGTGACCAAACAACCATCGCTTTTGTTCTTTGCCTCCCTTTTGGACTCGCCTATGGCTTTGCATAAGTTGCTGGTGATTCTGTAAAAGGAACAGTAAAGTGCGAAAAAAAACTGGTAGAAATGTGCTTTTGTTCAGAGCACCACACACAATCTGTGGACAAATGATGTACACAACCTGACTAGCATCTGTGTGCTAATAGCATGCTCCAAGCAGATCATTATCGGAACAGGAATTCACACAATGCCACAGCAATTTACTTCTTGACAAATGCAGTCTGTCAAATGCAGTCTGTCAAAAGTCTCAGAGCTGCTGCATGTGTTTCTCGTGTTATTCAGCCACGTACTGGTGTACAGGCCAGTGGCACTTTTTAATGGGATTTCAGATTTCAAAGATTTTATTTTCAGAAAACTTCGAGGACTATTACAGTTCACATATACAAAAGGAGGTCCCATGCTTCAAGAGGCACGGGCAGGACCTCTTGCCAGAGTGAAAAATGAAAATAAAATCTGAGCACTTCAGTGATACATTTGCAAGTGGATAGGAATAAACTTTATTCGTCCAACGGTAATTGATGTTGGTGCCCGGGGCTAGGCTGCCAGGGGTCCATCGCCCGAGGAAAATCTTTCGAGATCCTCGGCAAGTGCTTTAATATAAATAAGGACAACATAAGATCTAACGAGAAATAACTGACCAAGAAAGGAAAGAAACTGTACATAAAATAAAAACGATATCAATTTAAACTCAACCGATTCCAATAGATTTAAGCTTCTTCAACATTAGTGTCTAAGGAATTGCAAAAGCATATGGAAGAAAATTACTTCGTTTACTATAGTTTGTATTCATCTTTGGCTAAAGAAGTTTCAATAGATTTAGTACTTTAACATTAGTATCTAAGGAATTCCAAAAGGATATGGAAGAAAAAAGTGCAGTTTGTTTCCCATAGTATATATCTTTGTCTTCAGAAGAATGTGCTTCGCAGAAAACCTTGTTCTAGGGTTATTCAGGACACTTCCAAGAGATACAAGCAGGACTGTTCCAGTGGCAAATAGCGACTTGTCATTTTGTGGAGCAGCCAGGATAGCTTTACCAAAATCAAGAGAATGAGTGGGAAGTTTTGGAAAATAATTGTAAGGTTAAGCATGTGCACTCTGGATTCCTTCCTCCAGTGGCAAGACTTGCGAAGGTGGGGCTTTCATGTTAAATTCGAGTTTGTTTGTGAAGCTGGTCACCTGCCTGCTTTGCATCTGCTGAGGAGAATTTCACACGGCAGGGACCACAGTGTTTCCTCACTTACCCAAGCTTCGAAGTAGTGTGCATGCTTACAGGAATTCTAGAATGTAGAATCTTGTGACAGATCTTTTCACTTACTGAGCAACTTTGAAACTTTTGGCATGCTGTTTCTGCTTTGACATTTAGTTTTGCACAGACAATGATATTGGCTTTTAAACGGCGCTGTGTCTAATGAACTTTGTGCACAGAGTAGCTATTTTCTTAAAAATTATTGTTGAATGTTTGCATATGTATGAAGTATGAATTGTGCTTTAGCTTTCTTGTCACATAAAATCGTTTTAGGTTGAGCGCAGTCACCAAAGGCTGCTAACAGTATACACGAAAATGTTTATTTTTTAGTTTTTGTTGGCATGAGAATAGCAGTTTCACAAAGGGTATGTTTATATGTTCATGAACTAGCAGATCTTCTAAATGCTATATAACTGTTTCTCATTGATCAGCAGCAGATTGTGGCATTAAGCCATCTAGACACACAGGCTGCTTGAGAACTCAATAGTGTGAAGTGTAACATAATTGCATTTGGAAGAACAGGCAACAACTCCTCATATTAGCTTGTGCTGAAAAAAAAAGTCATTGCATTCACACACATCTGAATTCATAAACTACACCTTTTTATTTGCTCGAATGTGGTATTCCTTCATTATAATTAGATCTTGTGTCTGTTTTTGTAGCTTGCTTAGGTGAAACCTGAACGGAAGCATGGCAAGGCTCCTGAATGAAAATTGAGGTGAAAGAATAGCTGCTGTGATGTGAAACTCGTTGCTTGCTTTTCACGTAATCTTTTTTCGAAGTATTGTGCCACGCGAGTTGGAACTCTCATGTCATGTAGGTGTATATGCATACGTACACATGCATTATTTGTTCGCATATGTTGTGTGTATGCTGTTGCTTTGTCTTAGCTCTGTGAATTGCATTGTTTGTTTGGGGGTGTGTTTAGTATACCTTGATGTATTCCTACATGTTCATAGAAGTGCCCCAAGTGAACTTATCGCATACTGTATCAACTGTTCGCTTAAGTGAAATTATACAAGTCAGAAACTTCAACAGCAAAAGCTAGATGTTACTGAAAGTGTTTTACTAGGTTCACAAACAGTGGACCTCCCAGTTTACATAATAGTCGTGATAGGCTCACGGAATTGAATTAGGTTCAACATTGTTTTTGCACGAACTAAGTTTCTAAGTGGTTGTAGAATGTGCTAACATTGGGCAACTGCCCTTAGTGGTGTTGTGATGTGAGTGTTTGCTTTCGGTTTGATTTGCACTTATTCTTCCTAATCGTGTTTGTCAACAGTTGCCTGTTCTCTGTGTGCATATGCATGACATGTTTTTGATGCGTGAATTTTTAAGAAAGAAAAATATCCAGTTTGTTCAATTCCTGGCTCTGTTTCAATTTCATCTGGCTGTCTAGTTGCCGGCCCGTCATGTGTCGAGATTAAGTGTCATCGCTAAAGCTATTTGTAATGTTGCAAATAGCAGATTGATGTAGGGTCACATGCCAGAGCTAGGTGTTGGTTCTGGGTGACGTGTAAATTGGTGTTCGGACAAGACTGGAAGGCTGAAACCCTGAACCAGACTGGAAGGCTGAAACCCTGAACCAGAGCCCCTCATTTAGTTAAATATTAAAATATTCTGCTGGTTATTTAGCATCGTCATGCAATCTGTAACAGTGACCTCTCGGTGCATGCTATGGTAGGTAACCTTTTACTTTTTACGTGAGAACAATGTAAACTAAATTACGATGAAATGAAAGAATCACTGGACACTGTCTGTCTTCTCATTTGACATGCCATGATAGTTCTAGTATTGAGTTTTGCAAAACATAATAATGTTCTCAAACCTAGTTTGTTTGACATTTTTTTTTTTTTTTTTCGTGCTACTTCAGTTTTATTCAGATAAGAAAGGGGCAAGATCTAGTGCTTCTGTAGTACAGTTCAGTCTGTGTATCACAATATGGAGTTAAAGCATTAGTATAGTATCTATCTGCTAGAATATGTGTTGAAAGCATAGAATATTGGCCTAACAATTCTGCATGGCTGATTGGATTTCACAATTTACTCAACCTTTCTACAATGCTGTGTGTACTTTAGGTTCACTCTGCAGTGCACAATGCACAGTCCACAATGCAGAAATGGTTCAGTTCTCTCTTGGAACAATAAATGAAAGAACAAGGATAGTTGGTGTGATATTGCTGCACTAATGAGGTTATGAAAAATGCAGATTATGGAGCGCACACCAAAACAAATGCCTTTGCACTCATGTTTTTGTCTGTGCCTTTATCACTGTCTTGAAACAGATCCTTTTCCACTTCCCTCGCCTTTTTTACACTTGGCTCTTTTTTTATTCCCAACAGTTGCTTTACTAGATGTGCTACAAGGTGTGTGAACCAAAGGCAACAGATTTATGAAAATACAGTATTGTAGGGTTTTCACAAGTTTCGGAAATGCCTGTGTGCTCAACTGTTTAATCCTTGTCTTTGGGTGAGGAGGAGGTTTGGTTGACAACATGGCCGTTAGCTTTCGTGGTAAAGCCAGAGGAGATCCAGGAAAGGGGAGGTGGTGGCGGTGGCACACTTGTCTGCGAGGTTCTACGGCCCCTGCTGTAGTGTGGGCCTGGAGCGTGCTCAGTACTGCCTTGTGTTAAGGCAGAGAATGTTGCAGTGTACGACCATTTCATTACTTTTAAGCATAGCATTTGCGCAGCCACACTTATTGCTTTTCTTTTGTTGTTTGCCCTGTGGTAGAAATGGAAGTGGGCTTGATACCTAGTTGTAGGCCAGATGAAGAGCACTTGAAGCTAGATTTAGAGCATCTGTGTTCAACCAGAACCTGACTAATACTACTGTATTACAGAACTGTTAACCAGATAAGAGAAAACTGCTGTGGCATCACTGCATTGGAGAAAAAAGGGGCTTTACGCAGACTTTGTTGCTGCCAAATTCTTTGCACCTGCATACAAACTTCTCTTAAGTATGTTACAAAATATTTCTGTAGTTAAAACGTACAAAAAGTGAGACCAAACTTGGTGCCACGAGCTTGAGGAGCTGTAGCTTTCTTCGACACAGCAAAAGCTCTTGTGCTGTGCTCAGGTTGCGATTCGCATTTGGGATAGCGTCTTGCTGGACATATGACTTCACACAATAGGTTTTCCAGTTATAACACTGAAAGTAAGCCGCGGTAGAGCTTTTACACAGCTTATGGAGCTTTGTCAAAAAGACAGCTTGATAAGCACCGTGCGAGGGCTCGGAAGAAATAAATAACCGTATTCCTAGGGTAAGCAAAGCTAAGTACTTGGGAAAGTGAAAGGAAAAAGCAATGGTAGAACGAACTTTACTGGTAAAAATGGATGGAAAATCAGCAACTTTTTTTTTCTTGGACGCCGCCACAGTGCGGTTCGAACAGTTTCCAGTATGCTCAGGGGCCCTGAAGCTCGGTCGAATTTTCGAGCAAGCTTGAGGAGTGCCAAAGACTGCATATGCCACATGCAGCATGAAGTTAGAGGAATGTAGATAAAAAGTGCTGTCAGAAAATCTGTTGTCACATTATGCATAAAACTGTTAAACAAATGAAACGATTGCGGCCGCAACATCTATGAGCAAAATTCTTTCGCGTGAACTGAAAGGCTAGGGAGACACAATCGTGGGATTCGCCGATGGCCACTGCTGGAAAGTCTGCATTAGGCGCATAAGCTTGTTTGTGATTAGTTGACACACGCCAGAACCAGTCATACTCTATCACAGTGGCAACGTTATAGCAGCTTATTTTGTTAGTTTGGCTAGTTGATTACATCACTGTTCAGGGGCCATGGTTCTGAGTAGGTGCGTGTTAGGCTAATAGACACACATTGCAACAGTCTGCTGCTACAGCTTGACGTAATGTAACTTGAGTGGTACATACCTGAATATGGCAGCTTAGTAAAACTGAGTCTACGACTTCTCATGGGCGGTGTATGCATTCAGCCCTACGCTTTGTTTCCTTCTCGACGGAAGGCACGCTACTTAGCCTCCCATGC
This sequence comes from Dermacentor variabilis, assembly GCF_050947875.1. NCBI lineage: Eukaryota > Metazoa > Arthropoda > Arachnida > Ixodida > Ixodidae > Dermacentor > Dermacentor variabilis. Next base: position 26,621,335 of record NC_134572.1, on the reverse strand, counting down.
ATTAGATTCTGAAAGATTCCCACCGCAGCAGATGTACCATGGCACCTCACCTTCACCAGCGGGACCTCTCGTTTTGTACTACCAGAAAACGATGAGTTTGGCACAGAGTGCGCTGTCTGGGCAGCGCATCACGCCCATCAGCATTCAATTATTACTGGAGATGAACATTAAAATACACATGACTTTTGTTTACGAGGCAGCTTCGAGGAACCAATAGCGTGTCTGCACTAATGTTTAGTAAGATTAGATAATGTAGCAGATTTGAGATACATTGTATTCTAAAAGGCGCTAAACTGAGTTTTTGGAACACACAAACATCATGCGTGCATCTAGTATAGGGCAAGAACGCTAATTGCAATGGGCTGAAGGCAAGGACCTCGACACTGGCACTTACGGTGGCTGCTTGCCGTGGTGGCGGCGGCCCGTTTTTTCGTAGGTGGCCAGGAGTTGCCTGGTGGCGAACCGCCTGGACTCTTCGGCACCCAGCAAGAAGCGGGGCAAAGAGCGCGAAACTCCGGCTCGCAGAAAGCTGTCGGTCATGAAAAAAGTAGGCCCACACTCCTCCTCATCACATTTGCTTAAGTCACTGTGGCTTGCACATACGTCATAGCACGTACACATTTTGCCAGAGTAACAAGAGGGCAAAACCACGTTGCCCACAACGAGGAATGGCGGCAATGTTTGCCCACTGATAAGGCTGCACTGCTGACAAGTTTGAAACGTCATGCCATGCGCAGCCTTACGACGCATGCGATGAAGCCTGCACACAAGCTTCTGTTATAGGTGTGTCTGTTCTTTGTGCAACTATTTTTAACGCACAGAGATAGTTGATCAAAAGCCGTGTTAATAAGCGCGGTGACGTCCATTGGCACCCCATGCTAACACGCTCTGAATGAGGCATTCAGGTAAGTCGAAAATCGCTACAAACCACGATTTTTACGTACAAGCGCACATGGCCCGCCAGTGAAATTGGCGAATGTATGTTTGAAGCCCTGAGGAAAGCGAACGTTGGAGGAGGGAGGCGCCTGGAAGTGAACAGAATCGCGTGCCTGCGAAAGTACGAAGAAGCGCGCTGAGCGCGTGGCTAGACCTAAAGTCCCTTAAACTTCGTAGTGTTATGCTTTGAAGAATGCCGCCTCCTGGCGCGCCGTGGCCGACGCCGCGTCGATATTGGCCTAATAGCATCGCGTAGCCCTCGCGCCGTGCATCAACGCCATTTTTGCTCGAGAAGCATCTACGGAGTGGCGAGGAGCGCATGTCGGCGCCGTTGCTACGCTTGAGCAGTGTAGGCGGCGCCACGGTCGAGGAGGGAAGGCGGAGGAGGAGGGTGTCGCTACTTTACGAAATTTAAGGGGTTTTAGATTGACCTCTGGCAGTTGCTACTGGTTGCGTGTGTGGTAGCAACGCCTCCTTTACTGAAGTTTAGTGTTCGTCTCGGGACAACGCCGTCCCCGCACGCCGTATGTGCGAGTGAAAGTGTGCTACGGGTGAGTCGACCATGACTGCCTTATCTCGCGCGCGCTGTCTTCCGACGCACGCAAAGCATCGGGAGGCGTTCTACTCGGGCGGATGCTGCGGAAAGCGATCTGCGATGCTGACAGAGCAGGCGTTTAGGCGTACCGAGGATTGGCCCCTACAGCAACCATACACTTGCGCGTCACCCGGCCGCGTTCAGGTAGTGAAACGTCAACTTTTTCTTTGTGGGTTCGTCTTTGTGGGGTGTATATTTGTCCCACAACAACAATCGTCATCTGCCTTGCTTGCGTTTCTTTTCTTGAAAACTTGGCGCTTGCTACTTTTCTGTCGAGAATGCTGCGTCACACAGATAACGCGCATGCCGTTCGTGACCGGGAAGTACCGGACTCGCAGCGTTAAAGAACGGAAACGCGGGCAAGACAGATGACGATTGTTGTAGAACAGGATAAGCCCCAAAGGGGTGTAAATTTTTCTAAGATTGTAGGCAAAGTTACACCCTTTGGGGTGTATCTCTGCCACACAATGATCAACTGCCTTGCTTGCGTTTCCTTTCTTGAAAACGCCGCACCCGCTACTTTCCTGTCGGGAATGCTATGTCACGCTGATAACGCGCATGCCGTTCGTTACTGGAAAGTACCGGGCTCGCCGCGTTAAAGAAAGGAAGAAGCCAGAAGCGTGCCCTCCTGGCGCGCGCGAGGCAGGTGGGTCAGGCGAGGGAGGAGGGCCGTTCCTCTCCGACGGTTGCTAGGGTGCCTGGATGTCCTCCTCCGCTTCTCTGTACAAAATGGAGGAAACCGCGGCGTCTACTACGGCATTGGGCACGCGAATGGCGGGCACCGTAGGGACGCACTGCCGGCGCTCATGTATATTGAAAGCGATTGCGACGTAGCCAAAGTGCGCGCCCGCGCGGGCTTCATCTTAAAGCGATCTGCGATGTTTGCAGAATGCGCGTAGTGCGGGTAGCTTCGTATGCGATGTGCTTTCGACGTTTAGTTCGCGTTGAAGCGAGATTACACGAAGGTCAATTCGCTTGCTGCTGCCGCGATTTCTCACTCAGCATTTTCCGCGCTCATCGAGCGAGACTTGTTCATGTTTACCTGTGTGCACATGACACCGTGCTTGTTAATTTAGGTCAAACACGTTGGCACATTCTGATATTACATAATCGCAATCGAGTGGCCGCGCAACATAGAAAGTAAGTCTAAATTAGGCAGTTACATTGTACGGTTGTTCTCTCTTTGGTGCACCTTTCAACAGCACATTAAAGGACGCTCTGGATGAAAAAAAACTGTGCAAATCAATAACATCGAACTGAATCGGCCGGACTTCTCCTGAAGCGAACACAAATGCTCACGAATTCAAAAGCAGCAGAAAGAACTTGCATGCACGGATTGAAGATGCCACATACGCAGAAGTCGTTAATTCTAAAAAGGTCACTGAAATTCAGCTGCAGAAGATATGTCGCGCCTGCAGGTTAAACAACAATGAGAAGGTGAGCACTAGCACTACAATCATGCCGGGAGCTAAATGTCAGCTTCGTTGAAATGGCAAAGAAGCTAATTGTATTCATGGAGACTATGCCTGGGCGAGCAGTTTAATGAAGTATATTTCGTAAAAGGGGCGCAAGCTCATGGTCTGTGCAGTCTAACTAAACCTCAATATACAGGCATCACAGAGTGTGGAGACACACACAAAAGAGGCGGTATAGGGCGCAGAACATCGATATCTGCTCGTTTTCCACACTAATGCAATGGCAGCATTGCTATGGTAATGGGCACAAGAACGAATTAACTACTATACATAAATGCTGCTGCATGCTTTGCTTCAGCTAATCCTAGTCTCAGTAACAATGAAAGTAATTTTAAATTAGGCAGGTATGTTGTACGTTCGTTCTCTCCTTGGCACACCTTTCAACAGCACATTAGCTTGATGACGCCCTGGAAAAAGAAAATATGCCTGCACAAACGAATAATGTCGCACATAATTAGCCGGACCCGTTGCCGCTGACGCGAGCTAAACTGTTCACGAATTGAAGAGCAGTAGACATTCACCGAAAGCGGTCGAAACACTACCTAACAAGCGCTTTCTAGCCGCGCAACAGGCAACTGCATCACTGTAAGTGCTTGCAAGAGTGGTTGCAGCACAACTGCTCCGTTCGCCACCGGCGGCGTCGGGTGCGCCTATGAGTCGCTGCCTCCGCGCGCTCCACTGCCCCTTTCTAGTTCACTCTACCTTAGGAGTAAGGATGCTCTGACAAGGTATATGTAAACTGGTAGCGAAGCTTGCATAGGAGCCCATATGTCAAGAAAATGGCGGCATTTGGCAACCGTCGCCATCTGCCATCTGTGTGTCGTCGGGACAACTTGTTAAAAAAAAAAAAAAAAGCCCTCTGACATGCTCGGACATGGAATTGACGTCGAGAGCTTATGCTGCTTGGCGCGAATGTTGAATCTGGAATTTTGACCGCTACGCCAGCAGTTATTTCTCCTTTGAGGCTGAGGCGAGCATGCGACTCGCATCAGCTGAAGCGCCAGCGTGTCATTGAACTATAGGAGTGGCGCATGTCCTAATGTGAACATAATTAGGCTGTTGTTATTGGCTTTCGCTGTAGCAGGTGCCTTAGAAAAGTGAGCGAATAGGATGGAAATGAATGACAGTGCCACAGAGGTTTCAAAAGCAACTTTATTTTTGTTCGTCTAGAATAATGCAACCAATATACTTGACCAAACAAAACATATGTTTCAATAGATGAGAAGTACTATGTCCAGCACACAGTCGTAATGCGTAACATATGCGAGATCTTTTCACAGAATCATTCTCAATTCCGTGCGACACCATGTATCCATATCCAACGGTTATCAGACAAGACAACATTGCTCCACATTATCATTTAGAGGGCATTCGATTTACTAATTTTGCTGCCTGTAAGACGATCAGAGCCTGTGTTACGGAGAGTGAACGTAGCGCGGCGTTTCTTCGCGCAGCGCTCCGCATTTATAGTCGCGATAAGACACAGCGCGTCGGATGCCGCAGCGTGAAATCTGCACTCGCGCTTTTCGCCAATAAATGCCGAGCGCTAGGTCACGCAAAATTTGAACTGAAGTGCACGGCATACTTCGAACAAACGCGCAAGGAAATAAAAAAAATATTGGACGAAACCGCCGCGTTCAAGTGAGAATCGCCATTCTGCGCGACTTAACAGCTGGCTTCCACTGGGCAGCTATTGTTGCGCCCTAATCACTTGTTGGTAGGGATCACTGCGAACGAACTAATAAATCCAGAAGAGCTTTTGTTGTTTAGTACCGCAGAAATATTTGAAACAGAATATTTACTCGTATGACAGTTTCCTGATTAAAATTTTCTAACATTTTATTACATAGGTTTACAAGTTTCAGTGTTTGTCCCCCCTCACCTAATCGCGCTTTGAGCATCATCATCAGCTTATTGTTATCTATACTGCAGGACGAAGGCCTCTCTCTGCGCTCTCCATTTACCCCTGTCCTGCGCCAACTGATTCCAAGCTGCGCGATCTATTTATATGGCCCTTGTGCTCTGATGTGTATACTCGCCTGCGCTCACCGCCTAACACTTATTGCCACTGTTGCTGCCACTTGCAGATGAACGGCGCGGTTCAGATGCTTTTTTTTTCTCGTGCGCAGCAGCTTTTATTTCCTTTTACACTCGCTCACACTTTCTTTGATGCGATACCTCGCTCATACAGGGATTGTATATAAAGCTTACAATGTTAGAAAAAGGAAACCACTACTCTGTTCTTTCTCTCATTTCGCAGAAAGATAGCATTTTATGGTTTATAGATCGTTCAGTATAACACTTGGTATAGTTGCTTGGTTTTTAATAAAAAAAAAAGGAATGCGAAGTGGCATTCGGTTGAGGAAGCGCAGCTGCTGCAAAAACGGCGCTATAGCATGAACTTGTGCCGCCTATCGGCAGCTGCGGAAAGCAGCTGTTCTGGGATGCATATATTGTAGGAAAGTCAATGCCGGGAGGGTTGCTACGTGTTCCCGAGGAGCGGGAAACACGTGGCAACTCTCCGGGAACCCTCTCTGAATCGGCCGTACCATAGGCGCCGACTACGGAGGGCTCCGGGGCCCGAGCCCCCTCCGCAGTTTCCCGGAGTGGGCAGAGCCCCCCTTCCCCCCTAGCGATGCCGAAGTTCCTTCCTTCAAGCGTAAGACAGCTGACATAAGGAGGTATAATATGGATAGAATTGAACATGCTCTCAGGAACGGAGGAAACCTAAAAGCAGTAAAATAAAAACCTAGGAATAGGCAAGAATCAGATGTATGCGTTAAGAGACAAAGCCGGCAATATCATTACTAATATGGATGAGATCGTTCAAGTGGCTGAGGAGTTCTATAGAGATTTATACAGTACCAGTGGCACCCACGACGATAATGGAAGAGAGAATAATCTAGAGGATTTAGGTGCACGTTAAAGAACCCCAGGTGGTCGAAATTTCCGGAGTCCTCCACTACGGCGTGCCTCATAATCAGAAAGTGGTTTTGGCACGTAAAACCCCATAATTATAGAATAATCTAGAGGAGTTTGAAATCCCACAAGTAAAGCCGGAAGAAGTAAAGAAAGCCTTGGGAGCTATGCAAAGGGGGAAGGCAGCTGGGGAGGATCAGGTAACAGCAGATTTGTTGGAGAATGGTGGGCAGATTGTTCTAGAAAAACTGGCCACCCTGTATACGCAATGCCTCATGACTTCGAGCGTACCGGAATCTTGGAAAAACGCTAATATAATCCTAATCCACAAGAAAGGGGACGCCAAAGACTTGAAAAATTATAGACCGATCAGCTTACTGTCCGTTGCCTACAAAGTATTTACTGAGGTAATTGCAAATAGAATCAGGAACACCTTAGACTTCCGTCAACCAAAGTACCAGGCAGGATTCCGTAAAAGCTACTCAACAATAGACCATATTCACACTATCATTCAGGTGATAGAGAAATGTGCGGAATATAACCAACCCTTATATATAGCTTTCATTAATTACGAGAAAGCGTTTGATTCAGTCGAAACCTCAGCAGTCATGGAGGCATTGCGGAATCAGGGTGTAGACGAGCCGTATGTAAAAATACTGAAAGATGTCTATTGCGGCTCCACAGCCACCGTAGTCCTCCATAAAGAAAGCAACAAAATCCCAATAAAAAAAGGCGTCAGGCAGGGAGATACGATTTCTCCAATGCTATTCACAGCGTGTTTACAGGAGGTATTCAGAGACCTGGATTGGGAAGAATTGGAGACAAGAGTTAATGGAGAATACCTCAGTAACTTGCGATTCGCTGATGATATTGCCTTGCTTAGTAACTCAGGGGACCAATTGCAATGCATGCTCACTGACCTGGAGAGGCAGAGCGGAAGAGTGGGTCTAAAAATGAATCTGCAGAAAACTAAAGTAATGCTTAACAGTCTCGGAAGAGAACAGCAATTTACAATAGGCAGCGAGGCACTGGAAGTCGTAAGGGAATACATCTACTTAGGGCATGTAGTGACGGCGGATCCGGATCATGAGACCGAAATAATCAGAAGAATAAGAATGGGCTGGGGTGCGTTTGGCAGCCATTCTGAGATCATGAACAGCAGGTTGCCATTATCCCTCAAGAGAAAAGTGTTTAATAGGTGTGTGTTACCAGTACTGACCTACGAGGCAGATACCTGGAAGCTTACGAAAAGGGTTATACTTAAATTGAGAACGACGCAGCGAGCTATGGAAAGAAGAATGATGGGTGTAACATTAAAGGATAAGAAAAGAGCAGATTGGGTGAGGGAACAAGCGCTAGTTAATGACATCTTAGTTGAAATTAAGAAAAAGAAATGGGCATGGGAAGGACATGTAATGAGGTGGGAAAATAACCGATGGTCATTAAGGGTTACGGACTGGATTCCAAGGGAAGGGTAGCGTACAGGGGACGGCAGAAAGTTAGGTGGGCGGATGAGATTAAAAAGTTTGCAGGGACAACATGGCCACAATTAGTACATGACCGAGGTTTTTGGAGAAGTATGGGAGAGGCCTTTGCCCTGCAGTGAGTGTAACTAGGCTGATGATGGAGGGTGCTCCGTTTTCATGGTAGTTCTTCATGAATCTTCGTGAATCGAATGAATAGTTCTAATGAAAAATAAAACAGTCACTTTAATTTGGCTTTGGTCCCAGCTTGTTAGGCCCCAGCCCTTCACCCCCCCCTCCCCCCTCTGAAAGATTAAAACTTTCCGCCTGTGGGCACTACTGACGTAGCATATGAAAGCTGCTATAGTGGCATATGCTTTTTTGCACTGTTAGATCTAGAACTCTCACTTGCGTATAGTACAAGACAATATGACTAAAAAAAAGACGTGGCTGCTTTTATGGACAGCATTGCAGGTATGGGGAACCAGCGCTGGAGATTCGAACTGCAGTTACTGTATAGGCTCCTTTTAGGGAGCCCATGCAGCAACTACACCCTGTGTATAAAGCTGCGAATGCAGTTTTTCTGGAAAAGGAAGAAACGAGTTTCTTCTATACTGCACTCTTCGAAGAATTGCAGAGTATTTACTGAAACACGGAGTATACACCGAAGATACATGAAGCTGTTACGGTAATTGTTATGGTAAACCATAACTGTTGCGGTAAGGAAGAAGCTCCGTTAGCGATACAGCATTAGAGAAATGAAGTCCAGAAACGCTTGAACGAACGCAGCGCCGGCTCCTTTTTTTTATTCCTATGTCATCTGGGCTCCCGTAAGCAGCCTATATACGCCTATTCTATCGGTGGCGTCGTCGGTGAACAGACGGCGCGCTACTCTGGCGCCATCTCGTAGCTATCGCCGCCGCGAACCCGTCTTGCGTGGCAATGCGCTTCTCACGCTTTTGCCATACCCTCCTCCGCTTTCCACCTCGCGCTCTTTTCTCTATCGCCGTCTGTCATCAACACCACCTAGACAAGAGAAGGCCTGAGCGCTCGGTGAGTGACGTCACGGAGAAGAGGCCGGCGGCGTGCTTGGAGATGCGGGTTGAATGATGAGATCGCGCCCTTATGGGCAACGTTAACCAGAGCGCAGTTATTGCTTTTTTAGGCATAATTGAGCAGATGGCCCGCAGAGAACAGAGGGTGTTCCAAGATAATTTTATTTATGCAAAACTATTAATGTGCTACATTATTAAAAAGTCCGTCCATAAAAAATGAAATGGTTCAACCTTAGGACTGAGAACGAATTTCGGGTAAATTATGACAGGGCGCATCGCTTATATTGAAAAGTCACAGTGCGGCCCTCTTCTTCAGAGTAGCTTCTTTGCCTTGATTTATCGTCGGCGTCAAACAGTTTGTCATTCATGCGACCAAAAAAGTTATTCAACAAAATGTTAGCACTGTACCATAACACATATCTCATGACAACTTTACTTTTAATTTATTCCAGTCTAGGCTCTAAACGAATAATTTTGCTTTTCGGGGCATTATTACATACAGTACCGCAGTCCACACGTTTACAACACCTCGAATGAGTTTAATGGAGATACAAAACGGTGTGCAACTACTTACAAAGAAACAGCCGCCTTAGCATTGACACCCAATATTCTGTCATTGATCTTGCGGAAACATGACCGCATGATTTTTTCGGCCCCGATTTGTAATTGCTCCAGCAAAAGGGCACGCAGCACTTATTAGGCATATTGTTGCATGAACATAATCTACATTCCGCGGCAATGAAGGCTTGCCGAACACACAACCGCAATCGCAGCACAAGCGCAGAGACTACATGCACGGTTCACGTCCAGAAAAAATGTGCGCTCGGAAGCATGTCGCAGCATGCCAGGACTTTTCTAACCCCGAAGCTATCCAAAGAGCGGCAGGGTTCCCGGAACTATTCGAATTTTTATCGCCGTCGTCGCCCACTCGGTCTTCCGCGTCTCATTTTCAACACAGGTGCACCGCTCGTAGCTTCGTAGCACGCTGCATAGAACTTTTATGTGGGCCTCTTTTGTGTGACGTAGCTCAAGGGGAGAGGGTACAGCCAGAAGGCTTTAAGTTCTCTAGAGGGTGCTGCTGTCATTCGCCGCTGCGCTCCGCGTTCGCGCTTTCATCCTTCGCTGTGTTCGTTCGTCGGTTACGAGGGACGCCGGCGCTCAACGCCCTAAAGAGCCGCTCACGTAAGAGGGGACTTGGTGAGCCGGAAAAGACGCAACATCGAAAGGCTGGTGGCGACGCAGCTTTAAGTTCCCGCACCAACTTTCGCGGCGTCATGAATTCCGTCGGCGTCTGCTCTGGCATATAGTTAACTTTTTATCGATGAAGGTATGGATTACATTATATTCTAAAAAGGCCAAAGACCAAACTTGGCAAGCTTAAAAAACCTTTACTGCACCAAAACGACCCAAATATGATTTTGTCCCGCATTTCAGTGTGCTTGCAATCATATTCTTCAAATATTTTGTTGGAGTTTTGACACTGACATTGGCTGCCATTCTGATCCTCACCCCCGACTGTAGTATGCTGCCTTAGTGGTTAGGTTGTCATTTCCTCCTATACAGAAGTTGGCGTTTTGTCCCGCATTTCAGTATGTTTGGAATTATATTATTCTGTCAGGGTTGCGTTGGAGCTTTCACACTCACGTTGGCTGCTCTTGTGATCCTCCGCCCGAACTGCAGGCTCACTCGTTCTTCTGACGTATTCATGACAAATACGAGAATATAGTTCGAAATCTTTGATGGTATACACTGACGTATACCGGCACTAGAGTGTCGGCGGGAAAAAAAAAAAAGAAACACTGAGTGCCCTTTAACTCTGTGAAGAAGGATGACCAGCGAAGCTGTATATGTGGGCGCCTTAACGGCGAACTGCACCTCCGCCGCGGGTCGGCCCGGCATCGCACTATCTTCGGGAGCGGCGCACATATCGGGGAGTGCTTAACGCCTGCTTCACCTCCGCCGCGGGTCGGCCCGGCATTGCGCTGTCTTCGGTATCGGCCCACGTAGGGGAAGTTTTGTGTCTACACACGGGCACGATCCTGGGGGAACTAGCCATTGACAGCTTCGCTGTAAAAAAGAAAGAAAAAATGGAACCTTGGCTCTCGTTTTACCTTCTGGTAATCAACCTATTACCGCGAAATAAACGAAAATGAAGTTCGCAAAGAACACTTTATGAATTCAAACAGCAAAAGTGTTTCTCGTTAGTGCCACTTTATAAAGGCCAACTGCAACGAAATTTCACTTTGGCTAAATGTATTGTAAACCGGGTGTCGAAAAGAACCGGAACCGAAAGCTGTGTATACCAAACCGCAATTTTGGACGAAACTGAATCCTAGTGCGAACCGATATTTTTGGAACCTGCAACCCGAACCGAACCTGAACCGAAAAAAAAAAAAACCTTTATCGGTTCGGCACGAAATGGTTCAAGCATATAAGGCGACAACGGGTGCTCAGTAGTTTGCGTGATTGTTCGAATAACTATTCATTGTTGGATTTTTCAGCGCGAAAATATTACACAAGGACTAAAGAGAGAACCACACGACATGAGTGCCGACTATCAACTGAACGTCTAATTTAAAGAAAATGATAAGGAAAAAAAATCAAGAGCTAGAATGAATTGATAGTTCGCGTTCATGTGGTTTATTGTTTAGACCTTGTGAAGTTTTTTGTTTCTTTTTCGCTCGGAAAGTCACCGATAAACACCGACGAACTTTCTCAGTTCACCCTATTCTAAGTCGAATAACCAAGTCTTCAATTGGCGCACCCTGGGAGCAGATTGTAACGACTCACGAGTTGAGTTTTGTGCGAGAATGGGGATATACGATGGACATGTGCTGATAACTATGGCCACCTCGGCAGAGGCGCTGACATGGCAACTGGCATGGCTGACACTTCTGAAGTCAGCCATGCCAGTTGTGGTTCGCGGCCGAAAAGTTGTTTCGGGGGCTCCGCAGAATCACGACCCGCCGCGGTTGCTTAGTGGCTGTGGTGTTGCGCTGATAAGCACGAGATCGCGGGCCTGAATCCCGGCCACGGCGGCCGCATTTCGATGGGGGCGAAATGAGAAAACACCCGTGTACTTAGATTTAGGTGCACGTTAAAGAACCCCAGGTGGTGCAAATTTCCGGAGTCCCCCACTACGGCGTGCGTCATAATCAGATCGTGGTTTTGGCATGTAAAACCCCATAATTAAATTTTTTCCCCGGAATCGCCATTTCTGGTGACGCTCCCAATTCGATCGTTAGGTGAACTTGTATATAAATTATAAGCTAGACAAACATGGAGAAAGAAAAAGACGATGTCCTCGAGGAGGGATATCAACGAGTTCTATTCTCTTCTCCCAAGACACTTACGTCTCGTTCGTTTAGTGTGGGTGCCACGCTACAAAGGTCTAGCGTTAAACGAATATGCAGATACACTCGCAGTAGCATTCCACGATAGTCCTATAATCTCCATTTTACCTTCGTCAGCTTTCATCACTGCGGCGCGATTGACAAAATATAATACTACAAATAAGTTCGCACAATCATCATTGGAAACATGATTTCCCGCATCTCAGTTTTCCTTGGAACAACAAATGGTGCTCCTCTAGAAAAACTGGAGTAACGATTACAAGACTATACGGAGCCAAGCTTCCCCCCTCCCCCCTTTTGGACTTGTCTCCGCAGGTCTGGTCTGGATATATCGTCCTTGTGCCCTTTATGCTATGAGAGTGACTCTCTGGAACACTTCTTTTTGACATGCCGCCGTTTCATTATTCAACGGAAAATATTTTTAGAAGAATCCTTCCAAAAGCTTGGCTTGAATTTGACTCTTCCGGTAGTTCTTTCCTTTGGTGCTACCGTGCTGGGTTACAGCCACAGGAACGTTTGTGAAGCCCTCTGCCTTTTTCTGCGTGAGACAAAACGAATTCCGTGTTAGAATTCTTCTAAATACTTATAACGTTCACAAACTTCACAAAATATCTAGATAATTGATTATTCATACCTGTAAAAGTAGTCACATTAAATCCCATTTGCAAGATACTTATTTCATTTCACACTAATTTATTTTAAGAAATGCTAACAGTTCCTTCACCGCCCGATTCATGGCCGATCCCCCAGAGTGGGTTGCGCCATCTCACTAGGGAATAAGAACAAGAGTTCAGCTGCATGACTATTGTAACCATAGCACTGGTCGTTAATGCATGCTGTCACCTTCTCGGTGAGTGGTAACCGCAGACACAGCACGCGAAATCTATTTTTGTTATGTACCATTGCTCAACAAACGTTTGGTGTTTAGCCAAACACCAAACAACGCTCTTCAAGTTGTAGAGATTATTTGTAGGGCACAGTGTGCGCGCTTCTGACTTTTTTTTGTCCCCCCTTAACCAACGCAAAATTACGCGTACGGGAAGACGAGCAACAAAGATCGACGTATGGTTCAGCACAAACCGTCCTTGCTCATTGTTCAGAAGCATGAATGTTCTAAGCAAAATGGCAAATGCTGGCTTCTTTCTTTGCTACCGACTAGAAGTTTGAAGTTGTAGCTTATGTAATACAAGGTGAATTCGCGCTGCGTTGGGCACCATAGATCACACGTCACGGTTCACTGACCACCACGCAGTGTTGTAGTAAAAACCTGAAGCAAAAAGAAAATTAACTGACTCTGCTGCTGTAAGAGTAGCGAGTGTGGAAGCTACGCAGGTCTTATACTGGCGCAAGGATTCTTAATAATTGCCTGTCTTCAACATGCACGTGAAAATTGCGCAGTATCTCTATAATTCGTTCGTAAATTTCTGCTTCCTCTTGGTGAAACGTGCGCATGCGCTATGCAGACAAGTCGATAGCACTATGCAACATATCGCCATCGGGCAGGATAAAATTGAGTGCGCCAAACTAATTTGCGAGTCGGATGACTGTTGCGAACCGGTTCGCGAATCGTTACAAATTTTTATTTGTCCGAACCACAACTGAACCGGAATGAAATCAGAACGCGTGGAACGCTAACCGAACCGGTATTTCTTTCGGCTCGACACCCCGGAACTTGTGTATGAGCAGTATACACTATTAAAGCAAGCTTGACAAAGCTGCAGGATACGTTATGGTATCGTTTATTGTCAGCAGCCCTTAAACAGCACTTGAGCAGGCGACACAGGCACCCGGTTGTTGTCACTATGACTTGAGTCCCAGCACGCCGCCTTGTAGATTTTGCAGGGCGCCGCGGCCGGCGCCTTACCTCGGAGCTTATGCCGACTTTAGGTCATGCGTCACTTCTGGCGATCGGTGATGGCGCCGGTTTTTTTTCCAGTTTCGGAATCAAAAACGGTGTCACAAGACAGTGATGTCGTTCGAGGTTTGAGTCTGCTGACGGGCAAGATGCGCGCGCCGACTCAACACCGCGCTAGTGATGTCATAACACGACGTGTCCGAAGCGTAGGTCCCACATTAACCGTTGCTCGCAGATAATCCTGAAGGAGCGCGAAGAACGTCGTCAGCGTCACGAGAAGCTTCGGCTTGTCACGGCGGCCAGGCAGAACCTCCTGGCAAACTCAGCAGCCGAAGTGGTGGTCGAGCTGGCGCGGGACCCAGCACCAACGGAAGGCCACGAAGACAGTGACCCGGGGACGCTGCCTCCGCGGACTTTGCCGGATGTGGCAGCTGTGCCGCAGGAGAAGCGCTTGCACTCCACAAGGTTTAGGGAGTAAGTAAAGGTCGAATCATTTTTAAAGCAGAGGCGAAAAAAAATGTTCAAGATGAATTTAGAGAGCTTGGCGTCTCGCCCTCTCAGCTATTGTTTATTCTAATTAAACTTCGACTGTAAGCCTTCGTATTGCCAACTTTGGCATAGAGCAATTTCTAGCTCTTCAAAGCAAAGGTCAATTTGGCAAACGGTTGTTTGGACGATGTTATCAGTGTATAACTTGCACGTCAAATGCTTAACATATATTTTAAATTTCTTTTTGAATGAAGAATTGTGCTATTTTCTCGAGCAGCTACTGCGACCACGTTCAGACTGCAGAGATCAACCTGACCACCAAGACATTGCTCACCGATCTGGTGTTCTTCCAGGAGCGACTGTACCAAAAGGACCCCATCAAGGTACTTAGAAGACAGCATGTGCACGCGCAGCTTTTAGTGTGCCGTAATTATTTGTCACAATGTTGGAGTGCCTTCATTTGTTGCAACTCATTCATATTTGTTCACAGCTCAGGTGTTTTATGGGAGGCGGCTTGCGTGCTTGCCTTTTAGCTATACTGCAGTATTAAAGTATAGTATATATAGACTATACGGCGGGCATATGGTGAATGTCTTGATGTTGCCACCAGGATGATTGCTTCTGTGACTACCCACCAGAGGTAGTTATGCAGGAAGAGTGGTTGTTTGTGGCCTTAGTACCTATACATAATTGCACTTGAAAGCTTCTTGAACGTGCATTTGCTACGCCATTCTAATCGTTAAAGGAACGCGTGGCCGCATTTTTACCGTTTCCTACTTAATTTTTCAAGCGAAGCTTGTGTTGGCTCACAAGTTTCGGTGGCGATGTAGTCATGCAAAAAAAAAATACAGTTGCTCCCAAAGCAGAGCAGTAGGGCGGTTGCGCGTGGTGTGAGCGCGCAACTAATCAGAGCCGTTTCGCTTCCGCCTGGGAGGGAAAGGGCAGGAAAGGGTATCGCGCGCGCTTCGCCGGCTCCGTTTTCGTTCAGTTCAGTTTCGGAAAATGAGTGGGACGGCCACGCTTTGTGCGTTCCCCGGGGAAACAGGCAGCCTTCGACGAGTGGCCGCGAGAACTCGCCCGTGAAAGGGCTCGCCGTCGGCGCGCCGATCCAGCCGTTAGAGCCGCCCGAGCCCACGCAATATAACAGAAACAAGAATAAGATCCCGAGCTGAGGAAGCGGGAGGCCGAAGCAATCTGGCACCTTTACCTGTGGGTTGCTTAACCGTGGCGAAGGTCAGGTACACGCTGGACAAGCTTCGCTTATCCCCATTTCCCGGTATACGGGAAGAGCTGGTCATTTTTTTCTTTCTTCCCCGTAGGCCCGATCTAAGCGGCGTTTAGTGTATGGACTGAAAGAAGTGCGCAAGTACCTGCTGCTCAACAAACTCAAGTGCATCATTTTTGCCCCGGACATCGAAGAAGTAAAAGCTGAAGGTAAGAACCCGGGCTGTACCCGTCCTTAACGTCCTGCGCTTTGGTTATATAAGCCTGTCGCACCCGGTGACGGGCTCCCTAGCTGTTTATATTGTTCGCTTCATGTGGCCGTACTGGCACAGCTCAACAAGCTGCGATGTGTTTTATCGATTTCCGTGAAGGTGTATTTTTTCATTTATAATGCGAGGCTAACTTGCGAGTTTGATTATGATTAAAACTCGTACGCCTCGACTAGAAAGTATACGCAATATGAACAAGACAGACGGTTGCTGGATAGCGAACATGCTTTCACCAACGGGCGAAAGCAAAATACAAGGACGCGAAAGGAAAAGTATAGAGCGTATCGTTCTCCGACACGCTTCTAGCTCTTGGGTTCTGTCACTGTTTGGCGCTTACATATTTACGTCGTGATTTGTATCGAGTATGGGCGCTTTGCTACATTTGAATTTGTTGAATTTGCTATCGCTGTAACAAAGAATTCTGCATTCCGGTGCTCGCAGGGGGCCTGGACCACTCGCTGGGCGCCATGATCGAGTATGCGCGTGCCCACTTTGTGCCAACGGTGTTCGCGCTGAGGCGCCGCCTTCTGGGAACGCTGGCCAAGAAGAACGTGGCCGTCAGTTGCATCGGCATCTTCGACTACAGTGCGCGGGAGGTACGCATGCTGCCATATTGTTGTTGAAAAGCATTGGTGGTGTATATATCCTATAGAGATTATTGGCGACTTTAATGCTATTAGTAATCTATCTTATGCTTATCTAGTAATTGTTAATATGTCTTATATAACGATTACATTGAAAGGCAGCACATAGCTATAGTGACACATGGCCAGTGACCCTAGTCGGTGTCGGAGAGGTTCACCGAAGATCACTACGCCCAGAACAACGTACCTTGTAACCCAAGTTGTACCAACGGTTGGTTTTGAACCCGGTTCCCACAGCGCTGCAGCCCGATGCTCTAGACATCTGACCATGAACCACCCAGTGACCCAAGTTGGTGGGAAAGAGCATTGAGATGAAGAGAGAGAGGGGCTCTTTTTTTTGGAAAAACAGAATTTTGCCAGCGCGTATACAACCGCTGGCATGCTATAGGGGCCTGTTACTAATATTTACAGGTTAAATAACGACTAAACTTAGGCTTTTTTATGTGAAATGTTGAATCTTTAAAGCTTTCCGATTAGACCAATTTCTGACAGGCATTCGAACAGTAAATCTAAAACCAGCCGCTGTTTGGAAGCGCCGGGCATTAGACCTAAGATGCTGGGTAGCATAGGCATGGGGGGGGGGGGAGACATACATATATTCATAGTGACATGCATCAAACTTGGTGAAGTTCCCAAATAAAGTTAGAGCATTAAAAAAAGAAAGAAAACAGACAAAACAAAAGGAAAGACTACAAGAAACAGTAACAACAACTAAGGTGACTCCTTTGCTGTTGCAAATGTTGCTGCTTTCATAGATAGGAAGGTTTCTTGGCAAGATTGACGGCCTATAACTGCTACCTCGACTACGGCTTCGCTTTCCGAGATTCACGATAAGTAGCCTGCGGGAGTTCGTCATGCCTAAAGTACCTAACTGGCAATGTGCTTTGGTCAATTGCAGCATAAGAATGTATAGCGGAGATCTACAGTTTCAACCGAATTTTGTGCCGTGTGCCCACTCGCTGCTCACTGTGGTGGCAGAATTAGCGGCTGTCTGAGCTGTGCCTCTGGCCGCCTTGTTCTTGGTAAACAAGCGAGGAAATGCCGATCAGAGGGCGTGCAAAGACGGGCGCTTTCACGCGACCAAATATGGCGGCGCCCATGGGTATGGTGCTGTGTCTATACTGTATTTGTTGCTCATGACTGGGCGGCACATACGCAGAGCAGGCCCATGCGGCACGTACTCCTCCCGTCGCCGACGACTGTGCCCTTGGCTGAGCGCTGAAAACACACTGCAAAGCGGCAAACCTTATGTGTTGCCTTCGCCCCAGTGACACGGACCAGCCACTGACGCTTCGCCAGTACACATTCTGTACCGGCCTCTATGATTCCGTTTAGACGAAAGTTTAGGCTGCCTACGAAGCAAGGCGCGTCTTCCTCCATAGTACTTACGCAGTCACATTTTGAGGCACAAGAGAGGCAAGATTCTCTATCAAAAAGTCAGCACATTTCTCTCTGGGGACGCTTTTGGGTCGGACAAATGCGAGAAACAAGTTCTCGTGTGCGTCAAGTGGTCCAGTAGAGTTCGGCAATGCTTTCGGTATTTTGGAACAGATACTGAAGCAGGGGAGCTTCCATGTGCGACAGTTTCATATTTGCCCAAACGAGGAAAAACGAGGCTTCGCTTTCCGAGATTCACGGTCTTATTTTGCCGTTGTCAGTAAGCTGTTAAAATGCTGTTTCTTCTTTTTCCAGCTTAAGCTAACGCGAATTATAATGCAAGATGCTTTTACTTGTGTACGGATTGCCTTCGTAACGTTCACTTCATTACCACAGAAACCTTTCCGCGAGAGCCCCTATCGCATTTAACCTTCCGCGGTATAGCCCGGTGGCTATGAAACATTGGGCCGTGGCGTTGCGCTACTGAGGGCGAGATCGAGGGTTCGATTCTGGCCTCGGCGACCGCATTCCGGTGGAAGCGGAATGCAAAAAAACAACAATAAGAAACGCTCTTGTATCGTGCATTGGGTGCACGCTAAAGAACCACATGTGGTCAGAATTAATCCAGAGCTTGCCACAACGGCGTACATTATAGTCAAATCGTGGTTTTTGACACCGGAATTTCATTGATCTATATTTTAAATATCTCTTTAAGAACTGTCAACTCACGCGCTCCTTTCTTCACCTCGTTCCCATGTACACCTCTGCCTCTGTTCGACCTTCGTCGATTGTGTTTGCAGACACAGTTCAAGCAGCTTCTCGAGCTGGTCAGCGCGGCTAAGAAGACTTACGCGGAACTCAAAGAAAGGTTGGCCCACGGCGGTTCTCCATCGGACGCTAGTCAAGGAGAGGACAACGGCGACCCAGCGTCGCACTCCGTCGCGACCTCGGCCGGGAACGTGCTCTGCGTTGGCGCCACCTCTTCAGCAGGCGTCATCGATGACGGCTGGGTGACCACAAACGAGGAGTCCGACACCGAGGACCCCGATGATTCGCTGACGGTGGCCAAGCTAGAGACGTCAACGAATGTTGACTCGGTCGCCCGGCTCCTCGCTCTGACGCTAAGGTCAGCTGGCCGCGAATCGTAGCCGACGATGTGCGCTTCTTTTGCTGTATATACTGTGCGTGTGTGTGATGGAAAACAAGTGTGCTACGTGCTCGTAACATTGTGAGCATTAGAAGTGGCTCTTCTGGCAAGTACAAGTGCACGATAACAAGGAACCGAGAGAAAGCCGCGCACGCAATCATGCATCGCCCCAACTTCCAACTTTTACGTTCGCCGGAATTCGCGCCAAGCGCGCGAATTCGAACGAATGGTGGTTGTGATTTTTGCACTGTGTGCGTGCCACTAGTGGGCGAGCTTTTCTAAAGAAGAAAAACAAACCTTTTTTCTTACTTGGGTGATATCGTGCTTGTGCATTTTCTAAAGGCCTGTCCAACCTTCGCGTCAAAATTACGTCGCTTTCTGCTTGAAGCAACTGTCGTGAATGAGCTTCCTCTGACATTCTGCGACTTCCTGGGTGTACCACTCGCACATCAAGAGCAGCACAAGGCAGGCGGATGGATCGCGCGAATGTGTGTCATGAGAAGCGTATACGTGTTAAACAGGGAGAGGCTTTGCCAGTAATAACTGCTTGCGAGCCGTGCTTTGTACCGTGGTGGAGCGTATATGCATGTCAAGTTGAATGGTAAATCATAATGTAGTAAAAAAGGTGGTGCCAGTCCCTGCGAGGATTTTTGATTCGACGACCAAATTTTGTAGTGCTTGTACTGAGAGAAACAGGGTTGTTTGCTCTGACGTATTTAAACGCTGGAGATGGCTAGTAGTATGTTATTTTGCCCGCAGGGAACCTTACGTGAGTCAAAATTATGTAGAAAATTCTTGAGTCGCGACTAATTGCTAAAATGTGGCAACTTAAGCATGGTAGTGCAAACGCTCAGTGTGTGAGCTCATGTTTTCTGAGCAAGCAGCAGCTGTTTACTGTCATAAGTTTGTTGAGTCAATCTGTTATTTGATGCAAGATTATGTCAAGCTGCCACTTACATACTCTGTGTCGTGCTCACGTGAATGTGTGACACATATATTAGACATCACCATATAACATTGTCTCTTGAAGTACATCATTAAAAATTACAAGATACATATTTTTTCAAGTCTGTTCGCGATTTTTCGGTTATGTAAGTGCTTTATTTTTATAGTGCAATTCATTGTCCACATGCAAGGGTAGAATTGTTTGTATTGTACATAGGGGATTCACTGATAGAAGCATACATCTGGCCATTTGACATGCCACACATGACAGGAATTATGCAATGTACGTAGCTTTCTAGTGACATCTCATTACAGTTGCCATAATTTTAAACATTGCATTTGATTGTTCGCATTGTGACTTTTGATACACTCAGCCCTCATGACATTAGGAATCATTCTCCTAATTTCTAGGTGATATATGAGTATGGTGAAACCAAATGCATCTACTTATTCACACTTTTTGCGGGTTGGAGAGGTAGCTGTCCGCTGTTTGGTGTCACTTACGCGTGGTGAATAGTCTATGCAAATTCAGCTTGTCTGTTCTTGTTGAAATAGTTTATGTGCGTTGTTGGGTGCAGTGGATATCTACCACATGACATTTGCACGAGGGGGATATGCAGATGGTATATTTAGAAAAGAATTATGAAGTTTGCACATCCAATACTACTAATGTAGAAGTAGTTTGAAAACAAATGATGGCCGCGGAAAAACATTTTCTCTTAGCAGCCTGGGCATGCTGGCTCAAATAAATGGGTAGAGCCTGCGCAGGCGTTCGCGTGCTCAACCAACTGTAGCAATTTCACGTTGCGGTGCTGTGCTAGAAACCCTATTTTTTGCCGATGCCATGGTTTTCAAACTTTCGTTCGCTAGTGTACAATGAGTAAAGTGCTGGTGTAAATGAGTTAAGATTCGAGCTGCTGGTTTTACGCGTTGCTCGAGAAGTGTTGAAGGATTGATTGGTCCCCGTGTTACCCCCACGTTCTTTTTTTTTCTGCGCCTTCGTTGTACCACCTGCGTGTTGTTTCATTCAAGATCAAGATGAACAGAGGCATCAGATATTTAATTCTACGTATGTAAATACAAACAATAAAGTTGAATCATTGTATAAATGCATGATTTCGGAATGAAAACAGCAAGCCAAGTGAAATAAAGTTATTATCACATGCAACTCCTATGGTACACTTGAAGCTAAATTTGGCACACGCACGCACGCACACACACACACACACACACACACACACACACACGCACACGCACACACACACACACACACACACACACACACACACACACACACACACACACACACACACACACACACACACACACACACAAGACGGTTGTATGTAAGTGTTTTACATATAACACGTGTTCAGGCCTTATCTTAGTCCAAGATGCAGCTCTATTCTGGGTGACCAGATGAGGCTTGATCCGCATTAGAATAGCCGTCTCAGAGAAAGCCCCAACAAGCGCCGCATCTTTTGATGTGGGGCTTGGTTCAAAAGGAACATATTTTGGAACATATGCTGTGTATATCAGCTTTGCGGATGCCATTATATTGCCGGTGCCGCTGGTCTGCATCTCGTGAAATATCCATGCATCATGCCATGACGCATGTCGCTGCCATAGGTGATCTATACAGCGTGCACAACAAATATGAATAATACTATACACTATTTTTTTGCATGTTTCATTTCTTGTGTGTGTTGCTTCAATAATAGATGAACCATTACCAAACACTCCGAATATACACGCATTCGGGTGCGAGAATGCGTGGCAGTGAGAAGGCCCAAAGGTGACCTCGATACTCTTAGGCCAGAAAAATAAAATTATTTTGCCAAATAAATAGTATGTGCGAAATCTCGTACTTGCTAGAAAAGCGAGAAATCGCAGGAGGAATTTGTGGTCTTCTTCCACTATAGTCCAGGTGACGCGTTGTGTCAAGCAGCAGTGTCGACAGGAGACGCCCGGCTTGTCCACAGTATCGCGGCGACCAGCAAGAAGATTGTCATCACCGGTGTGTTCACGCCCTGAAAGCGTAATATAATGTTCAGCTGCCTGAAAAAAAAATTTTCTAGCTCAGCTTCCGAATATAATCGTCGCCGTGCTGCACCGTGGTGGCAGCGCAGCGATGCCACGTCGCAGTTGTCAAACATTCGGTGTGAAGATGCTTTGAGCAATGGGAACAAGTTCCATAAAAGGTAAAACTTGCCTGCTGGCAAGAATGAATGCAGATAGATTGACTGTTAAGCAGACAACAAAAGTTCAGCGGTGGGCTTTTACATAGCAAGGAGGATCAACAACGCAAAAAAAGAAAGAAAAAAAGTGCTATTACGAGGCACTTTTCATTTACAGGAATAACAGAAACTAAATAAATTCTTGAATTTAACGTGCCAAAACCAAGGTCTAATTATGAAGCACGCGGTAGTGGGGACTCCGGAATAATTTTGACCACCTGGTGTTCTTTAACGTGCATCCAATGCACGGTATACACGGACATTTTTGCATTTCGTCCCCCATTGAAATGCGGCTGGCGTGGCCGGGATTTGATACCGCGCCTTCGGGATTAGCAGCTCAACGCCAAAGCAGCTACACCACCATGGCGGGTAGTATACAGGAGAGGATGCGGGCTCTAACTGCAAAAACTAACGCAAAATGCCGTATACATACCGTGGTAACTTTATCTCTCATTAGGAAATGGCAAATACACTCTCCTTGATTTACAAATGAGCATGTCGTTTCAGCCTACCGTTACTATTACTGCCTCGGCAGCGTGTCAGCTTTCTTGAGTACTAGTTAAATAAGAACTAGGTGAGGTACCCTGCATTAAATCGTGGTGCGCTGTGCTGACGCTCTTTGTTCACGCACGCATAGGATAGAGTTCACTATTAAAGAGATGATCTGGCAGTGCCATAAATGTTCCGATGGTTCGAGCGTATCGTGGTTTGTTACGTCGAAAACAACGAGCGTGCGTTATTCGAAGCAGCAACGGACAAACACAACTTTTAGAATTTTTTTTTCTTTTTTCTTAATTGTACACAAACTTGATGTGTAGTACAATTCGGCTGATAAAACTTAACGTCACATAGGTGACTCTTCATCCGCTGTGTACTCACAGATGTCTGTTAAAGAACAGTGAAATGGGACTCAATGTGTTTATTAGTGAGAATACAGCATGAATAGCGTGTCAAACATCGAGGCAGTGAGGGGCGTCAAGACTTAACGCTTCACTTCGTTGCCAGGCTATTTCGAAAACGCTTAATATGTTGCAATTGTCGTAGGAATACACCAATTGAATATTAAGATTACTTTTCTGAAAAGTTGAATTCGAGTGAGGTTTTCGCGAGTCTTAGAAATGAAATATGCAGCTTTGATTTGAACAAACGTACGTGAGACGAGCAATACGACTTTCAGCACTACTGATTCGCTGCGCCAAATAGCTGCTTGTTTTCTGAGTGAGTGAATTATTTGGATGAAGTTGGAAATGTTCAGCATTATTGGGTTGCCGGTTTCTCCACAAACCGTAAATTGTCCAATGATGAAATGATAGCATCATGATGTAATTAAAAAATAAAACGTTCTGGCAATAAAGCACATTTCGTAAACGTGCCCAAACAGTCATTATATATGTATATAAACAGAAACGAAGCAGCACATTCTGCAGTTTCTACAATTGTTCATAAATCGAACAACCATTTCAACCGAGTAACGTAATATAATTAAATAAGCACAAAAGGACGTACTAAGCGTTTATACAAAAATACAATGTCACTTTCAGTAAAGAAAGTGCCTTGCTGCTGCGAAGTTAATATGATGCGGCCAATAGATCGCGTAGCTACAACGGCATTAATCACCGAGGTTTACAAGTTAAGAACCAATGTTCTGACACTATATTACCAGCCGAAGCATGCGAACAAAAATACAAGCGAAAAGAAAGTACGTGGCAGAGGCCAGTGACTACCTGAACTGCAGTTTAAGATCCCAGGCACCTGCGAGGCTCTGGATCCAGCATGTCCGTCACGCCTAAGTACCGACGAATGGCAAGCCAGCAATCTGCTGGCAATGTGTCAAGGCAATGAGAATAACCGTCAGTGCTCTCTTCGCAGATGACACCGTACCAGACCGCACCGGTGGCTCTCATGAAGATGTCTAGATCTTGCAGGTCGACAATCGCTTTCCGTATCTCCCTGGCTGCTTACAACTCGTAGACGGTCATCAGATGCTGTACTCTCGACGGCAGAAGAGGGTGGGAAACCACCAATTCAAGGGCCTCGGCACCACTCTTATCAAACCAGTGATCAGCGACAAATTGCGCGGCCCGTTCCAGGAAGATGGCGTTGCGCATCAGAATTTTCTTGATGAACGCCCACTTCTTGACCGTAACGAACGTTCGGGTAGTGTTCACCGTCAAGATATTGAATTTCTTCTCGAGCGACTTGCAGAATCTAGAAAAGAACGCCTTCGGGGGAGTCATGCTTTTCAGATTGTAGACGAGCGTGTGGATTATCGAGCTTGTTCGGACAATGCCCGCAAAAGCTATTGCGCCACGTCTGCTCTCGCACCAGCTCTCTACAGCGAGGCTCATGATGCTGGTATTTTGGGAGAGTCCATCGAGGAGCAAGAGATGATGTCCCGTCCGCCGTGAACGTCAAACTGACTGCCTTTAGCAACATCGTGCTTCGAAGGTACAGTGCCAGGAGTTCGGCTGAAGTATGGTCAATGCTGCCTCGTATCTTTATCGTTAAATTCGTTAAGTGATCAAGTGTTCTCAAATGTCGGTAGCATCGGGCCGCTATCGGTGCTTCCTTGCTGAGGACCCCACCTTTGGTTCGCAGGGCGATCTGTTCGGCATGACACTTTGATGATATCTCGCCAAAATCCTTCTCGTGCGTGCAAATAGTGCCCATGCGGTTTCGGTTGGCTGTGCCTGTCTCGAGGGCGATCTGGAATAACTCCCCGGCGTAGCGCTGATGTTGCTTTGTCACGAGCACCTGTTTAAGGGACTCGTTTGCAGCGAGCGCCTCGAAAAAGGCACGGTGGTCGTCTCTGGTGAAAAACAGCAGGTTGAGCGTAAGCCTTTGCAGAGAGTTCACTTTTTGCAGTATGTGCACGTAAGGCTGAATGCGCCAGCATGGCAGGAATCCCTGCGAGCGATCAGCTGCTGCTTCCGATTGAGAGACTGCACGCGACCTGAAAGTAAAAATTGGTTTGCAGGAGATGAGCCCCAGTTTTCCGCACTGTTTGCATAATGGCGAGTGACGTTGCCGAAGTCCACGCATCGTGCGTGTGTATACGAAAGCGGACCAGCTCCAAGTGTGCAAGCGCCGCAGCATTCCGCACTGCTTTTGCGATCTCGCCCACGGTCAAGGTCTGTCCCTCGTCCGAACCCACCAGGCGCAGCCAGGTGAGTACGTTGTTTACGCTACAGAACCCCGAGAACAGGGTTACGTCCGACGGTCCCACGCAACGAGAATCCAGGGAGAGGTGGCCTATAGTGGCACTCACCGTCAATGTTTCTAATAGGGAGACGGGTCTAGGGACACGGCAATAAGCTGTTCGACTCGGATTATCTGGAGGTTTGCGTTGGATGCGACCACAGCGGCCAGGCCAGTTATGTTTCCGGTCTCGTCGTCTTCGTATAGCCTGCGCAAGGTGAGCTCTTCAAGGTACCGTAAGTTCCGACATTCAGCCAGCAGCTTGTGGTAATAGCCTGTGGGAAGTTTTGCTTATAGGTTCAAGTTGCTCAAGTGTCGTGACATGCTTAGTCAATCGCAGAAAATGACAAAGCAAACGAAACGCCCGAATACCCCCCATCCTTTTACTTGGATTGATGTCACGCATCTGTGATATACGAGCAGCCAGTGAAGTAGTTATCGCACGTTCGATGCGTGGTGTGTAGTCCCGTTCGTGTACTCTATATTCGAAGAAGAAAACTTCAAGCTCTCCGGGAGCGTCCCGTTCTCTCACATGCACATTGATGGCTTCCAAGGCGTAGTTCCAGCTGTTCAACCGTGCCAACACTTCGCGAACATGACGACTTCTTTTGCAGCACGGCGCCGTGAAGTCGGCTCCTTTCTTGATCAGGATTGATTTGAGCTGTCGAAGCCTCTGGTATGTTTTGCTGGGAGTGCTGAGCATAGTGGGACACAGCATCGCCACTTTGCGTGGTTCCATAGTTCCAAGTCTTTCGGAGCCATCACCTGCGGCCAGCGAGAATGGCACATTTAATGACAGTCATCAGTCGGCTATAAAGACGCAGTAAATAGTGTATAAGGGCCCACTACCGCGAACGTAACAAAATATTTACATAATTTATTCCGACAATTTCAAAACGGTCATGTTCCGCCGGTGCTTAGTCATTAAAGTAAGTATTTTCGTTGGATCACAAAAAAAAAAAAAAAATTGAGGTAGTGGGCATGTGGTATGACAAACCGCAGGCGCAATTTAGTCGGCCCGGTGAAGAGGTTGTAATAAACGTCATGAATGTGTCGACGAAAGCTGAGCGTGTACTGCCACTTCCGTGTTTCTTTGCATTCGACATGACGTAAGTTTAGGACCGTGTGATCCGCAGATACTGGAAAGAACTGACTGACAAGCGCGTAATTTAGGAAGTCATTAATACTTCCGATCTATGTGCTGTTATGAGGACGCCTTCTTAAAGGCCGAAGATGCGCCTCAGCGCGCATTTTAGAGCGCAGCTCTTAAGCTCCTGTTCCTGCGTTGGGCGTCGGCGTGCCTCGGCGGCCATAACCGAGCAAACGAGCACAGGCAAAAGATAAAGGCGAACGCGGAGCGCAGCGGTCGATTAAAGAAGAGCACGCGAGGAGGTTGCCATTACAGCAGGTTGCCAGTATCCCTCAAAAGAAAAGTTTATAACAGCTGTGTCTTACCAATACTCACGTACGGGGCAGAAACATGGAGGCTTACGAAAAAGGTTCTACTTAAGTTGAGGACGACGCAACGAGCTATGGAAAGAAGAATGATAGGTGTAACGTTAAGGGATAAGAAAAGAGCAGAATGGGGGAGGGAACAAACGCGAGCTAATGATATCTTAGTTGAAATCAAGAAAAAGAAATGGGGGCATGGGCAGGACACGTAATGAGGAGGGAAGGTAACCGATGATCATTAAGGGTTACGGACTGGATTCCAAGGCAAGGGAAGCGCAGCAGAGGGCGGCAGAAAGTAAGGTGGGCGGATGAGATTAAGAAGTTTGCAGGGACAACATGGCCACAATTAGTACATGACCGGGGTAGTTGGAGAAGTATGGGAGAGTCCTTTGCCCTTGCAGTGGGCGTAACCAGGCTGCTGCTGCTGATGATGATGACGCGAGGAGGTAAGGGGAAGAGCAGGCTACAGGAAAGGAATGAGGCGGAAAGTGGAGGAGGAGCGGAAGGGAAACGGCCTGCGCATGCGATGATTTGCTGGCGGCCACGACACCCGCCGTCGCGTGGGCGATCTCATCTGCGCTTCCGAGCGGGGGACGGGGAGGAGGGGAGGCAGGGTGGCGTGAGAGGGGGAGGGCTACGCTCTTCCGCGGTGTCAGCTGCTGAGGACGAGTATGACGTGCATCACTGCTTTTGCAAGGGGCGATGGCGAGCTGCTACGAGTAAGGCTCGATGTGACGCTCCCTTGGGTGTTGACGCCGCTGTCACTCGTAGCACGATTTCCGCGAGTCGAAGGGCCGCTCTCGTCGTTAGTGGAACGAAAGCGTGAGAAGAAAAGTGTAGTGCCGCGCAAGACGGGCTGTGCGGTGACAATAGCTACGATATGGCGCCAGGTTAGCGCGTATAGTCTATGCAAAAAAAGCGCGTTACTCACAGCGTTCTCTTCCTTACTCGTATAAACCTATATAATGATAATGCAAGATATTGACCCGTTAAATGTAAACACGTATAGAGCTGCGCTCAAATTTCGCATTAGGGAGTTTCGTAATCGTCAGTGAATTTTTTTATACATCACAATAAATGTGATTACAGATTTGATCATAGATCTACGGCCGATCAGGAGAAGAAACATCTGTACTCCACGAGATTCAGGAAGTGCGCGGCGTAGAGGCAGACTTACTTGCAGAGCCGAGGTGGACAGATCGTAGCACGACGATGACATTTGAACGTGACATGCAGCGTTTCTTGTCACAATAAAGTAAGGTGTAATGAAATATTTCGTGACAAATCTGCAACCGAACTGCAGGATAAAGAAGAATACAATATGATGAAACCACAAAATTTTGATCGTAAATGTGAAATAAGGATGATGAAATAGCCCACGTGACAGGCGCGATGTAGAGAAAGACTGCTGTGGCGCTATCCTGTTGAACAGCAAAGTATGAAGTCGAAAGAGGAAAGTTTCGCGGTAAGTCTATGCGGTATGACACTACTGTTTGAAGGCAGATGAGTGCACTTGAGCACGTGGACATTTAGGAGAAAATTTGCCACTTATACACGTGCGCTGTAGTGTACGCAGCGTAGTCTCACTGTAGCGCAGGGACTATTGAAGATGTCCTGTGAACATTTCGCTGTATGCACCCAAAAGTATATTGTATATGAGCACCTATAGCTCATATATAGAATGGGAAGGATGAAGCGATCTGGACAGGGGTTACTCCTAAAATTGTGTTGTGCGTGGATGGCTAGATAAGCAACTATAATGAAAGAAGAAACGCAGAATTAGACGAAGAATAGCCTTTAGGGGATTATATATATATATATATATATATATATATATATATATATATATATATATATATATATATATATATATATATATATATATATATATATCAAAACATTTATTTAAAAGGAAAAAAGAATACCGTACTCTTTGGTGGTTTGCTCGGCACAATATCTCATGAGCTGAGATCGGCTAATAAATTTTGCAGTTGGATAGTATAAAATAGGCAAAAAAAAAAAACAAAAAAATGAATGCAGCGACGCTCAGTTAGCGCCAATTTCAGCTGGGCGTCTTCTTTCGTTTCGGGCTTTAATTTCAGTTGTCGTTACGAACGAAATAAGCCACTGTCAAGGCGTTTTCGTGAATAGACCGAGCAGAAAAGTAAAAAGAGCGAGCTCAATGACACCTGCCAGATTCAAAGGGCATGTTGATATAAATGCTCCCATCCATCCTAGCTAAACACTTAAGCAGGATTGCGAACGCGAAAAGCGCCTTCCTCGGAGGTTGCCATGCAGCGTTTTTTTTTTTTTAAGCGTGAATGCATCCCTATCCAAAGCTCGTGAATCTTCGATGTGAACAGATAAGCAGAAGACGTACGGTACGATTATGCATGCTGAGACGTGTACGTATACAGTTGACCCGGCAGCCACGTCTAACACCTTGCCAACATCCTTAGCAACCTTACACACGCTAATCACCTTGCATTGGGCGTATCTCATGATCGCATGATGTGCTTCCTAACTTATGCCCATGACATGTTATCACTGGCGCCACAATTAATACATGGAGGTTTTAATCTTCACATATATCAGGGAAGTGGAAAATGTTTTCTTAATGCAGCCGGTATCGTCCGTCTGCTCCTCGTGAAAAATGACAATATCCATAAAAAATATTAGCAAGAAAGAATAAGGACACTATCAATGACTAACGGATAGGGCGTACCACAAAAAGAGGAAAAAAAAAAGAACAATGCAACATTTTTCTTGTTTATGTCTCGAGATCGCCCACTTCATTCCACCACCAACTTCCACTACCACCAACTACCACCAACTTCTTTCAATCTTTTGTAAATCTACCGTGATGTCTATAAGTAAACCATCAGATATCTAAACTTGACAGGCAAAAAAAAAAGAAATGCTTACGTACAGTGAAGAAGCACCAAACACTTTCTTGCTGGATTCTTGACGAGTTCCTCGAAAAAACTCAACGTCCTGGGCATCGGCTGTTTCTTGCCCTGTTAGAATGAGAGTGGCTCGCGTATGGTTCTGGTCCGCCTTGCAGTGCTCACATTATTGAAGGCTTCAACTTCTTGTTGTAGCAGAAAGTCACGTGTAGTCTTGTCAGCCAACTAAAGACAAAAACATCGTCTGGGTGAGAGGACGACGTAATCTGTTGTTGCCGCCAAATTCCAAGGCCACTGCCCCATTGTCCCTCGCGAATCTCGTCAACAAGACTTTGAAAGGAAAGGAGGACAGGAGGGCACTAAATCTCCGCCTGTGCTGCACCGATTTCATTGCTGAACCACGGAGTTGTGGCTTCTTATCAGCGACAACATGCGATAGACGCGTTAGGACAGTGGTGCCACTCGAACATCAGCACTACCATCCTCGCCGCGTGACAGCCTGACGGTATTTAACTTCTACGTTCCACGCGTTCATCTACCGAAGATAGTCTTAGCGTGCGCCGAGCAGTAAGGTATGTGTCCCTGTTGGGCCAGCCATGGTCTAGTGTTCAAGTGCAGGTCAAAAATGCGGGAGACTTCGCACGAGACCGTAATATTGTCCCTCCATGATCCTGCAGCATAGCTCAACGTGTACGCTGACTTAACAAATTTTTATGTGTCTACGCGCTCTAGGCGCCCTCAAGGGCTACTCTAAAGTTCGCCTCAAATTTACTTGAGGGCTCTATAGAGTCGCACCGTATACTTGGAACTGCCCTGGCAGGGCTTTGCGCGTAACGTAGGTTCTCTTAGTGTTCCTGAAGAGCACTGGCCCGAACCAGACACTGTTACTGCGTGTGTTTGTGTATGTTGTGTGTGTGCTTATATGTATAATGCTTTGCTCTTTCTTCTTCCGTTCTTCCTATCTTCCATATCCATGTTTGTCTCATTTCTGAATAGTATGTAGACGGGCACATGCCCCTTCCTGTGGCTGTCGTCAGTCTGCTCCTCACTTTTCCTTTCATCACAAGTGCATATATGTTTTCAAGACTAATAATAATAATAATAATAATAATAATAATAATAATAATAATAATAATAATAATAATAATAATAATAATAATAATAATAATAATAATAAATTAATCAAATGTTTATTAGAGCGCCCAGGAACAGCTACGGAGCCTTCGTGCTGGTACACTTAAAGAGGAATACGCGACATAAAAGGTTCATCATCATCATCATTATCATCATCATCATATTTATGTCCAATGCAGGAAAAAGGCCTCTCCCTGCGATCTCCAATTACCCCTGTCATGAGCCAACTGATTCCAACTAGCACCAGCAAATTTCCTCATTTCGTAGCACCACCTAGTCTTCTGCCGTCTTCTACTGCGCTTCCCCTCTCTTGCTACCCATTCTGTCACCCTAATGGTCCTACGATTACCTAATCTGCGCATTACATGACCTGCCCAGCGCCATTTTTTTCTCTTGATGTCTATTAGAATATCGTCTATACCCGTTTATCGTCTATAGCCGGATATCTCGCGTGGGAAGAGAATCTTAGTGTTTTGTAGAAGTACACAGCAATATTTTTCATCACTCGTCCATCTAATCTCAGGCGCAGTACGTCGACTTGTGTACAGGCATATGTTCGGTTTTGCCTATTGATTTGTTTTGTAATACGTAAGGACTTATTCCAGTTGCGAAGTAACTGATAGAGTTGTTCATTATTTGCCCGTTTTCTTTCCAGCTGCGAAGTAACTGATAGAGTTGTTCATTATTTGCCCGTTTTCTTCTCCTTTGCTGTTCTGTATTTTCTTTAATTGTAGGTTTCATCACAACCCCTTCGCTCTCCAGTGCATTCTATGTGGTTATAATGCAATAAATAAATAAAAAGGTGGCAGTTTCGCCCAAAGGGTGAATCATTGACAGCGACAGCAAGGTTTAGCATTGCGCCTGGACTCTTTCGTTTCTTCTCAGGGCCACAGAGCGCGTGCTCCGCCGCATTCCAGGTATTTCTCACGGACTCCAGCCAAATTGTTGTTGTTGTTGTTGCTGTTGTTGTCCTGAGTGGCCGTGGCACATACCCACAGTGGGGGATTGGCCAAGAATCGGGCGGTTTAATTAGGTACCTGCTCTGTTGTTGTTTTCGTTGTCGCCTTCAACATATGGCACGTACCCACGAGTTGGGATCGGTTTGGGTTCGCAATGGAAACATTAAATTTGTATATTTTACTTTCTTTTTGGGTGCTCTTCAATTAATGTTTGGTGTTTCTTCGTACTATTACTGCTTCTATTTGAACACTTGATTTTACCTTTCAAGGACACTTTCTCTATACGAGTCTTGAAAGTTTACTTGTGCTCTTAACTTGTAATAATTCATTCATTTCTTGGCCAATTTCCCTTGGGTACGAGCCACGGGTTGGATGCACAACAACGACGACGACTCCTCGACCGACAAACTATACGTGGGCGCGACGGCTGCCAGGTAGAAGGAACAGGGCCCTGGAAGCTACGAAACGTCTCTCGTTAAGGGTGTACTCTTTTGGCTGCTAAGGCAAGAGCCCGCGGCCTGATGGTTAGAGTACGGGCATTCTGTGCTTGGTGCACATTGTTCGAATGGGGTCGTTGGACCATTTAATTTATGTTTACTTATTCATATATATAGATATACTGATATATACCGGGAACATTATGGTGATGGTGACTCCGACGGCACAAGTAATTGCTACCGAAAAAATAAATAAATAAATAAATAAATAAATAAATATTTCTCTCCATACGAACGGTATACGAGCGCACTAGAGAGGATGCCTAAGCACACAAACAAGCAGACAGTGCAAGAGAAGATCCTTAAGTAATGAGGTTGATTTATTTTCAAATGCGACATGTGTAGCAAAATACAGTATGGTTACAATAACATGAACGGCAACAATGAGCAGCGGATGGAATAAAATGTAAACAGTGTACAGTCAAGCCAAAGAAAATAAAATCCCCAACCTTCGCGACAGTGTTACTTGCTTGAATAAAAACCACAGTTATGCGGGACAGACAAAAGACCAGGAAATGCTGCTCGCACAGGAAATCACAGATTTGCAGACAAGAGTTGTTTTGTTGCTGTTTCACAAATTGCTGGGAAGTCTCTGAGCGAGACATTTTTTTTTAACTGTATGCAGTAGAATTCCGAATTTCAGCAATGACAAGGTGTAGCTGCTGAATGACGTACAACAGTACACATATCTGTACAAATATAGCTGACGTGAAATATGCTAAAATCAATACCATCGGTTCGTCTAGCTTGGTGGCCAAAGTATTCCCGTGAGCCCGAGCATAGGAATAAGTTATTCAGCCATAGCTGCGAGCGTTTCTTGCGGCAGAATAACACTCTTATGGTCATAAATAATAGAATTTAAATTGATCGGAAACGTCAAGCGGGCAACACTGACAGGAAGCCATAATTGACAGCGGTGACTTTGAATTGACAATGAAGACACGTAATAACATGATGTAAGACGCAAAGTAAAAAAATAAATAAATAAAGTACCAAGGGCACGACGAGAGGCTTGCGGAGAGTGAGGTGATAGTGCTGATGCCCCATAGTGAGAATAGAGATGCAGAAAAGTTTGGGGTTGGAGATTATGCACATTTAAAGAACACCGCACAGACGAGACAGAATCAAGAAACAGCGATCCATAGCGCCGACAATCAGATGATTTTGTATACTAAACAAGAGAGTGCGTATTGCCGAAGGAGAAAAACAAGACGCTTACACAAAGCACAGAACTGTGAATATTGTTTCTGGAGTGCATATACCAAATGTTCTTCTTCTTCTTTTTAATCCGTAAGAAATTTTTTAAGATACCCTGTCGCAAAGAGCTAAATTCTACTTGAGATGGATTGCTCGAAGGGGCAGGTATTACTTGCACGAGAAGTCCTGATGCAGTTGCACCAATCTCGCTAAATAACAATGTAACTAATCACTTTAGGGCACATGTTGCAGCCTACGAATTGGATCCGCTTAGTTTGCAAGGAATATCCACTTAGAAAGAATTCAGCAGCTGGAATCAGTTGTGAGATGTGCAATCCCAAATTGTGTGACAAAACGCACCAGTGTTCCATATAAATTTGTCCTGCGGTGATGAGGCTTTTTTTTAATGCACATGGAACACTGGATTTTGCCGCAACTTTATCACTTTATCTCAAAAGAGGTGGTTCTCTCAAAATAAGTTCCGAGTGGACATGGCTATGAGAACTCACCGGCATCAATCCCAGAGTCGCAAGACGTGCCTTAATGTGATTAGTTACAAATTCATTATGAAACATTCTTTATCCACAAGTTCTTCAGTTTTTTTTTTACAGAATAAAACAAGAGCGTTGCTAACTTAGCTGCACGTTTGCTATAATTTCTCGTGGGAATAATGTTCACGTCCTCGGGAAATCTGCCTCAGGCAGTAGATTTGTGGTGTATTTTCACCTTTAAAACAAAACAAAAAAAAAACCGGCATCAATACCATCTGGTGCGTTTAGTTTCTTTTGACGAGAAAAATCACTTTTCGCTCAGCACTGCGTCGCCTCTGTTTCGTACTATCTAAAACCCAAAACAAGAGTTTCTAGCGCCTTTCGGGCCCGGTCTACACCACATCCGCGACGCTCAGGTACCGGCGAATGGCCAGCCAGCAGTCCAGAGGTAGTGTGTCGAGGCGGGGACGACCGTCGCTGTTCTCCTCGCAGACGACGCTCTCCCTGACGACGCCGGCGATGCTCATGAAGCCGTCCAGCTCCTTCAGATTGAAGACTGCCTCTCGCATCCTCCTGGAGGCTTGCCACTTGCATACGGACAACAGTTCCTGCACTCGCGGCAGCAGCAGAGGACTGGAAGCCACCAACTCGAGAGCTTCGCCGTCAGCCTTGTCAGAGCACAGGCCAGCAACAAGTTGCGCTGCCCGCTCCAGGAAGGTGGCGTTGCGCGTCGCTGCTTTCTGGATGAGCGCCCAGTTCTTGGCGTCAGTGCGGCGCTCGAAAGTGTCCGCCGACACGATGGTTAAGTTGCTGTCAATCGACTTGCATAGACGCGAAAAGAACGCCTTTGCGGGAACCGCGCTATCCCGATTGTAGGTGAGAGTGTGGATCATCTTGCTCGAACAGACAACGTCCGCGAGCAATACCGCGCTGCGTCTGCTCAGGCACCATTTCTCCACACCTAGGCTCGTGATGCTAGTGTTTCGTGCGATGCCATCTAGCAGAAGCGTAGTTGATTCCTTGCACGCACGGAAGCTCAGCGTGACTGCCTTGAGAGACTTTGTGGTTTTCAGGTAAATCGCCAGTGTTTCAGCTGAGCTGAGATGAATGCTTCCTGTTACGGCTAAAGTCAACTTCGTCACGTGATCGAGCGTTTTCAGGTCATCGCAACATGTGTTGACCGCCGGTGTCTCGTCAGTCTTAGTGCCGGCGCTGGCTTCGAGTATGACCTCGTGGACAGGAGACCCCCTGGGTATGTCAACAAAGTTTGCCTCGTCCGTCATAACGACGCTCGTGTGGACTCGGCTGGCCGTGCCTGCTTCGTGGGCAATGCGGGCTAGCTCGCTGGGGTATCTTCGATATGGTGGAGTCACGAACACGTGGGGGAGGAAGTGCTGTGCAGCGAGCCCCTCGAAGAATGCCCGCTGGTCTTCTTGGGCGAAACGAAGCAGGTCGAGCGAAAGCGTCCGTAACGAGTGCAGCTTTTGCAGAATGTGAACGTAAGGCTCGATACGGCTAGAGATGCGTCCCCGCGAGCCGTTAGTTTTTGCACACGACTCGCTGGTGGGAAACGAAAAAACTGGCATGCAGTAGAGGAGGTCGAGATGCTGCACAGTCTGGCTGCGGACCAATGACATTGCCAGAACCCACGCATCGTGTGTATGCATACGAAAACCAACCAGCTCCAACCCTACCAGCGCCCTTGCGTTCCCCAGCGCTAATGCGATGCTGTTTACGGTCAGGTATTCCTGGCGGGCGGAACGCTCTAGGCGCAACGACTTAAGCAAGTTGTTACCGTCCAACATGTGCAAGAAGAGGTTCGCGTCCTCCGCTTTCACGAGTGTGACGTCAAGCGAGAGACAGCTTATATTAAGACTAAGTGCCAACGCTCGTAAAATTGGTGACAGGCCTTGGGGCATGGCGACGAACTCTCCGACTTCAAAGCGCCTGAGCTTGGTGTTCCTCATAATCACGGCCTCCAGGGTGACCACGTTTTCTGCTTGGTTGTCGGCGCAGATGCGCTCAAAACTCAGCTCCTCGATGTGCCGCAGGCGACCGCACGCAGTCAGCATCTGTTGGTAGCAGACGGCTGTGCCGATGTCTGCGTTCATCTTCAATTTCTTCAGGCGCCGGCACTCGCTGATGCCGTCGCAAAAAAGGGCGAACCACTCTACGTCATCGAACTGACCCAAGCAGTCCAATTCGATCTCCGTCACGCAGGCGTGCTTGACGAATAGCCAGTGCAGAAGGA
This sequence comes from Dermacentor variabilis, assembly GCF_050947875.1. Taxonomy (NCBI): domain Eukaryota; kingdom Metazoa; phylum Arthropoda; class Arachnida; order Ixodida; family Ixodidae; genus Dermacentor; species Dermacentor variabilis. Next base: position 26,585,267 of record NC_134572.1, on the reverse strand, counting down.
CTACCGCGCGTTGAATCCGCATCTTCGTTTCCTGGTGGTCGAAACTCTTTATAGGAAAGGAAAGTTCTAGCTCTCCGGTGGCGACCCGCTCTTTCATCTGTACTTGAATCGCAGCTAGTATGTCGTTCCACTCGCTCAGATATCTCAGCACCTCACAGCCCTGCCCGTTCTCTTTGCCGCACGGCACCATGAAGTCAGCCCCCTTGTTGGCCAGGATCATCTTAATCTGCTGTAGCCTCGCGTACGCCTCTTTGGCAGAGTTGAACTTCTTGGGACAGAGCTTCTTCAAGTATCCCGCGTACGACCATAGGATCCAGTCTTGCGGCGCCATCGCCTGCGGCGAAAAATGCCGGTAACGTTTCAAACACACTCTCTATGTTCTTTTTCTAATTTTTTTTTCGAATTTATAAAGCACGAGTTATGCGACTGAAACCAATACACGGACAGTCATGCAAGCGTGATGCTCAGGCTTTCTCAGCGTCCTGGGAGAACGAAGTGCGATATTTAGTTTATATTGGTAAGAAATTATCCGTATATAGGACCTCTAACGCGGTACATTAGTTTAATATGTGTGGCCTAATTGGGGACAATAAAACAATACTAACACGCCAGCTGAACATAAGCATCATTGATGTAAATTGAACTGTTATTCAGCAAGGTCGCACAGGTCTGTTGCGTTCTTTTACGCGGTGATGCTTCAACCGGGAAAGTTAACAAGCGTTTCGTAACTTCTCTTTCTTAAGTTACATGAGAATTGAGACTTTGAAGCTATTTAGAAACATGAGATTGGCCACTACTGTCAAACAGTGAACGAATATCACACACTTACCTGTTTTGGTGTTGACAAATCCTTCGATGAAGTCAACTTCCTATGGGCACCTTAATGGTGGAGGTTGGCTGGTGTAGGACGACCCGTGGATGACCTGCGTGCGACTCCGTGGAGGCCCTCGATGTCCCCTTATTTTTATACCCTCGTCTCACAGCACGAAGGGAAACGAGATTATCAGCTATAGTAGTAGTGCGCTATTCACTGTTAACCACTAGCTTACCGGTGATTCACTGATCGGTGTGACTCATCCGCGTGACTCATAAGCTCATGCGGCGTGAGGGGAAAGCGGCTGAGTGAAAAGTAGATATAGGAGAGGGTGATAAGCGAAAGCACGGAGTATCTTTAGGAATAGTGATATGTTTTAACAACCACTCCGCGCCGTAACATGGCCGTGTTAGACTCCGCTTCCTTCTTTTACACGCAGCCTTTGTAACAGGAGTGCAGAATGTGTCTTGCGGGACTGTGGTGTACCTCGGCAGCATGAAGTGGATGCTATAGGCACTGTTTCCTGCTTGCGTCTTCCTTGTTAAAGAAATATATTTTTGTGTGTGTCTATCGGTCTTTCTTCCTGATTCATGGACTTGGCTTGGTAGTGCATAGACATTTTCGTTCCGTCCCTCCCTCTTCCTTTTTTTCCTTTCCTTAATAAACAACCTTAGGTGGGTGATTGCACCTGTAGGTTTAATAAAGATTTAGAACTTTGAGCTGGCAGCGTGGCTTCAGGATAGTTTTTGTTGTGTATAGCCAAATGCGCGAGTTACTGCGCCGACTTGCTTTTAGCCGTCAATCGAGAAGTAATGGAGTTTGCGTGTTACGTGGGTAACTTCAAATAGTCTACCAACACTATAAAACAAAGGGTGTAATTTCTGCATGTGTTACCAACAGAAAGGGCAATTCAAGATACCCTGCACAGTGTCGCAAATCATAGTACGGCGCTCTGTGTTCTGCACTTTCCGTCTACTCATTAAGCCATTTATGCATGCTTAACAGCAGCGATACCACTTCGACAATGTTTCTGCCGTAGGCGCAAGAGCCGGGTGGGATAAATGTCATTTATATATTTATTTATTTGTTTATTTTTTAATTATTTATTTATTTATTTATGTATTTATTAGTATTTGCTACTACGTGTAATCACGGCGCAAGTGATCATGCAACTGATTGTCAAAACGTGAAATTGCCATTAGTTTCTACTGCTTTCATCTTGTTACTAGAACTTATAATAAAAAGCGTAATCCGAAAGGGCCCTCTAGATGCTTACATATTCTATTAAATGAAGCAGGTTTCATTCGGATCGGTGCTGCTCTCTCCTATAGTGATAGCATTTCAACGCTTCAGATGAAATTTCCCTGAATTCATCTGAGTTCAGGGAAATTGGCTATCTAACTAAACCTTTCCCTTAGCATATTAGGAAAAATGCTATGTTCTGCTGCAATTTCTCATTCACTCGATCTTTTAAAGTTTTATTGTTTGCGGCTGCTTGAACATTGACCACCTATTGTGCCACTGTCCTTAATTTGAAGCACAAAGGCAATTTGTGTCCAGCGCATTCAGGAAACTAGATGATAATCTTCTGAGTGAACAGACAATACTAGAACACTGTCCCCACCGATCATTCGCTCAGCAGGCAGTGTGAAGGCACATTTGTGCTTTCTGAGGACATCTAGCTTGTGCGAGTGCCTTTGTCTGTGTTGTGCTGTGCGTGCACGTCTCTCTACGACCCCCCCTCTCCTCTTTCTGTCTCCCTTCCCCCAGCATAGGGTAGCCAACCGGACTCATGATTGCCTCCTTTCCCCTGCCTTCCTTGACTGCCTTAACATCCCTGCCTTCCTTTTATCTCTCTTTCTCTCTCTGTCTTGATTGCGGTTTAGTGTTACACATGACTCATGTACCTTGCATTACTCATGCGCATTACTCATACACCTGCAGGGTGATCGCGCGCGGGAAAGCGCATGCGATTCTGTCGTGTTAGGCTAGAGCAATGAGTCTTGTCCATGAACTATGAGTCATGTCCATGAAGAGAGGTCTCAGGATGACGAAGACGAAGGCGGGAAAGAGAAAAGAAAGAGCGGTAAAGGAGTGGGGAGTTTTCCTTTCAACTAGACCGGAGGCAGAGAAACAGGGAAGGAAAGAAAGAGCGGGGAGGGTACCTCCCTCCCCCCCATAAATATATTGAAAAAAGAAATCCGCTTTGACCCTGTACAGGAAAAAAAAAGGAAGAGGGAGGTAGGAAGTGGCAGAATGTTTAATAGCGATACCGAAATCGGCACATGAAATTCTGCGGCAGCAGACGTCACTATCACAGCCTGGATATAGTCTTTAAGGAACACAATAATAAACGTCTGCTTTACAGATTTAGTTGTTGATTTGTGTCTTTTTTTAATTTTATCTATTCAACTATGGTAAAACTCCCACAAGCGATTTCAGCAGGCAGGAAGCACGATATTAATAAACACAGTAATAGCAAAAAGCACTGTGATCCACTAACAAAGGGCGTCTCAAAGCAACTATGTAGCTATGAGGCATGCCGCAGTGAAACTTCGGACGAATTCTGATCACCTGAGGTTCTCTAACGTGCACATAAATACAGTAAGTATACAGTAAGCGTTTGTTGCATTTCGTCGAAATGCGGCCGCCGTGGCTGGAAGCCGAACCCGCGACTTCGTGGCTAGCAGCAGTAGGTATAGCATACGCTACCCGCCACTTCGACACCCTGGCGTGTGCCATATGGTGTCGGCAGCTGTGCAGGGATGGTGTGTGAGCCAATTTCTGACGAAAGATCAATGTAAACCTAGTTGCCATTCCTCGAAGATTGAAGCCGCATAGTGGTTGAGCAGAGCTCTGTCGCATGCAGAAATGTGCGCCTGGTCCCAGCATTTGTTGGAGGGAGGCATGGGAGGCCGTTACGAATGAACCGCGTGGACAGTTTCATCACAAATCTGCGCTGCGTTGTGCGGGTCAGTTACCCGGCTCCTTCTTTGTGCCGCCGTAATCGAAGATGTAGCGAAACAATGGAAGCTAATTGAATAGTGGTGCTTAACGTCCCGAAGCCATACTAGAAGTATTCGTGAAGCACTGTATGTTGGATGACTATACAGATTACATTTAGCCGCCTAGGGTTCATTAACGTGCACCTAAATGTGAGTCCACGAGCGTGTTTGCATTTCGCCCCTATCGAAATTCTGTCACCCCACTTACAAATCGAACCCACCATCTCGTGCTAAGCAGCAAAATGCCACAGCCAGCGTGGCCGGTCACAATGGAAATTGATGTTAAAGCTTGCGCGTGGAGTAGTTCGAAAAACTGACTCATACCAATATCTACTTCTCAGTTGTACATCTTTTCGGTAGAAAAACAGTTGCGTGCTTGTACACCTTGAACAACGCTAGCATATCAGGCGCCTCGCAATAGACAAATGTCTAATAGACGACGGGGACAAATGCCGCCCTTTAACCCTTAGAGGGCCGATTTTTTTCGCCAGAAGTGACCGCCCAGGATCGATTTTTTTATTGCAGATTCCAATTCTTCTTAGGGAGTTATTTCGAAAAAAGATTACCGTAATTTTTCTAGGGTGACCGTAAAGTGAGAAAAAAATATTTTGCGTTGGTATATATGTACTCTTCATTCGGGAATAACAAGACTAAAAAAGGAAATAAACATAAGAATTGAAAATTTTATGCATTGTTATAGTTCAAGGCTTATAAAATGCGCACACGAGAATATTTCGCCAGGCACAAATGTTCCTGCTCTTACACTAATATGTACATTTATAGCGTAATCGAACTGCACAGGTGAGCGCACTCAAGAGAACTGTGGTTGCGTGCCGTCAAGAAAGCATAACGTGTGACTAGCTTCCGCTAATCTTCTTCTAATCGCCAACCAGAGGCAATTAGTTCACGCGATTGTCCAAAAAGAAAGGAACGAAAACGCATTGCCGGCGGCATCCTTGCTATGCGCACCCCTGGGAGCACTAAACGACCGATAGACAGGCGGTCGCCCTTTGAGCGATTAGTAAGGAGATAGCCATCAGTTTTGCAATCACAAGAAGCCGAAACCGCCCGCGGAACAAAAGCCAAGCCGCCGCCCGCCCGCGCGCACACCAATGTGCCAGCGGTACTCGCGGGAGCGAGGTACGCGCGGGAGCGAACGAGCGCTAAAACAAACCATGCAACGAAAAATGAGAAAGGGAGGCGCGCGAAAAAAATTTCTTCTATTCCCACATAGTGATAGCACATGACAGAAAAGAAAACGTTAGGAAATTGGCGCGCTCTTTAAAAAACGCACATGGCGCCGTAAATACACGGCTTCGACCATTTTGGGGTTCGTTCGCGGCCCCGTATATTTACGTCATTAACCCTCAGAAGGTTAACATTTGCTCATTTACAACACAGAAACAATGCGCTGATGTATTAACTGTTCATAGCTAAATGATAAACTGAAATGCGTGGAAGCGCGCATATGTTGACGAAAAGAGAGAGGGAGAGATAGAAGGTAAAAAGTTTCAGGCTCATCTATGGACAGATCAATATTTAGAGATATTATTCGTTTTTGTATGTATTCACGTCGATTTCCTGTATTTCATGACCTCTTTAATTTCTACAACGTAGACGTGTACAGTGCAATATGTTTTTTTTTTCGCTTTCTCATTTTCATGTTTGTTGTAATGGCCTTTTTGCCGTGTACCACTCTGCCACCATCTCTGCCTTTGACGTTAGCAGAGTTGTGGTGTAAATGAATGAATGAACAGCGGAAAACACTTGTTTTGTGTTCTTCGTTACTGTTTTGTTTAATTTTTGAAATCAGCTCTGAGTTTAACGACGCCCTATCAAAAGTACTTGTTTGAGCCCATTTCCGCTGCGTCTCGTTTATCTGTGTTCATCGCTGCCGTCTCCGTTCGCGACCAACCATCCGGCTTTCAGCTCGTGTTGCTAGGTGGCCATGAAGAAAACGCCGCTGATAGCAACTATTCATCGGGCTTTGAAGATTGACAGGATCGAGTTTGTCGCAAGTTTTTATGCGCTTTGTGAATCAGGAAGTGTGGGTCAGTTGGGGTTGCTTCAAAGGGCGCCGGTGTAGGAGGTATCGTCGGTCACTTATCTTTCTGTGCGCTGCTCGGTCGGAGCGTCGTTCTCTCTCACGTGATCTTTTGTCCCTGACTTCTTTCGATTCCCGCGGCAGTCTTTCAAGCTGCTTTTCCTTTCTCTCGCAGCGAAAGGAAATGTTAAGGGTCCACTATAATATTTTCGCGTTTTCTTTGCTTTTGTAATCGATAGCATCTGCATCTTTAGCGTTGTTTCACGCGGCAATCGGCTGAAGCGAACAATGTTGGGATGTTATCTGCCACCGATAAAATTTGTCGCGTTCTTCGCAGTATAATGTCTGCTTATAAGCACAATAATACATTTTAATAAGGGCACTCTGAAAGGAGTACACAACATGAACAATAATATGTTTTGGAGTACTGGAATACTGCGCCTTTACCTTTCCAGACTTGATCGCACAAGATTGGGTCCATCGTTACAGAAAGGCTACCATGGGCTTTGCTTCAATTTTCCAGAGCTTAAGCTAGAATTTTGAGTGCTAATATCAACGTGTAAAAAGAAGACAGGTTGCACGTTGTGGGGTTAAATGAGGACAAATTCGGAGCCCTACAAAATTCATCTTGTCCATCCGTCAGAAGCGACGACGAAGGAACATAACGCAGAAGTCCGCCATCAAGGCTTAGGGGCCTCGGCCACAGGGCAAACTCAGGAACGTGACACATGGGCGGGGATATTCGTATGTGTCACATATGCATTTGTGAATTAAATTAGAGTGAAAGTATGCAGCGCCGCTTTCGACGTTCACCCTAATATTCGTCAAAACCTGATCACGAAGAGCGTCACAGGTGGTGCCACTCTTCTCTTTGTCCCCTCGTACTGCGAGACGGGTGCTCCGCGTTTAACACGTTACACTTATTTGGCCCTTGCTCCATGCTTGTTATAATTGTTATTTGTGACTGCTCGTGCGAGGCCACATTGAGGTGTGATATGCGAAGGGTTTTAGCCGCGACAATGAGTGCGCCGGTCAGTATATATTTGGTTGACGTGTCCGTCACAGGTGAGACAGTTACTGCGATTTTTATCTTTATACGAATTTATCTCTTTCTCTTTAGCAGCGTTCACGCGAATGCGACAAGTGGCGTGTCGTATCTCAATTCTATATAGTGCATCCCATCCGTGTGTAAACTGTGGTAATGCGCTAGGAATGCCAATCGCAGCAGTGCTGTAATCGAGTATATAGTTCGATCGAGACGGGGAAAGTTACTTGATGCAGTGCATGTAAACGTTGGCGTGTCGCATTGAAGCAGAAAGAAAATTGAGAGAGCTAGCTCTGTGTGCTCTGCCCCACTCACCGGAGGAACGCAAGTTGCCGGAAGCAGGTTCTGGCTTGGAGGAAGGCGGATGCGCCACATGCATGTAAATGCTGTTGCATAGTAATCACCCTGATAGATAATGAAAAAAAAGGGGAGGGGGGGTACGCTATTGTCGCATACATGTAAACACCGGCTTTATCCTACTCGGGAAACCTGGAAATTCTGGAATTCTGTATAGCCCGCGGGTGTCTTATTAATTTAATTTAATTTATTTTTATACATCCAAAAGCAAAACAAACAGACGGGCCTGTCTAAATTTATGAAAACTTGTGCGACTACGGCCGGCAGAGTCGGTACAGCGATGTGGTTACATGTTTACTTAATAACATCTCTTTTACCAACTTTCAGACCAATAGTTGGTAATATTACCTGTTAACAAACAATGACATAGCGAACAAATAGACAATACTTGAAATTACTAAAATAACAAATGCGAACAATAGTTCAACATTTCGTCATTAATTTATTTAACAGTTTCTTTTTGAAGTTGCAGAAATGAATTTATCAGACAAATTATTACATATTTTTGGGATGTATACACGTCTTCTCACTTCTCCATGCTTAGTAGCAGCATAAGGTACCTTAAATGGTTTTTTGTCTCTCAACAGTGGAAGAGCAACGTATGCCTCTGAATTTATCACCCTATTTATTTATTTATTTATTTATTTATTTATTTATTTGTTTGTTTATTTATTTTTATTTACATATACTCAGGCCAAAATAGGGCTGTAGGAGGGGTGGGAACATGATACATTACTAAACATTACACATAAAAAGCACACGTATGCACAAAAGATGAATAATCAAAAAGAAGCGCTTAAAATGCTAGTGAAGTGCTTTCCAGCGGTAGTTACAGTATATTTTAGTGATAGTGAACGAATGTTACTGGGTTGAGAATTCCAACGCTCTATTGTAGGTGGAAAAAGAAAGTACTTGAATGTGTTAGTAGGGGTATAAATAGGTGTTATGTTCAAGTGGTGGGAGCTATGAGTTCAACTTGCGTTAATAAATGTGATATACTTGTAATCAGAAAGACCAGAGGTGGAGTTAATAATTGCATATAACAGTTTTAAGGCTTTAATGCGATAACGTGAAAGTAATGACTCAATATTCAAAGATTGCTGATCCTGTGTTGGTGAGCAATTGCGGCTGTAATTTTGGCAAATGAAGCTGATAGATTTTCATTGAACGTTACTGAGCGAGCTTATTTCTAATTGTTTGCAGGGGAACCAAACGACAGATGCATGTTCTAGTACAGGACGAATTAACGTTTTATGTAATAGCAGTTTAGTACCCCGGGGCTTTTAGCTAAAGTGCGGCGCAAATAGCCTCATTTTTAGGGCTTTCCTGTTTATATATTCAATATGTTTAGACCAAGAAAGATGCTCTGCTAGAATGACGCCTAATTATTTATATTGATACACTCCTTTAAGTTGGATGCCATCTAGTGAATTATCGAACGAGAGGGGCTCTGTCTATTGGCAAATGACATCATGACTGTTTTACTACAGTTGATGTTTAGTTACCACATTTTGCCCCAAGCGCAGAAAGACATAAGGTACTGGGCAAAATGGTGATGGTAATCAATGGAGTTAATGAATTCATATAATACCCAGTCATCTGCATCTCTAGTAAGTCATCTAGTAGGTCATCTCTTGTAGTCATCTAGTAGGTCACTCGGGATATCAGGGGGGCGATAAAGACCACAAATTGTTAAGTTCTGCTTACGCACTGGTAACCTGCACCAAACCGATTCTACATTGGGAGGTCCTAGTAGAGCATTAAGGTTAAAATCTGAACGTAAAAGCAAGGCAACACCGACGCTTTTATTATTCTGACGGTCATACCGGACAGCAATGTAACCACGAGGCGTGCATTCCGAGTCGTGAATATGTTCACGAAGCCACGCTTCTGCGATGCATATAACACGGCGAGAACATGAAGAAACTTGCAAAAGAAACTTTGGAAATTTGTTAGTTACGCTTGTGGCAATAACATTCAAAAGCGCGAGATCTGTGGCAGAGTGATGCGATTGGTCAACCTAGTGATGATGACACGTTTGGAAATCTTGCACTAGAATCAAAACCAAGAGCTATTACTGAAGTATTTGAGGCACCGTGCCAGTAATAACGAACGTTACCTATAAATAAGTGATCGAACCTAAATTTAATAACCGAACCGTTATTCTGCTGCTCAACCAAAGCGTCCCATGACTTTTCACGTACTGCGCGCACTCTGGACAGAAAACCTTCGGAAAGTTTTATGCCGGAATTTTTCAGCTTTTAAGCGTTTTTAAGCATGATTAGCTTATCGCTGAAATCAAGCAATTTTAAAATGATAGGGCGAGAACGCCGAGGGCGCATTCTGTATAACATATGGTACCGTTCAATACGTCGACAGTCAAGCGAAAGCCTATTGAACACGTTCGCAACCATGGAGTGCAGTTTGTGGTGATTCTAGTTGGAATCTTCTGGTATACCATGAAGGATTACGTTATTTCTTCGTGAAGGATTTTTGAGATCGTCATATTTGGCAGTTAGTACGGCAACAGTGCGCTTTAAGAAAACCGCCTCAGAACGACGCTGATCCGAGTGTTGATCAGACAGCGCCATCGAAAGGTTTAGCGAGCTAGCCACACAGAACTCCAAGGCATCGTAACGTGTATTCAGAGCATTTTCGATTTCAGATATGTCTTGTGACATATTTTTCTGTCAAGCATTTAAATAGGAGGGAACCTTCACAAGAGAAGAGTTATCGCAACTAGACATTGCCAGCTCGGCCAACGTCCCAAGGGCGTTAAGAACGCTTTCTTGGGATTTGTCAGGTTTGCCAATTTTAGACGCCGGTTTCCTGGGGTCGGGGTTAAGCTCAACGTCACCGCTCAGGATAAGACGACCAAGGTAATCCATGACATAAGAAAAATTTCACATTTCTCTACTACGCAAATAACTACGCAAATAACTACTACGCAAATAACTGTGCAAATAACATTGCAGCTCGGCCTCCTACTTAAAGGGAAGCTTTAGCTCGGGTGCTCCTATCTAAATACATGTAGAAAAAGAATTCGTTTTTCTCGGCAACCACTGCACCAAATTTGACGATGTTTGTTGCTTTTAAAAAAAGAAAACTTAAATTCTAGTGACTGTTTGTTTTGAATTTTTCATTTAGGTCGTCAATTCTTTGATAAAAATTGGCAAAAAGCGCCAATTTTCAATAAGCAAAGCTATCAAGTTTAAAACTCCAACTCAACAATGAAGAACGATATCACAATTCTATGAATTGCTTCTAATAGTACATTTACAACGGAACAAATTAGTATGTTACACATGAATCTCAAAAAATTTAATAATATGGAAATACGGCTTTTGCAGAACCCTTACACACAACGTAACCAATTCACGTAAAATACAAATTGACACACCAAATTTGTTCGCTTTGACTGTTATAGTAGATGGCATTTACAGAAGCGCGATATGTGTTCTTGATGCAGAGCTATTAGTTTGTGCAGAGCTATTAGCTATTCGAATGTTCCCACTGTAAGCTTTGCCGTCGTATTTCAGGCTCGCAGAAGTGATACCATGGTTCCTCTCCGATCACAATTGAAGACAAGAATTCGTCACCCTCATTCTCATACCGAATCAGATGAGTCAAGGCAGCGCGGAACTTCTCCGTGTTGTGGCGGTGGTTCAAAATCTTGGGCATCCATTGCGCACACGAGAGCCGATCTCGGAGATGTTCATAAATTATGGCGTGAACAGAACCATGACTGATGTTCACACGCTCTGCCAGTTCATCGATGCTTATATTCCGTTCTTGTCTCATCGACTCATCAACCTTTGCAATTTTGTTGGGGGTGATTGCACAGTGGCTTCGGCCTAGTCTTGGATCGTCTTTGTAACTTTCACGTCCTTCTTTGAACTGTTTGCTCCAACGCTTCACAGTGGCCAATGAAATGCAATGTTCAACGTACACGGCAGCAATACGGCGACTAACTTTTTTTTTAGAAAACACCTTCAGCTGTCAAAAACGTCACCACACCATGCTGCTCAACTTCTGGAGCTTGCATTACGGCTCGCAATCATGTGCAACCCAGTGTATTAAAGCATTAAAGAACATTTATCCTCACACCTGCGTGTCACTTTTGTAAATTAGAGATGCGTGGTGTGCTACGCGCATGCCTCGTAGATAATGAACCGAACCATTATTCCGCGGGATGGGTAGACTCACTTTCAGTTGACTCGCCTTCGTACATTAGAAATGCGAAGGTACAATGGAATATACAAATGCGAAGATACAGCTTGATAAAGGGCAAAAATGTGTCACTGGAAGCAAAGTTCACTGCACATATACACAAAACTTCGCAACAAGATATTTAAATATACGTATAAGTCTCCAATAAATCTATGTATCTAAGAAAAAGTCAATGTATATAATGCGTCTAACAAGGCAAATTAACATGTTGCGCAATCACAGATTCACAGAATCCTAGATCCCGCCCCCATTCCATCCACTCCCCCCAATGTATCGCGTGCGACGGAAGGCGGCTCGTTTCCTCCCCGCTTTTCTCCTTTGCGCCCACAAGACTGAGCCACCATCGCCGACTCAACCATGCAACCCCCCCTCCCCCCCGCTTTCACTCGCACATACAGCATGCGGCGCGCGGTCACGATGTTATCGCCCTAAGACTTTATACAGAACATTAGGGCGACGACAGGAATGCGCTCGGAGGGTCCATATAGTTGCTATCGGAATAATATAGTAAGAGTATCCGCCAATTGAAGCGTCTCGTGGCCCATTACTTTCTGCAAAAGAAGTAACAAAATTGAACTTTTTACCATGCGACAGTTATCTGCGCCGCAACATTGTCTTCTATTTTTTTTACTTTTGTGGGGCGGGGGCACCGAAATAAAAAACAAGACGCCAAGGAAAGTATCTTGGCCGCATTTGAATGCCTGCTTTGTGCACCTAATTGGGCTACCTAAAGAGGAATGAGGAGGGATGAACGTTTATTGTGAGAAACAGCGAGAAAGTGTTCTTTCTTCGCCCTCTCTTAGTACAGAAAGCCGTTGGCTAATGCCGCAGCCCGGGCCCGGTCCACCAGACCTCGCTGATCTTCCAAACTCTGTGCCTTTAACATTGCCTCCCGCGTTTCTTCGATCGCTTGTAGCGGTTCTGAGGCATCATCTTCACTAGTTTTGTGGCGGTGTGGGCCAACCAGCACCATCTGTTGGAAGGTGTCTGGTACATCACAATATCTGCATAGGTATGAGAATTTGGCGGGGTGCATCCGGTACATGATAATTCCATGGACGTATCGAAGAAAACATGAGACGCTTGGTCCACCGAAAACCTTACGCATACTGCTCGGTATCCTGTACCGGCGATACAAGATTTTTCGGAGAGGTTGCACTCCAGCGAACGCGGTACAATCCGTTGAGTCCACACAGTGACGGCGGCGAGCGACCATTGTTTCTTTTTCTCGCCTGCTAGTCAGAAAGCGTCCAAAACTCTGCCAGGCGAAAATCCACTCGGCCAGAGAAAACCGAACGCGCACCAAAGTGCGCCGCGCGGTGGTCGGGGCCACACGAGAAAAACGCATGCGCTCTAGTTGGCTCTGGCACCCAGCGGGTAGGGTAGCGAGAACAAAAAAAATAATAATAATAATAATTGAAGAGGCTCAATGAAGGCTCACGAATAAAAGTCAAAGCAGCAAAAATAAATAAGAGCACAGTTACCTTTGCTGGCTTTAGTGTGTTGACATGGATGCTTTGGCGTAGGTAAAAAAAAATGTTGATATTTTTTTTGTGTAACATGACGGCACAAATGAACCACCGCAACGCTTCGTCTCATAGGACCTCGCTGTGTACTTTCGCAACTTGTCTGATAGTGTTTTGATTCGGCTTGTCTCGTTGTATGTTCCAATGTACGACTTTAGAAAAGTCAATGCACCTTTGAGATCAAATGTTTATAACAACATTAAACCCCCAAAATTCCGCAATTGAAAATCTAAAGCACAACTTTGGAAATGCCAATGCACCTTTCACATCAAAGCTTTATGAGAACTTTATATCCATAAAGTTTCGGAATTAATATCCATATGCTAGGTAAGTTCCGCGGACTCTGCGAAGATGCCGCGGCGACCCCGTTCGCCAAAACGTCCTTGCAACTTTGTGCTCGGATGGGGCTGCTTGCGTTATGTGACTCCCAGTGCATGGGTGTTGCCGCGAAATACAGCCCGAGTTCGGAATGTTCGCGGTGAAATGTTTTTTCGAGCGGGACAAAGACATTTTAGACAAAACCCAGAATGATTTCCGGCGCCGGGGGTTGCTTTGGTCGACAGTGCATGGACAGCACGAAAAAAGTTTGGGACGGGCATAAGCCATACCCCCCCCCCCCCCCCTGGCTACGCCCGCGGAGGCAGGTAAATCGCTTTCCAGCTGGATGGGTGACTCCAAATACTTTCTCAATCGGAACACGTATGCTTGCGTCAGCGAACCGCCTCCGTTCTGATCTTTCTCTGCTTTCTTATCCTTTGCATCCGAGCCCGTCTTCGCTTCTGTCAGACGCTTCACTGCGGCGCAACTCCTCACCCGGTTGGGGAGGTTTGTGTGCGTCAGGTGCAAGTCAGTAGCCGCCATCTGCAGCCCTAAAGTACTCCGAGCTCGAAAATTTGTTTCGTAGTAACGGCTGGTTACCAGTTTACAATGAACATACAGCCGCAAGAATGTTTTGAAAATATGGTGTAATATCAAGCTTTGAATGACTACGTTGCCGCCGCGTTTTCTCGCTCTCTTTTGCTACCCTCCCCACTCGCGCTCTCTCCTCCTTGCTACATACGCTCAGTAACTACGCATTGTGGCGAAAGCTATCGGTCGCGTCAACAAACCAGAAGAAAGGTAACAGAAGAAAGGTAAGCGAACATGCCGCCCCAAAAGCTAATCGCAATATGCAGGTTATGGGCAATGTTCCTTAGAAAAGTTAAAAGCGCCTTCATCGCGCAGTATGCACAGACTGCGATGCTGCTCCTTGCACGTCTTACAGCTCAAAACGGTATTGAAGGACTATATTCAGTTCTACATGTACGTCACAGTGCACATTCGCAGAAGTAAAAGTTAACCACAGAAGATGGAAGTTGCGGATGCATGAGGCACTTATGAACGAATGAAATAAGGGAGAGCTGATAAGAAAGAAAGATGATGCGAAGGAAAAGTAGCAAGGCAGCATTGGCTAAAGAATGCGGAAGAGGTGGGTCGCTGTAGACAACAAGAACGACCAAGCCATTGGTAACGACCCAGAGACTAGCATATGCATATGTGCATGCAGACCGAACCCTGTTTTCCCCGGTCTCTACTGATCCCGATACAAAACCCGAGGGATGTAACGGTGGAGCTGGAGAGAAATAGCGGCAGGCGGGGTTAATGGTCTTGTGACCGCGGCGAGGTGCCAAGAGAAATTAGCGGCTCACCAACGCCCAAAAGCAATGGCAGCGGCATGGTGTGCCAGGCTAAGACAGAGCGGCTGCTACGAAGATACAAAAATAAAAGAAAAAGAACGATCCAGTGCGCGATTACGCATTCCGCAGTGTCAGGCGCTGAAGTAAATGATTCCTACCTTCTCGCCCTTTTACCGCCTGCAGCTTCTTAATGCGGCAAGTGCTTCGTTTCTTGACGTTAGAAGAAAAAGCCCCATTCGTATGCATTTGCACGGCCTCATTAAAGCAGCACTCGCGGCAGTGTCGTCGTGAACGCTAGGTGGCGCGGTGGTCGGAAAAAGGGAGACAGGGAGGTATGCGTAGAACCGTCTGTCGAGGTCGGCAGTGAGGAACGACGATACTCTGGCTCACCAACTCCATGCAGTGTTGGGGAAGCTGCGGCTCACGCCCACTAATCAGGGACAAGAAACAGCTGCGCACCTTATAGAGAAAGGAGTAAGGCTTGCCTCCTGCTCATTGTTAATCGATCACTGATCCTGTAATGCAACCAGCGTGTTGGACAACGGAATCGGCGATGCAGACTGGACGAGCCGTTCTCAAAGTTCTTATATCTGACTGAGTGACACGAAGCGCGGTTTTCGCTGCATCGCGCGGGGATACGATGATGCACGGATTATAGGGAACGCTATTCCCAAGCTACATGGTTGACCTTTAGCTGGCTCACGACTTACTTTAGTTCGAAGCGTTGCGTTACCACGGCGGCGAAACTGTATAATGTTCTTAGGTCCAAAACGGTGCGTGGCTATCAAATTCCTCTTAGCTGCCGGCGGTCGAGAATTATGCAAAGGCCGTATCGCCTTCAGATGGGCTGCGCGCAAGGAATATGCTAGCGAAACGCATTCGCGAGGTTACAGGCGGCCTGGCGTAACAGGGTCGTGTTTATTATATGCCTGGGCCAGAGGACGTCCGAGGAATTTCGATTAACCGACGCGTGCTTCGCATGTGCCCGCAGGTCTGATCAAGAATCTTGTTCCTCCGAAAATTGAAACAAAAAGAAACCCGAGGTAGAGAGAACGAGTCTTTAGACACGGTTTATCAATTAGCATATTCGAGGCAAGAGTCACGACACTTGAGCTTACAAGATCAACCGTCCAAGCCGTAAAGAGTGGTAGTGTTTCCTTCCTTGAAGAGCGCTGAATTCCGCCTTTAGGGAGTTTCATGTTTTCTTTCTATCTTTTATTTGTGGTGAATATTAGGTTGTTTTCTTTTTTTTCTCCTCGACACCGACGGGGTCATCGAGTGCCTCGCAGCCGCGCCAACTGCACGGAAATTGCCGTTTCATGAAACATTCCTGGCAGATATGACGTGCACATGGTTGAAATAGTGAGAAACGCATTGTAGTCCCCTACTTGTAATAAAGCATTCAGCATGGTTTAAAGGACGTACCTCACTTCTGTTGGGTGACAAGGTAAAGGACGCTGCAGGATGGCACTCCGTGTCCTGTGAGAGGCTATAAGGTTTGGCTTTCTATGCCATGCACCGTTGGAATTGCTCGTGCAGGACGTCATGTCTGGTCCTCATGAAAAAAAACTGAACTAATGCTATTGACGAAAGAGCACTATATACAGCGCGAAAACTAAGGGAAAAAAGCATGCATTCTGAAAGAAGCACGCTGTCAAGTGTGTGCTATCTAATTGCACCCCATGACCTATGTTGTCAAAGTTGCCTCGTTAATTATTGAGCGAGTCGACCTCCTTGCCGTTAGAAATCCGTGTGCTGCGTTAATCAAAATACAAGACCGTTACTCAGTGTGTGCCTCGAACAGAGTGCCAAGTGAAAACGCACGCTTTCCTTTCGTTGGCAAGCGGCCGTAATGCATTACTGCAGCCAAACTTACCTATGTGGCTCTTTGGCTATGACCTTTCACTTGCGAGTGTGCGTGTTTGGTTCTCTGCCGCACGGCCACATTCCTATGGCGGCGGAATATAAGCTTTAAAGGGTTAACTGCTGGGCTAGTTGGTGACCTTGCATACTGAAAAGATTTTGCGCCAAAAAACAACACACACAAGAAAGACGACGACACCACGGGCGCCCGTGGTGTCGTCGTCTTTCTTGTGTGTTTTGTTTTCTGGCGCAAAATCTTTTCAGTATGGAATATAAGCGCTTGCACGGACCAGCTACGGCATCTCTTTTGATCCCTGTGTAGCTGAAGGGCACTCAGTATTAGGAATAATTAAATCATTCAAACAGAAAAAATGCAATGTGCTAGGCGTAAGAAGCTTGTGCTCGTTGAGTCAACGCAGACAGAAGGTTTAACGAAAAAAAAAATACACGTGGTAAGTAAACATTTGTGGGAGTTTTGCTTACTTCCTTGGTATTGTAAGGAAGCCGCTCACGTGATAAATTTGCGCGAACTTATTCAATGTGCCCCTTTATCGTAGGGTTGAGGAAGCCTATAACAACACCTTGCGTGCCTCTGTGCCAGGAACGCTAGGGAGCAGAACTCTCCCTCCCTCCCTCCCTCCCTCCCCTCTCTCTCTCTCTCTCTCTCTCTCTCTCTCTTGTTTTATAGACGGCTGAACACGGCATTTCAAACGCAGTTTATACATGGACAAACGGAGCCCCACATACAAAATAAGATGATGTGTTTAGCGTTCTTGTTCGAATCACACGTTTCTCTGTTTACTTGAAAGTGCGCTTAGTATTTTAGGTGCTGCAGGAATGCCGTGCGCGTATTCTGATTCTCCTGCCATCTTTAGGTGCCAGTTTGTAAGCTAATGGCATGGATATGACCCTGTCTAAGGGGCTCACTTCACCCACGTCGTTAGAAGTATTCGTTCTCATATTCGCCCTTACAATAAGCAATGACACTGTAGCAGCAGCAGCGTTACTTGCTTGCAGGGGAGTTCGTCGGTTGTAAGAGAGGATATCAGTGAAATATCGCACAAATGGTTGTTTCACATTCTGGTTACATAAATAAGCGGAAAGTAATGTCGCGAACTGTTTTACGGATTCCGAGATGGAAAAAAACCAAATACAGGTTCTTGCTTAGAGACGATTAAGTACGATTTCGCTTCTGTAAATCTGATTACCGTCCACATATTGTGAAGTACTTAAATCAGGATGTGTTCTTCACCCTTCTTTCAGGAAGTTACGGTGTTCGAAAACTGGCACATTCAAGTCATACACACACCGAAAGAAGATCTGTAAATGAAGTTTAGTACAGGTCACGTGATGTCGAGGGCCAAATAGACGACAGAGCCATTGTGAGGTCATGTTTCCCGTTGCGACTGGAGAGGAAAGTCATTTAGGCACACGTGCTAGCAGTCCCACGTGTCGTCGCGTGTTATTATTGCTTGCGAATATATAAAAACAAAACAACGCAAGAAAGAGGTAAGGACACACTGGCGACTGCATCAGGAAAGGGCACTGCGCTCGCCCACTCGTTAGAGAAGGGGCGATGGAGCGAATGCAGATAAAGAATGGACAATGCAAGAGAGAAAAAGAAATTGTATACGCAGTGAAGACTGCAGCCAAACTACAGGGAAAACTATAGCACGACCTCATAGGCGTGCATACATGAAAACTTGCAGCACGTCGACAATCGCTCATCGGGGGCACTTTTGCTCTCTGGGGTGAAGTACAATGAAGAAGCGGTGTGCGTTCGCGCGTGCTCTGGGGAATAGGTCGAGGGGTCCGGACGCAGGGTCGTCTATAGGGGGGGGGGGGGAGGGTGCAGTGAATGCTGCGGCCAGGCTGTTTCTCCAATCCAATTAGCGAGTCGGCCACCTGGATCCTTATGGCGGTGAACGGCTCAATGACCGGTGGTGTGCTGATGTGACCTGCGGAACGAGGGCAGCATTATATTCGGGGTACGCCGTGCTAACGACACAAATGCATTGCACCCCCCCCCCCCATTCTTCTTTATATTTTTCGTTCCCGCACTCATACTTAGGTGCGTACTTTCCTTGAGTTGTGCTGTATTCCGCAACTATTGTGCTGCCTCTTGACAGGGAAGTGCACGTACGTTCTGTCGTGAGCTCCGGGGCTGCGAGTCTATAGATTTGTTCTGGCGACCAGTTCCGTCTTTTGTATTGAAGGCTATCTTTCAATTTATTAAGATAACAAGAACGCTGTAGATTGAAGAATATGGGAGTAAGCTTGTATGAAATGCAGGCGTATGATTACATAGAAATAGAAGTTGAAACTTGCGCGATATAATATGATAACAATGATATAAGAACTAAATTTAGTGGTTGCAGCCATGTAAGGCCTGGCTCTTATTCGGTCGGATATATCGACATTCCATCCGCGCTTCCGTTTACCGGACGTCGCAGCCGTTGCTGCTGCTCGCTGCTGTCTCACTGCACCTTGCTAAAACGATAACATTGACACATACATACAAGGTGGTATTCCCTAAAGTCACACAAACTTGTGCACATGAAGACACAAGGACGGGTTCATGTTTATTTCGACCTGTTCACGGTTGCTCTTACGTCAATTGTACTCGGACACATTTCTGACATACAAATCACCGGAATTTCTCCGTATCGCGTCGCGACTTGGGTGCGAAACACCGGCGCGTAAAAAACGATCCGGCACATCGTGCGACCATTTCTATCGACAAGGCATCCCAGAAGATTGGAACCAGTTTGCGTCTGTTTCCCAGTAGGTTCTGGCAGCTTCCAACAGTCCTAGGAACCCTCCTTTACCAAAGCCTATGCGTTCCGCATAGGGATGACTGACACCCCAACCTGTGACCACTGCGGCCATGAAGAATCAATTGGCCATATTTTGTGCGCCTGCCCGCAGTACAGTCCACAGAGGGAATGCCTTCGCCACGAACTTGGCCAACTGGACGACCAACCGCTATCCGAAAAAATAATTCTAAAACATCGAAGGGAGCTAACGTCACAGAAGAAGGCCGTGCAAGCGCTATTGCGCTTTCTGCGATCTACCGGCCTTTGCGAACGCCTTTAACTGGAACGCCTTTTGTGTGTTTGTGTCTCCACGTGTGCGTGTTTCTTTCTTTTTTTTTGCGTTCTCCTCTCTGTCATCTTTCTATCTCCTATCCCCCATCCCCAGTGTAAGGTAGCAAACCAGAGACTCATATCCGGTTAACCTCCCTGCCTTTCCTCTTCATTCTCTCTCTCTCTCTCTCTCTCTCTCTCTCTGTTTCCGACGCGTCGTCCGGTATATCTGGCGGTGTCCTCTGCTGAGAGACAGTTACTGCTCTGAACTTCATCCTGCTGTCACCCCTTTCCTTTAAGAACCTCCTTTTATCGCCCAAGTGTGTACACACGTTCATCGTTTGCGATGTATAGTTTCTACCGTGACCAATAACCGCTCCATCTGAATAGCATTCGTGGTAAGCCCTGCGCGTGCGCAGTCGGTGGCAGGCAGTTAAAATGTTATCGTGGGTTTGCACTCCCGGAGCTGCACAGCAGATTTCCGGATTAATTTTGACACCTGTAGTTATTTAACGTGCACCGAAAGCAGGGTACGCGAGCTTGTCTGCACTCCACCTCTATCGGATTGCGGCCGCCGCAGTCAGGAACCGAACCCGCGACCTCGTGTTCAGGAGAAGAGTGCCACAGGCGCTGATTTACCACGACGGGTCGGCGGCAGGCGGTGTCGGGAACGCTAACGCCGTATGCTAAATTGTTCTTTGCGGTCGCACGTCGCAAACGGGGTGACTTGTCGTTGGCGACCTAAAAATTATTCCCACGACGGCCTATAGCGGCATTCGTGGAGAAAAAGGGTGCCTTTGTGATCGCCAGTGTTGTGCGGCCGCCGGTGATCCCTTTTCAGCGATGAATTCATTTGCTCTCCTTTCCTCTCACGCCGCTCGCAAAGCCAGAGGCGCCGCCTCTGGCTCTGCACGGACAAAAGGCCGGTGGCGCTCAGGCGGAGCCTTGCCGCCGCCGAAGAGTATTGCTGCGGCCAGGATGACAGGAAGAAAGATGGTGGCGTTGTCCTCGGGGACAATGTAGACCGTCCCTAAACGGTCGCGGCTTTCCCGCACTGCGTAGTCGATGGCGCTTGGGTGAAGTGCTCGGATGAAGTGAGCTACAAAGGCTCGTAGTTAGCCACTTGAAAGGCTAAAGACTTGCGCAAGACTATAATAGACATGATCCTTATTTACCAAGTTCTCTTACGTTTAACGCAAGCGTTTCTTGATTCGTTTGCGCTTGGATGTGTACAACTCATAATAGCGATCGACGTGAACTGCGAAATATGACAAGTGGAACGTGAAAGTGCACAGCTCGCTCTATGAATGGCTTCTCGCCAGGATCCAGTCGAAAACTTTCGTTATGCGGTGGAAATTGTAAACCGCGACGTCCAGGATATGTTGTACCATAACGACCTTCTTTCAAAGGCATTTAGTTATGAAAGTGGAAATGGCATATTAAATGTTGCGAATACAAGGACCCAGGATGCTAGATAACCTTCCAGCAGCAAACAAGACTTCGCGTACCCCCCCCCCCCCCTTTCCCCCTATATGGTACAGTACTACACCAACACTTCATCGACACTTCACTAACACTAGGCGGAACGTGTGCGACGGGGAAGCGCCACGCATTTGACGTCATCATCTGCTGGCAGAGAGAGCGACTGCTCCGATGAAAAAAGGTGCTCCAGCTTGTAGCACTTCTTGCGGCGCACACTGCGGTCTACTGTTTCGCAGACACGGCCGTCACCGTGTTGTCTACGCACTGCGCTTGTCTCTGGGCATTTTCACAAACCTGGTGGTGAGCAATTTAAAAGGACGATAAAGAAAGAAGCGCTAATAAGTTTGGACCAGTAAAGGATGGTTTAAGAACCTTCTTTTCATTCTTTTGTCGGCAAAGCAGTTCGCGATTACTGATGAACACCGAGCATATTTTATTTCGAAATTTCGGACCTATATTTTAGCGCCGGCAAGTAAATGTGACGCCGCGGATGTCAAAACATTTTCTCTAGTAGTATGCGAAAATTAAAAATTTCGATTACCAATAGTTAACTCGTTGGCTACTCCATTCGTATATAATTCGGTTCGTAGGCTGTTCGACTCGTTTACGATACAAATAGAATAGTCTTTGCTATTCGATTCGTATTTGAAATCACTATTAGAAGTTGTCGAATATTTGTCCTTTTCGAATGCTATGAGGGACGACAACGTTTTAAATAAAAGAACATGATGTACTGTAAAACAAAGGCCAAGTATGCCTTTTTGGAAATTTTGAGCACATACCCCGATGACAGCGACATCATTGCGACGACTTCTCGTAATCCTTATACCCCTGTCTGCCAGTGCAGCGGTATGTTTTATTCGTCAGGCTGGATGAAAAAATAATAACAATAAAATAAAGTCGCCGCCTGTCGTGACAGGCGGGCTGCAATAGGAACGATCGTGACAGCCGTAGTTGCATTATCGGCCGCTCGGCTGGGCCGAACGGAGCTAGCTGCCGGGAATGGGACGAGTCGGCTTCCACGGGTGACAGCGTCTCAAGCGCGTTCCCGACGCATTTTGTATGCCGATCCCAGACAACAGTCCCTAAAGGCCGATCCACACGACGCACCAAATTGCTCTGTTGTACCGCGGTCCGCGCATCACGTGATAGGACGTCACCAGTTCGTGCGGACCGCCGTTGGCCCGCGCAAGACCGCGGACCTCGCGGTCCAACAAATCGCCGAGGCTTTTCCCACTTCAGTTTTGGCGGCGAACCGCATGCAAAACGCAGTGATTTTGGCGTAGCCAACGAATGTGGTCCGGCAACAGAGTGTCTTCAGCCAAATGCAATCTAGTTTCCGGATCAGCAAAAGCCAGTCGTTTCATGTCTGCCGTTCCGCCTACACGTGCGTGCAGGAGATATATTTTTTAAACACCATGTTCTCTTGGAGTGACGAGGAGGTTTTTTATTTTGTATCCCTCGTTGAGCAGTTCCCGGCTTTGCGGGGCTCGAGCCGGAATGATTACAATGATAACCCGACAAAGCTTTAGTGTAGCTGGTTGGCCTGCTCTGCCGTCTGCTATGGCGGTCCGCCGTGTGGATGTGCTCTGCGCCGGACCGGACCGCGGCGGGCCGTGACGTCGCATCACGTGACCGAGATCAGCCCGCAGACTTAGTCCGTCGTGTGGATCGGCCTTAAATGATGGTGCCGCGGCGGATCACACCGTTTTCGATGCATGCGGCAGGCCGCGCACCGCTCTTTTTTTTTTTAAATTCAGCAGCCGTGACCATCTGCACACGCTCGATCCACGCTCGCAAGTTGCGAGCCCTGGCGCAGGACAACTCTATATTAAAAAAGAAAGGTGGACTAGCGCTCAGCTGCATTCCTTTTCGACCTAGCTTAAACACGGAGAGAGTAGGGTACACACGACTATAGATAATCGATAACCTCAAGAAAATCGGGTGCTCACGTTGTAAACGATTATTCCCGTCGCGGTAGTCCAGTGCCTATGGCGTTGAGCTGTTGAGCTCAAGGTTACGGCTTCGATGCCGGTCGCGCGCGGTCGCGTTCCGATGTGGGCGCAGTGCAAAAACGCTTTTGCACCGCGCATTGGGTGCGGGTTAAAGCACGAAAAGTGGTCAGAATGAACCCAGAGTCATCTAATATACGGTGTGCCTGATAATTAGATCGTGGTTTTGGCCCGAAAGACCCCAGAATATAATTTTAAATTTTAAGCCATTATTTCCGCACGGCTTCATAAACGAAGTGAAGAGTTAAAAGCGCAAAAAAAGCGCAGGAAAAAAAAACAAGAACGAACGGTGCTATATCCCTGTTTCAACATGCGTCACGACTGCTTCATCGTCGCAGTCGCAGTTTAAATTCGAGGGTTAGCATCAAACAAATTGAACGCGAGCCAGTCAACGATATTTGCGGGGGCGTCATCGGAGACCCGAAACTGAATATGAAGACGGCGGGTTCTGCTTTGAAATCCCAGCCGATATACGCAGGTGTCTGCCGGAAAAAAAATCACAAACGCGAGCGCTTGTTTTGATGAGGAGCCATACAGTGAGGATAAAAGAGCTGTGCTTTCTTTGAATGGCGCCGGGCAGCCATAACATCGGCGCATGCTTCGTCGCTCGTCGTTCCCGGGTTCATTAACGCTCGCGTTGGTCCGCACAGCTTGTTCGTCGATTGCTCGTTTATCTTTCTTTATTTGTTGGGGGGAGTCATGTGCAAGGCCGCCCAAGGCCATGGCAGCAGCGCGCGCCGCAATTAACGCTGCCTCTCATTACGTACAAGGGCAGCTTCAAATTTTTCCGTGCATGCCCGTCACCATGCGACAGCGCATTATCTCGCGGACGTGCTCTTCTGAGGGCAAGTCTGTCAGAGAGGGCAACACCATTCGAGAGCCGTACTCGTGCACAAGATTCGTGCATTGTTCTGGCTCTAGTTACCTCGCCCGAGCGTCTATGGAGTAGTATGGTATGGTGCAGATGGCTTAGGCGAACGCCTTCGAGCAGATTGGGGCAGCGCTGTTTGCATTAGGCAGGGGTCAAATTTGCAAATGCTCTCACGTGACCAACATTCTTCGTTCGTTGAGTCGAGGGCGATATTACAGCGTTGCAGACCAGGCAGCTGTAACAACGATGGCAATTGTTTGCCATGATATTTCAGTTCGTCGCGGCTATATTTAATGTTTAACAGCGTGTAGCGAAGTTGGTTGTTGACATCCTCAAGGTCCTCCAACTATAATGCCAATTCTGTTACGTATGCATTCATGCCCTCAAAACAACTCATATGCTCAAATTAAAACAAGAAAATATTTATTTTAACTAGCAATTCATAATTTTTAAAACAAGATAAGAAATTTTTGCGGCACACAGAGCAAGATTAAGCATTGAAGAACGAGTGAGTTTCACTTCGGCTGCTGCCGAAGCACACATATTACTAGCCGCAAGCTCGTTCATGCCAGCTGACGGTGTCGAAGACACTAAGTGACCTGAGAAGCCTTTAAAGGGAAGTCAGAAGCGCTGGTGACAATGTGTAATAACTGCCAAAAGAAATGCAGAGGAAGAAGTCAAGGGATCGATTATCACTTTGGATTAATGCTGCGAATTAAAGCAAAGACAAATTGCTGTCGCAGAAGACGAGTCGCACAAAGTTGGTGCAAGTTTTGTCAATGCAGAAAAAGATAGGAAGAAGAAAAAAAAACGGCGAGCGAAGAAAAAAAGATAATGCTCAATGAGGTTCTGACGCGCAAGCGCAGCTACACGTTCAGTGGGGCGTGGCGCCATCAGCAACTTTGTACTTGCCTCTCGCATCTTTCTTGTTGCTGAAGAAAGCTGGACCGGAAATGGTCGTTAAGGAAAAATAAAGGAGAACGTGCTAACGGAGCCAAGGTTTTCTTCGCACTTTCTTCCTGGCTCGCGCAGAGCTCTTTTTTTTTTTTTATCGCTGTGGCTTTTGTATCTGTCGCTGTGGGAGCGTTGCTGCTGAAAGACGATCGAGCGACGGGCACTGGGACACGGGGACTCGCAAGAACAGGGTGCCCTCCATGGCTTGGACTGCTATCAGGAAATTAAGAGATCGGAATTCTTTTGCATGCTATTTCGTGATGCTACTCTGTACATGTATCCGTTCGCATCTAGCTGTTCTTGGTGCCTGCTTCCGCCTCTGCGTTATGTCCATCGTTCCACTTCCCGCTGTCGCCTGCCGTCTCGACTGCATTCATATGATAAATTACTAAAAAAAAAACGCCCTTTATACAAAGCGCCTGCCCTGTTTCAATGAGACCAAGATATCAAAAGCTGGGACGTGCCATCTACAACTCGTGCTGCCTCCTGTGGTCATTTTTATGGTATATCACGTCTCGATCACTCCTTGCAGTGGCCTGTATTTTACAAGTCAGGTTGAAATCACCGTGTAGCGCCTTTGCTGTCATGGTGCCGTCACTTGCAGGGCTGTTTGCTGCAGGAAGGGCTTCTTGACGATAGCGCAAAACACACAACGTGCCCAAGAAAACAACAGCATTATAGCGCTTACTGTACAATAGCTGTTAGCGCTGATGTTGTTATCTCGTTCATTCTCTGTCTGGTTGTTTGTTTGACGCTGTAGTTAAGAATAAATTATCATCTGTAGTTTAGCTTAGCATGTACTTATGAAAACGCTTTGACATGTCACGCAGAAAGCAGGCCCGTCTTGATATCAACAGAAGGGTTTTGCTTGTGATGTAGTAGCCCCTGTATAGGGATGACCGGATGGGGCCGTCCTTACATTGAAAAGTGGTCGAAAAACGCTAGTGTGGTCGACATCGCCAAAACCTGGCTGTCGCAACTCCTGAAAGTTACCGCATTTTTTAAAATACAGGGTTCGACACATATGCACCATATTATGAGACTATACATGTATACTTTGCAATGTAGGCGTTACGTACGTTCAGTTGACTGCGGCCAATGTCAAAGTAAACATAGGTATATACCAGATAGATCTTGTCGCTTTCTCTCGCAATTTTTATTGAGGACGACCACCACGGCGAGTGCTTTGTGTCGGCTGCAATGCAGGTTTCGCTGGATATTATATTCTCCAATATTGCGGTGTTCGGGACCTAAGAGATAAAGCAGTAGGGGCGAAGTGATCATTTAATTTAATAAAGCTTACTGACTTTCTTTATCTTGTAGTCTAGCCCATGGAATGTAGCTAGGGTATCGCATGTTGTGTGCACGTGCACGTATAGAGCTTGTTTACGGCGATAAGGCTCATCAGCAATCTATCGCGAGGACTACGTCCGCCTATATGAATGTCTGACATTGACTTCATGATGCATATTAAGGGTTGGGAAAGGAAGGCAAGCAGGACCAAGTCAGTGTCTATTGGCAAGCGATTCTGAAAAATCTCACCGGTTTCGACGAGTAAAGATAACGTTACTGCGGGCAGCTGCGCACCTTCGGGGGCTATGATGTCCAGGTGCTGATCACAAGGTCGCGCCTTCGATTCTCGCTGGAAGACGAGTTCCGATGTTGGCGAAATGCAAGAACGCTCGTCGGTGCTGAGCTCTGTGAGATAACTTGGCACCTCGCAGAATCTCTCCTACCCAAATCATCGCTTGCGGCCATTTGTGTTCAGGAATTTAAGCCAGGGACGATTGTCAGGACACTGAGACTACCCTTAAAAATTCTAGCAGTAGAGCATCATATTAATTGTGTCCAGGAAGTTTTCATGTCAAGAACTGTTTCAAACTACCGTCGTTTAGCATCACGAGGAAAATCATTGTCTTCCGTACGTGTCACACAGCAACAGTCACCCTCTCGCAGGTTATGAGCCCGTAAAATTTTATTGAACACACTACCGCATGCTGACGGCGCTTCCTTTGCTCAGTTCAATCGTCACAAAACACGCTTGGTCTGCTTTTCGGTCAGTGTAATTTCGCATGTATACGCACACAACAGCAACATGAAAACATGAGCAGCAGCAGTAGTAACAACATCAAGAGTATACACCAGAATTCAGTCGCTGACAGCCGACTGAAGGTTGCTATGACTGGAAAGTAACAGAGTTATATATATTTCTAAATATTCTTTATCGAACAAGTGGGGAAGTGCGCTTCCACGTTTAGAACACTTATGCAGAAGTTACATTGAAGTACTGTTAGCGGAAAGGTGCATTGTAATATGTTCTCGAAAATTAGAAATCTGAATATGTAACATCTTGTTGAACAGTGGCGCAGAATCTACATGTACAGTGAACTAATTAACAATTGTGTATGTTGGTTGCATTAACAGGCAAATCGCGTTCAAAATATGATAACACATACCACCTGCATTTTCGGTAGTGTGCTGTTCTTCACCAGCAACCGTGATTATGGGGCGAAGTGAGCGCGGTAGGCATTTACACTATATGGACTAAAGATGGGCACATAGACGACAAAGTCTTCGGGTACATTGTATCATACAAAGTGCAAGAACTCTTATTTCGCTTGTGAGGCAGTTTTTAAAAAGAAGAAAGACGAAGGCTAGTGAAGGTGTCTACAGATAAAAACAAAAATGTGATTTGAGGTGTGGCGGTGAACTGCAATGTGTTGCCTGCCAAAGTTCTGCGAAATGGATACGTCTACCGACATTGAAACTATATATATATATATATATATATATATATATATATATATATATATATATATATATATATATATATATATATATATATATTATCGGCATTGAATGTTACGGTCATGGAAGCAAGCAACCTGCATTGGTGCGCTACGCTCTTTGGTGCGCTATCTGGTGCAGAAGGCCTAGACTTTTTACATCATCACATACGACTTCTCAGCTATGATAACGTGCCAAATATTTGCATCCGATCTTGCTGCTCCTGGTAATATCTACCGTGCGAGTATTTATGCTTCTCTCTGGGCCATTTATGGCAGTCATGAGGAATGAAATTTGCTCAGAAATGACTCCGTCTGCTTACTGTTGCTGCCGTCGCTAGCGTAGGAGTTCTTTGGTGCATTTAAAATGTCGTACGTATCCTGTCTCTTGCAAAAACAGCCACTCGGGTCTGTTCATAGACGCTGGCATTACACGTACTTTGACCTGGCGTTGCACAATCACTCATGACGTTGTTATCGGACACGAAAAAGTAATTTTGTGAGCAACCTAAACACAAGTCGGCAAATACAGAATAAAGAATATATATTAAAAGTATCAGTGGCTTCTTGAAGACAAGTAACATTGGTCATCATAATATTGCCAGGTACCGAGAAAGCGCAGCTCCTGCAACACTGGCAATGCCAGGAAGCCTTGGATGTTGAGAATTGATTTTGGTCGCATGGTTAGGTCATGGGTGCGAAAAGCTCGAAATGTCACTAAATTCTTGCAATAAAAAGGTGCTATGCATCTACAACTCATTGTGTTTTACGCATACAGAATAAATTACGCAGAATTCGTCTCATATGCAGGAAAGTGCCTGTAGAATTGCAGCGTTCAGACGCTATTTTATGAATACGCAAATAAAACAAATAGAGAGAAAAATGCTTATATCATATTGCTCTCAAAGAAACATACAGCGAATTATCTTTGCGAAACGAAGCACTTCATTAACGCAGCAAAACGATTCTGATCGCCAAACATAATTTGCCCAAAAGTGCATAAGAAGATTTATGCAGGTCACTTCGAGCGATGCTCTTTAGTTGCGTCGCTGACCCTTGCGCCATAAAACTCCCTTAGTCATCACCATCACTTCGAATGATCTACTAGGGTTGGTAATATCGATGAACGATTAATCGAGTAATCGATTAAACGCATACCGCAAATCGATTAGTCTTCATCGATGTCCACCTTTCGCTTAATTGCCTTAATCGATTAGACATGTTCGTATAATCATTTTCTAGAGTTTGAAACGAGTGACACGAAAACTTTGAAATCGTGCTAGAATGGCGGGGCACGAGCAGTGACTGTGCGCCTGTGGACGAGCGGCTGTCGATCGTTTTTCCCGAGTGATGCCGAGCTGAGCGCTTCACCTTTCCCTCTCCCCCCACTGGCCATGCCACCACGCCGCTCAAGGCCGGAGGCCTGAAATCGCCGCTCGATCCAAGGCTTACGAGTGGTTGATCGTGGTGTCACTCCCTGTCCACTAAAGATGTGGCACACCATTCGCGCCAATTTGGAGCATGTATTTGACATAGCGATGGAGTTCATGTCGATTCCAGCAGACCTACATATCTTTCGAGCGTCTATTCTCGCATGCTGGTTATGTGGCCATTCACAGAAGGTGTCCGTTTCACCCAAACAACGCAGCCGATTCACATTCCTTCACTCTGTGGAAAGAGCATGTGGCTTAAGATCCTAAACCAACAATTTTCTTTTCCCCTGTGCATTTTGCAATTTCTTGCATATTTTAATCGGAGTTCACCTTTCACTTTTGCCATTTTTCTTATTTCTTGTTTAACTGTACTGCACAGTGCTTCACTAGTGTCATGTATATTATTTAATTCTGCTCTAAGTGCCATTTTATAACATATATTGTTTATCTTTTCAATGGCCACTAGTGCCAGCTCTGTTTAGTCTTTAACAAATTAAAGATTGCTCTTTATCAAAATTTATACACTTGTATTTATGACCTTGTTCCACCTGTCAAACTTTAATATAGGGTCGTACAAAAGTAAATAACTGTGTGTCATACTTTATAAAGTGGTCGTCAAAAGTTTCGATTAATCAATTATTCGATGAAAAAAGAACTTGCATCGAAAGCGATTAATCGATTAAACGCTAAAATGATGAATGAAAAATCGTTGATCGAATAAAAAATTAATTGACCATCCGTATGATCTACTGTAATTCCCTTGCGTCACACGTGAGATTCGATAACAAAAGTGATAGAACCGTATCCTCTCCTCCATGCTCCCTATCAATTTTTTTGTTTTCACCCTCTTGTATGGCCAGATGCATCAAGACTCGTTACAACACAAAGTGTAGCTGCACGTTGAATACAACGAGAACAGCAATCGGCTGCAAAAAAAGAAAATCACAGTTCTGCACACCCTGCTCGTGATGCGTACTGCGCACCGCACTTGACTCGAGCACTCAAAGCTGCCGAAACACCGTCTGATGTGGCAGCAGAGGAGCAACATCTTCACAGCACAGACACGAGCGAATAGAGGAGCTCGCTTAGACGAGGCGAAAACCACCCGCTTTCTGTATAACGCCTGTCCGCATGTTCTTGCGATCGCCTACCTATCACCTGTCGGTCGACATAGCCAGGGCGATCAACGACGTCGCCATAATGCCGACACAACTTGACGCCGGGATGGTGTGCAACGCCGCGCTGTTCACACCCGCCGGACGAGGCGTACTCTTGCGCGGCGGCTCTGACTTGTCGAGCGCCTTCTGCTGACTGAGAACCGTGTCGATGTCGTTGCTCGACGAATGATCGTTCCTGCTGAGGTCTTCACCAACTGCCTCTCCTTCGCCTTGAGTATCGGACACTGGCAGTGCTACTGTTGGGAGCAAAGACGCTTCGACCATGTCTTGCTCACCATCGGTGGTACTACCTCCTTTAGTCATTCTGTCGTCGAGTATACCGGCCGTAGTGGACTCCGGGTCGTCGTCATCATCATCGTAATCATGGCTGCCAGGCGCCGGGAACGAAGGCGAGGGGGTAGAAGCAGTATGGGTAGCTCGCAGCCTGGGATGCTCGTAGTCCTCGCGGCAGCCCAGTTGCTTCAGGTTCAGCCTGGCCACCTTGGAGCTGCCGACACCCGGCTTGGCAGTTGGACCAGCGTCGGTGGCGTCGAAGTCACACTTGATGTGACGCAGTTCCCTGCGGAACTTATCACTGCGAGTGATGTTCTCCAGGTGCAGCATCCAAGCGAGCCGGCAGTCGCAGCTGAACTGGTTGCCTGAATCATTGAGAGAACATGAGCGAAGTGTGTAAGGTTACGCTTTGGAGAAGATAACATTATGGTGAGACAAATGCAATCGGTTGCATTGTGATCGCCTCAGGCGATCATGAAGTAGGGTGCATGGAGTTAAGTTGAACAGTGTTTCAAAAATGTGTGATTGGCCGAAATGTAACCTATACGTTTCGTGTCTCGATGCCCTGTCAGCGCTTTCTTTCTCTTCGAATTTCGACATATTGCAAGAACACTTGCGCGCGAGCAGACCTGCACGCACACACGTACACGCGCACGCGCTTGATAATTCGTGTTGCGTACCGATTGAACACAGGCACCGAGGTAAATCTAAAATACCTTATTCTTTTCACAAGAATACATCGTTGGGGTAGAACGTTGCGTTAGGCGACTTTAATTCATGCTTGGTTAAAACGCTGCTCTAATGAGACGAAGACAAGAGACACAGAAACACACCACGAATGCTCGTGATTTCCATAAGCATTCAGAAAATTAAATGATGACTTAAGCGAAGAGTTAAGTAACTTCGTGGGGTCGAAAATCCGGATTATTTTATATCTTTAGCTGCTCGAACTGAAAGAACGACGGCAGCTTGAAAATGTGCTTAATTTCGTGAGTTAATTCCAATATAACACCATAAAGAATAAAAGCAGTCTGATACACACACCGTCGCAAAACAAAAGGCATTTTCAGGGGCGTGAAATGCCACGAGGAGCGGTGTTACGTCAAACGGAGAATGAGGCAACATACGAAACAAAACGTAAACATAAAAAAAAGGGGAACAAGCCAGTAGAAATTGGCCGCAGTGGCGCTATTTATATACAGGGTGCTAGGTGGCATGTCTCCGAAGCGAATAACTCGAAACAAGTAAAAGCAGTCAAACGTGATAAAACCGTGACAAGGCCACCATGGTGGCAAGACGAAAGGAATGTACGAAGCTGCTCGAGGCACACGCAAGGAAGCGTGTTGTTCCAGCGGCGGCGGCAGGCGACGCTTCGTCGACAGTCCGCCGTATTTCATTTCCGGCCACCGCCGCGGCGGTGCCTTCGTGCCCTGCCATTTTCGTTATCCTCACTCCCCGTTTGTGTTTCTTATGTGCCGTCTCGATAGTACTGTGCAGCGCTGAAGAACCTACATCTGGTGTCGACAGAAGTGGTGGCGCAGGCCGTCAATGCACCGTTGTCCACCGCCGTGCACTACATACCCGCGGCTGTGTCGTTCCCACTGAAGAGCGGAAAGCCGAGGACAGCACGAAACCGTGGCGTCCCACTGAAGTGTTGAAATGACGATGTGAGGTTATGTGCTTTGAATAGTTAGAAATGTGCCCTGCAAGAACCGTTAAAATTAGGAACTATCTTTTGTTTCATATTTTTTTTTGGGTACTGGTAACCACGTCGCCACATGCCGTAGCTTCCGCAACGCCGAGTCATCGCCCATGACTACGTCGCCTAAAATGGCGAGCAAGTGACGGTGCCGAAGGCGTGGCCAGATACAAGTGCTGTGGTGAGTGCGTGCGCTTTGAGTAGTCACTTATCTACACGCGGTCTCAAAATATAGCGCTACTTTTGTTGTGGTGTTGGTGATCGTCTCAGGGGGCACCGGTTAACTTGTTCAGCGCTGCAAGGTTCTAGAGAGTCCCCAGCGGATGACGATGCGGAAGCGGCCAATCGTCTTGACTTCGTGGGGACCCGTAAAGGGCGGGCAGGGAAAACATTAAGAGATAAAAGCTCGTTGAGAGTAAAAACGGTTGGGTGGAGCAGAGAGGAGCAGAGAGAAAGTTAAGATGCCGTGTCACTTGCGCGGTGGTCTGTAGCCAGAAGAAAAGGAATGTAAAAAGGAGTGAAGGAAGTAAGGAATTGTGGCAAGCGGAGACAGAGCCGGCAGAGCTCGGCCGAGGATGCGTCATCAAAGAACGAGCGCGCTTGCCTGTCGCGGAATGGTTTCGCCACAATGAGAAATGGGTCGGGCTACGACGCTTACCTCCGAGACTTAACGCATAGGAGCCCCGTACCGTTTTCCGTTTTCTTTTTCTCTCTGGACAAAAATAATCAACCCTGAGAAGCCTTTCTGCGCGCGTTCTTGTTCTTCCGCCGACTTCTTATCATACCGCGCCGTAGTGGTGCTGTTGTGGTTGGCTCGGTGCCAGGTATGAAGGGCACGTGCTTCGGGCGCGGTTTTCCGAGCGCGGGAATCCACTTTTTTGTATCTTTTATTTATTTTACTTTGGTAGGAACACCCACTTTAGTTCCTGTCGTGGCTGAGTGGCGTTGACGAAGCTGATTGTGAACAGGTGCAGACACAATGTTGCTGATGGAGGACGCCACGCACGTGCTGGCGTGCAATCAGAATCACGGCGCGTGTTTTAGCACTTTAAGAGAAAGAGAAAAACAAATAACGATATCTTTATTTTTAATTCGGCAGTATGCCCTGCATCATCGTCCTTAGCTTTGATACAGGAATAGGGGGCTCTAAGCAGCGTCAAGCCTCTGCTCCGACAAGAAAACGAGTTAACCAATTTAGTTTAAAGCGATTTTCGGGAAAATGAAAACACAGCTGTCTATGAACGATGTGGACACAATTGTC
This sequence comes from Dermacentor variabilis, assembly GCF_050947875.1. Lineage (NCBI taxonomy): Eukaryota > Metazoa > Arthropoda > Arachnida > Ixodida > Ixodidae > Dermacentor > Dermacentor variabilis. The sequence goes on along the minus strand of NC_134572.1, from coordinate 26,551,672 downwards.
GGGCTCCGCAGCAGAAAACGTCGAATGCAGTTTTTTTTTTTTTGTGCTCTTCGGGATACCAAGGTACGTAGCGGTTTAACTGCGGGCGAAGCACTGTAGAGGGAACCCGCCGTGGTTGCTCAGTGGCTATGGTGTTAGGCTGCTGAGCACGAGGTCGCGGGATCGAATCCCGGCCACGGCGGCCGCATTTCGATGGGGGCGAAATGCGAAAAACACCCGTGTACTTAGATTTAGGTGCACGTTAAAGAACCCCAGGTGGTCGAAATTTCCGGAGTCCTCCACTACGGCGTGCCTCATAATCAGAAAGTGGTTTTGGCACGTAAAACCCCAAATATTATTATTATTACTGTAGAGGGAGCAGAGGTTCAAAAATCCTTGCACTGCCATGGTCCTGGTCGTTATGCTGCAGTTGAGAGCATCCGGCGGTAATCGGCATCATTATGAAGAAAGTGTGCCCCGTTATTGCGGACCTTCGTTTATTTTTCGCGAAAAACAAGAAACAGTTTCACTTAATCTGAACCTGCGACTAACTCAACGAAGAAAAAAAAATGTCAGTGCCCTTTCACTCTGTGAAGAAAGATGACCAGCGAAGCTGTGTATGTGAGCCCCCTAATAGAGAAGTGCACCTCCGCCGCGGGTCGGCCCGGCATTACACTATCTTCGGGATCGGCCCACGTATGGGGAGTGTTTACCGCCTACTTCACCTCCGCCACGGATTGGCCTGGCGTTGCACTATCTTCGGGATCGGCCCACGTATAGAAAGTGCTTAACGCCTACGACACTTCCGCCGCGGGTCGGCCCGGTATTGCACTATCTTCGGGATTTTTTCTACGCGCGGACACGATAGTGGGGAAGTAGCCCTTAACAGGTTCGCTCTAAAAAAAAAATACTTCGTTGATACCGTGTCTCATACCCCTGACACACGGGCACTTCGCAGGCCTTTGGACTAGGGAACATTTACCTGGAAGTCGTTCACGCGGGGGAGAGGGGCAAAAAGTTTTTCCTTTAGGGTGCAAGTCCTCTGAGGAAGGGGAGGCATCTAAACTCCATTATGTCCCTAGGGGGTTAACCTTGTGCGTCGCTCTTCAGCGACCCAATACTTGATGAAACGCAACGGGCCTTATGAATAATTTTAGGGCTTGATAGTATAATTTTATAGTTAGATGCAATTTGACCGGATACACTATTCTTTAACGTGTTTTCAGTTTCAGTATCGAAGCAGTGCCGTGTGCTTTACGTTGCGTACTGAATACACACAAAGGAGACCACGCCATACCGTGTGTCAGCGGCGAAACTTCTTTCAATAAATGATCCTTCTGCGTAAAAGTGTGTACTTCAAAGGTGTTTAGCTCGTCCGTGCGCTCGGGGTATTATACATATTTAGCCGCCTTCCTTCAGTGTAGGAGATAAGTTCCGTCTTCGTGTTGCCTTCCTTTTTATTCTTTGTGTGCATTGGCAGTTTTAATTGTTTTCTTATTGCTCCACCTTTCGGGCGTGTCATGGTTTGGGCGCTCGAGAGTGCTGATAAGACGTTTGCTCTCTCTCACGAGCGGGAACGTATGAAAAAACGAAGCTCGAATGGTGCTATGCCCCTCACGATCGTCGAAGTAAATGACACACCTCGAAAAGAGGTCGGAACATGTCCGTCAGCATCGCATATTCATAGATAAAAGAAAGCACTTCACGTTCTTTTTTTCATTTTACTTGGAAATTCGCAAATCTGACGTAATGAACCGCCGTAGCTGCCTTTCTGGCTCGCGTTTCTCGCCACAGCAGCCACTGTCTTCCTTGTCTGCGAGACCCACGCTTAGCTACGAGAAAACTGTTGCATCTAGGTTCCACTCCACTGCACACAACTACCGTGCGCAGTCCAGCTGTAGTAGCCCCGACGTGCGTTATTCACGGAGGAACTGATCAAGGGTATTGCGAACGTGCGCCGAAGTAGATGACAAACAACTGTAGACGAATTCTTTTCGCGCTGGTATAGAAAATGGGGCCGCATTTACTCCATTCCGTTGCTTTGGGCGTGCTATATACGCGAAGGGCCGCAAACGTAGCCTACGACGCTCCTGATCATTCAGAAGAGAGCTCAAGCAGGAATCGTTTGTGTTACAACGTGTAGCAAAGTTCCAGATAAATAAGCGTAGGTCTGTCGGCCGAGTCCTCGTATGGAGGGTATATAGTATACCAGAAAAGTGTCGTGTTCGACATTCCGTGCTGGTGCTATACGGATGCACTGCGCTATTAGCGCCCGCATAGAATCTATGAATAAGAAAAAAGAAAAAGGAGCCATACATTAATGTTAGTACTTCGAGGAGGTATGCAGTCGTGCGTGTCGTGCTATCACGTCGAAACGTAAGAGAAATGAAGAAGGATAGCTTGTCGGGGCTAAATCGAGCTCGACGCAGACAGACCAAATGAAGAGGAGTGACCAACACGACGCGAGTGCGGTGTTCACTTCGCGAACATGTACAGTTTGTCTGTTTTTCTCGTCGCGAGCGAGCGCAGATGCAGCAGCGAAGCGCGAATAATAAAGAAAAAAGAAAAAAAAACATTAAAGAAGGCGAAGTTGCGTCGCCGGAAGAAAAACAAGAACACGACGACATTGGCACGAAACAGTCCTCCGCTCACGGTTGTTTCGCATGCATGCATGCATGCACACGCGTTGCAAAGTCGAAGCAGAGTAAAACCTAAACAAACAAATATATGAGATATCGACCACAACTGTACCCGTACTGAAAGTAATGACTTCAGTAGACACACATGCGTTGTGCGTGCTGAGATGCGCAGATAAAGAATAATTTTTAAAATTGCCGGTGCCAGATAGCGGTTCTTAGTCCTTGAGCTAGAATTCTCGAAAAGGTGGACACTACTTCCACGAAATTGGAATGCGTAATCAACCAATTAACTAAATTTCTGGAAGTACCTTCTAATCGAGTTACTTTACGGCACATATTGCAAGCTAAGAATTGTAGCTGTTGCGTGCTCAAGACGTATCCACTTGGAACGAATACTCGGGACAGCACCAGTTTCGAGACATTAATTCCCAAAGTGCGCGAACCAGTACAGCGTTGTTCCAGTAATATCTTGTGCTTCAATGCATAAAAAGGCGTTTTCTAAAAAGAAAATCGACTAAAAAGCACAGCAGTGTACTCTTACGGCAAGTTTGACGGCGCATACCTACAAACCGGCGTCATCCTCCAAATTGTTTACAGGTGAATATACCTCGCAAGCTCACTTGCTGCAATCAGTAAATGGCAGTATGTGACGTAATTGGGTAAAACTTAATGAGTGATAGTGTGTTCATTCTTCAATCACTCATTTTGATTTCTAATGCAAGTAATGTCCTCCTCATTGAGAGTTCCAGCTTAATCATTTAAATTGGGTTTCTGCCACAGGAAGTTTTCTAAACCTCTCTACCACCGAAAAAAAAAAACTCATCTTGACGTATGTAGTTAAGTATGCATTAGCTAGGCCATCAGCGAGACTCCCCTGTTTTTTCTTTCTTTGGTTTTCATGGTATTCTCTAAGCTGTGACTGAATGCTCATTAAAATGGTCTGTTTATGCATGTTACATATAGCAAGGTTAGATGAACCCGATATAACGGGCGGCGACACTGGCCCTCCCGTGCGACCTTATTATTATGATCGTCTATGAAAGAAACAACCGCTGTAACTCGGCTGTGAGTGCGGCTGGCCCGCTGATCGCGCAGGTATTGCGGAGAAGCACCCGCCTGCCAGTGCAAACGTGTGCGTCGCTGCACGAGCGTGCCGCTGCGGCGAGGCCGCGCGCGCTGCGGCGCTCGTGCTCGTGCCACACCCGGGCAGACGAGAGGCGAGGGAGGCACGATTGGACGCGCCCCGGAACGTGACCGCGGCCCCGCCCGTCTCTCGTTCCCGCTCTTGTCGTTTTCTACCTTTTATGCCTGGCCGGCGTTTCTCCTACTCCATCCACTGACCGCCTCCTCGCTCTCTTTCTTTCTTTCTTTCTTTTAAAATCCAGTGGCCGTAACCTCGTCTTCGAGGCAAAGGGTTCCCTGCGCCCGGTTTCGGTGGGCTCCTTGGGCAAATGGAAAAATTGTTTTCGTATGCCCATGGTCGGGTTGTGGGCCGTTGGTACTCGCATTGAAGTGACTGCTTTTACTGCCGTTAGACTTGTTTTATTTTCACAGGCGTGCGCGTAAAACAGTGGGGACGTGGTTATGTACAGTGACTCGCGTTCGTTGTCGTTTTATTTATTTTTTTTTTCTCGTGGAAGTATGTGTGAGTGCCAAACGCGTGCTAATGTCTCCTTTTGGGTTTCTATAATTTCTCACATTAAAGCAAATTCCTGTTTCGCCGGTAAGAAAAATGCTGTAAGCAGGCTGCTCACAATCTCTCCAGCTGGATGCCAGTTTACCCTGTCTACAAGCACCACGGATCAGATTAGAGGAAATAGGCCATAAGTGAAAGACACGTAGTGCCGGCGTTTTGGGCAGATTGTGACGTCAAAAGAGAAAGCAGGGGCTGGCGGGTGCGACCGAGAGTATAAACCGCAACTTATCCCCCACCGAGCCACCTCCATTCCGGCTTTATTGGCAAATACCAGGCTATTGGTCTGGGCGTAGCGCAGTGGTGGGGCAAATAATCATTGTCAGGTGGCAAGCTGACAGATTTGACACGTTCGTGAATTCTCGCCTAAAGCATCCCTTTCAAGTGCTGTGTCGGCTCCGTGATCGCTGCTGCTGATCCTTTATTGAGTCCCAAAGCGCACTCGCGACAGCATTCAACAGAAGCCAGTGTCTAGCACGCACTAAAGCTGGTTGTACAGGCGACCTGTCACTGATCACACCAACTTATCGCCGGCCTTGTTCTTTTTTGGTGGTATTAAACTGTCCGTAGCGTCGGCTTTGGATGAACATATATACTCATAACGGATATCTGCAGATTTACGTCCTTTATGACCCTCGGCTGCGAACGAATGTTCACGCGACAAAACTACTTGACGTCCTTCCTCGTAATGCTGGGAATTGACGAATGTTTCCATGCACAGGAATGGCCAGGATACATTCGTCATCCCAAAGCTATCCGTGCGCTGCCTGTACCAGAGGTCGATTACGGTAAACAGAATATTTGCCGCTTTCTGTACAGAGCGCGAAAAAAATGTTTTTATTCGTGGCGTACATGGTCTGGATATTTTTTGACTTGGCGTAATGTTTTATGAGATTTAATGGACATTCTGTTTCGACGCTGTTTCTGTGCGTTATGTTGTAGTAGTTTTAGAAAAAAACAATCGCGCATACATATCTTAATACCTCAGCATATTTTTTCGATTTAATCATTCAGGTCTTTAACGCGCACTACCGCTACGACCTGCAATGACGTGTTAGAAATGTCAGCTCCGTGTTGAAGTTGAGAAAAATGTTGCTTCAACAAAGCGTAAGCGTCCACGTCCCGTCCTTCACTTAATATCGTCTTTGTAAAACTGAGCGCAATATAACCTTGAAAGCGGAAACGCAGAAGGTATCCGAGAAAGTGGTCGCTGGCCTGGTGACAGCTGTGACAACGAAATCGATAACCACGACGACAACGGTGAAGGAAAGATGATTATCAGAACGACACGAAAGCTGCGCTTTAGCGACAAATCGCCTTTCCTTTTTTTGTCGAGGACTTCTTCTGAAAAGAGCGCGTGATAATGCTTGTACTTGTGACAGGCTGACAAAACTGCATGAAGCGCGCTCAAAATCCACGTCACTCTAGGAAGAATGTAGGTTTAAACGCGCGTATATTCGCGGCGTTTGCAGCAAGGCCGCACACTGGAGCGCGCCAGCAAAAGAGAAATGAAAAAAAAAAAAAGGCTCCGTGGCAATTAACGGCTCTTACATGCCGCGTCGCGGAAGCCTGTGGAATGAGCAACATCCTCTCACCGTGACGACGAGCGAAATGCAACGTTCCGCTCCGCGTGCAAGCACGCGCGCCCGCAGCGAGTGCGGGAGCACAATTTATAACTCGAGCCCCGGCGTGCCCCACCTCCTCCTGGTCCTCGTGGCTAGACGGTGTGACGCGGTTCGCGCACTGCCGCGACGCCCACTATGCAGGCGTGGAGGGTCGGCGACCAGGGCAAGCTGCCATCACTCTGCGTGCGCCGTCCGAACGCACGCCCTGACCCACGAAAATGTTGCTCGACCGCGAAACACTCCGGAGCGATGGCTGTTACGAGAACTTCCGAGCCTCTGAGTTTACCCAAGTTATCGGGCAATGCCGGTGGTTTCATTCACTCATTCGGGCGGCCAGCCACTTTGCCAAGGCATAAGCACTCGATCCCGCATCATGCGCCGGGTCGATGGGATTGCCGTGCACCGCGGTGTCTCCTAAACTAAAATTTTGATATTATTCTTCATCAGACCAAGTCCCCTTGTCCCTTACGAAGCCCATGTAAGGCCGCTTTGATTGTATGTGTACTTCCCAAGTGTCGCGAGTAGCTCACGTTCGTTGTGTATAGAGAAGGGGTCCACTCCCCTACACGTCCGGGGGGCAACCATTTGTGTTTTGTGAGGTGTCAGAAGTCCCGCGTGGTGTCGGGTGACGAGTCACGGCGGGCACCAGGGTGGCGCGGTGCGGATTCGAAGAACCCAGTATTGTGCGCACTGAGTTGGCATTACGCCGACGGCCATAATAGGTCCCCACACAGCTGTACGCGATGTTGTGGTGCCGGGTTACGAGTCCCTGGCTGGCTGGAGACGCCGCCGAGGTTTAGCGTGGCCTAGTAATATTGGCCGCGTGCTGCATGTACGGAGCGCAGGGCCCTACGCGTCCGGGAGGCAACCGTCGGGCTTTGTTGTTGAGTGCTGAGAAAATCCCGCCTGGTGTTGAATGACGATTTACAGTGTGCGCTGTAGAGATGCAGTGCACATGCGAGTAGTGCATTCGCAGAACGTCGTCTTGTAGACAATAAGTTTGGATGCCATGGACGGTCATAATTCTACCACGCGGACAAACCTTGAGTGTCGCTGCCGTACGCGGTGTTGAAGCCCCGGCTTCCGAGACATTTGCGGGTTGGAGACGCCACCGACGTTCGAGGTGGCCTAGAAATGAATTATGCGAGCCTGGCGTGTTTTGCTGGGGCCGTCACTGACTACGCAGAACTGGGAGAGGGGAACCGAGTTTTAGGAAGGAGGAAAAGTGTTTTGTTTTCCAATATGTTTGCTTTTAAGAGTAAGCCCATGCCTTTGGGTTGTGGCTTAACATCCCTTTAACTCTCATTGGCAGCTACATCTGTGGGACGGACCAACGACGCTATCGCCCTTTTTCGTTGCCTGCTTGAGCTATAATAACAGGGACGATATGCTGTCCCTCAGACTGGGCAGAAATCAGTATTGCTGATAGATCAGTGAGGCTCCGTACCATGGACGTTAAAACGTATCTGGGCTCTATTGAGACAGTCGAAGAGTGAGACTTTTTTAGAGCGCAGCTCTTTGGCGTCCGTTCCTGGGTTTCGCGTCGTCGTCGGCGTCGTCGTCGGCGTCGTCGTCGGCCTCGTAACCAGCTCCGCCCCCCTTTCATCCCCCCAGCGCTAGCAGCGACCGACTGATACCGCTGGATGCCGCTGACGCCGCTAGAGAGTCAAGATAACGTGACTGCATAGAACACCGTCGCCGCCACGCAGAAAGAGGAGGAAAGGGTCCCCCCCCCCCTGTTCTTGTGTGGCGGATAGCTGGGGTTGACTCACTATCGCCGTCAGCGGCATCAGTCAGTCGCTGCTATCTCTTTCCTCCTCCCTTTATCGTGTTGTCCGCTTGCTGCGCGCGCTTCTGCCCCCATCGTTTGCCGCTGGGTGTACACGCCGCCCCCCTCCGCTTCCGCTTACTGCTGGTTGCTCTCGACGGCGGCGATGAGCCTCCGCTTCGGCGGCGCGAACTGCAGGGTCTTCTCGGCGGCGGCGATGAGCTTCTGCTTCAGCCTCGCTTACTGCTGCTTGCTCTCGACGGCGGCGATGAGCCTCCGCTTCGGCGGCGCGAACGGCAGGGTCTTCTCGGCGGCGGCGCTTAGCCTCTGCTTCCCCCACGGCTGTGACAACCTCGCGAGGCACTTGTATAGATCTCGTCTTTGAGAATCAAGCATTGGTGTACCAAGTCGAACATATATCAGTCTATTTCTCCGACCACAAAGCTTCCTTCATGACTGTCAAGAACTGTTAGTGGAGTCTTTGTTAAAGGAATACGTGTGAAAAATAAAAAAAAATTATGTGATAGCGCATACATGTGTTGCTCGATTTCTTTGCCTCAATCTATCCAAAAGGTGAAACAGCTTATTTGCTGCGCTCAAATTTCGCATTAGGAAGTAACGTAATCGTCGGTAATTTTTTTCTCAGTTGTTCAAGTTGTAATGCATTCGTTTTATCTGTCATGCATATGCAAGTTTACCTGTAAATCTTTCTTATCTTATATCTTATCTTCTTATTTTTCTGTAAATGCATTATTAATATTTCTTAAATATATCTGATCTCCATCGCCTCTTGTCTTCATTCGAGCAACAACTGCCGATCATCGTCCGAGAAACTTCAGTTCTAACGGAGAAGCAAAAAGGACAAGAGACAGGATAATCTTTACTGCCCCTTTAGCCCTTACAAAGGCAATGCCCTTTGCAGAAACACTAGCTCCAGAAACATCTCTTGTTCGTCCACTTTTAATCATTTTAAGACTCCGACTTTCTCCGAATCTCTGTCTTGGTTGAAGACGATGTTACGGAATCTCGGCCAAGAATCGGATTTGAAACCCTCTATTCAGCATCTAAAATGCCACAATTTCTGTGTCACTGCCGAAGGCGGAACTGCACGTTTATGCTAACATAATGTCTGGCTTTTACGCGTTAGCATGTCAGTCCAACAGGTAATAATCTATGATCCTCCGCTTCACACCTGCTTCTCTATGCCGGAAGAAAATATTTATAATCCGGCTTTTCTGTACGGTATTAAGGCTGGTCCAAAATTCTCCAGTCCTTATATCAATATTCCGGATGATCAAATTCTTTTTCTGGACATATTTTGCCTTTTTCGGAAATGGTTCAACTTCAGGTTGGCTAACCAGGCACTACGACTGAATATAGTTTAGCGTGAAGATCACTGACACCTTTTGGCGTGCAATTAAGATCGTCCTCAACCGTTAGCACGCTTTTGGGAAACTGTTAACCGCAGCGCCAGTGTATTTCGTAGCACTTTCCGAGGTCGCATATCTATGAAAAGTGGCATTATTCTTAGGATTTCTGGTAAGTATGCATGGTATCACGACTCATCGGCTTCAGTTTCACAAATAAATGTGCCGTAAGGTGACTGATTATAAAGTTCATTAGCATATTTTAGTTAATTAGCAAAGCTCTCGTTGAAACGTTTCTTTTTTTTACTGTTGATGCCCGCCGAGCCACGTAGCCTATCTGCAAAAACAGCAAGGGCCGAAGTAAGGCATACATATTTTTTTTAGAATAAAAACGAAAAGCATACGATAACGGGAGTTATTTCTTTCTTCTTTATTTAGTAATCGTGTTGCTAATATCGAGCTGTCGTTAAGCAAACATGAAATTAAATTTAGTCTGACATATTTCTTTTAATCTGATACCTGAATCAGTAGGTTTGCAAAATAGATAAAAATTCCGTACTTCTCGCATGGTCTGCTTCGTGCAACATGCGTCCGCCTTCTCCTTCTCGACGTGTGTATATATATAGCTGGGAGCTCGCAGTGGCGGCCTAGTTCTGCTTACTAGCGGCTAAGTACTCGCGGTTAAGTTAACGAGCTCATGCAAGCGTTAGGGACACGCAGGTCGCACTAACCAAAACAATTTGCAGGGGGTCACGGCTGGCAGTGTATTTATTCGTAATCTCTGTATAGCATTTACTATTTCTTAACTCTGGTGGTGGGCAGCATGCAGTGTACGTGATAGCCTTCCTTCAGTGATACAATCAGCCAGTCACTTCCGCTTTCTGCTCTAACGGCACGCAAGCACCGGATAGTGTATTCGGTTGACTCCCTGCGTAAACTGTTCCGTGTATCGCTTATGCTCTCTCATATTTGTGAGATCTGTTCTTTAATTTCTTACTTATTGAGCTTTGTGGGCCTTGTCAGCAAACCGGATGAATCCCTACTATGTGCATGCCTTATAGTGGAGCTTCGACGCTTAAGGCTGCTTGCTTATTAAGATGGGTCGCTTATTACTTAGAACTGTTTGAATTTTTCAGCGGGGTGTTGCTGTTTTCGTTATTATTCAGTATCTGGCGATAAAGTGGCGCGGGCGGGTTGCATTGTTGTATTGTCGTGCTGCATGCTACTAAAGTATTACTGTGGCTCAAGTGGCAACGTAAAAGCGGGGTATGAAACATTTCAGCTATGCTTAGTGGGCGCTGACTTCCAAGAAAACTAAAAAAAAATTAATTGTAGGATCTTGGGTGCCAAAACCGCGATATGATTAAGGCACACCGTAGCGGTGGACTTAGGAATAATTTTGACCACCCGGGCCTGTTCTTAAAGTGCACACAATGCACGGTACACGGGCATTTAGGCGCCATAGGTATGCGTCCGCCGTGGCTCAGATTTGATCCCTATACCTCGAGCTTAGCGCCCTAGAAAATTAAGTGTTGGTGATAAGAACGCACTTACTTCGTTGACAACGATGCTTGGCTTTCGACAGAGCGCTGCTGAATGCGTCTGCGGGAGTTTTCCGCACTTTCGAGCGCTACGCCGTGAGTTTACTTGTTCAGTCAGATAACTTCAGCAACGATAAAAGAAATAAATGTAGCGCGCACGAGAGCCACGAAAGAGATGAACAGATCAAAACATTATGCACAACATTTAATCAGGCTGCTGCTAGCGTGCCTCCGGTTTTACCCTAATTTAAGGTACGTGATGCATAATAAGACATAACTTTCGTTTCTGTTTAAAATGGCGGCCTGCAGTGCCTCCGCCATGCAGCAATATGGCGGATGTCAAAAAGTCTATACCTTTTGTTACTGCAGTGATGATACAAACAGCATAGCGTTCGTTGGTCGAAGAAACAAAGAGCGGATTCTCTCTTCCTCTCGTTCGGGCATGGCGCAGAAATTTGTCCTTTTTTCGTTCGGCACGACGAATGGCACCCGCCATTCAGGCGGGTGCCATTTGTAAGCCAGCTGGCCTCGTGTGAGCCGCGGTCGTCGTCTCATTTGTGATGCGTCCTTAGGCCTCAACCAGTTGCCCCAGTGGAAGGTACTGTAACTGAACTGTGCCGCTTGCCTTGGCTGATAAATTCCTCAAGGAATACTTGCGTCGTTTTGCCTGTTAAGTGATTTCGCGGTGCTTTTATGCACATGTGGCCTGTCAATAAAGGCGCGCCTGCTGTATGTACTGGTGCGGGCCCGCGCATTTATTTTATTTTGGCTCAAGATTTCAATAAAGGCCGTCTTGGCCTATCCGGACTTAAATGAAGGAGCGAAATGCCTGATTTGGCTTATCTGTGTTCACCACCTGCTAACAGTGGCAATGGCCAAGAGATCTTATCCACAGGGACGGCTCTGAGGCCGGCGACATTTTAAACACTGGGTGGAAAGCAGCGCAGTGACTGACGCATAGAGACTTGGGGTGCCAATGGCCCCTTTATCGAGAACTGATGGAGCGTTCCCGGAGTCGCACTGTGCAGCACGGAGTGTTGGAAAGCTCCGACAGGTGCATATAACGGCCAACACAGTCCGGGGTCGGCAGTGCTCCCAGAATAGGAGCACCGCCTCGCTCCTGCGTCGAGGTCGGATCGTATCAAATCGGGACCGAATCGAAAGCAAAGGCGCGCCGCACCCCTTGGCAGAAGGAGGTCGTCAAGACGTGCATAAAGTGAACATAAAGGCGGAAGTTAAAAACCGCGATGGAAAGCAAGATGAAGAGAACGGCCCCTTTTCACGCTTTCAAAATAACGGACGAATCCAGAAATGTTTCTCCTGTCATCGCTTCAACAGAAGCCCGCCTCGGTTCTGGGTGCTGCGAACGCGGCTGTGTTGAATTGTCGTTCGGTCAAATGGTCTGAACAGGCACGTAGCGCGCTTCTTTTAGCATGAGTGGTGACGGATTCAAAAGTTACACGTTGACGCGCTGGGGTAAAGTCTTATCAGATTTAACAACCGTTAACCGCCTAACCGATAAGCCTGTTGAGGCGAAGCGGATCTGTACTGAGACATCGGTGTACATCCGAAGGCCATAACAGATTAAAGACTACGAAAAAACAAATAAAAACTTGCTGAAGGTACATGATACCAAAGGGCACAACATGAGTTAGCTCACCTCTATTTATTCTGTTTGATAAAGAGGTCCATTTTTTGGATGTATGTCCTCGTGCACGGCTGTGGTAGTGGCACTTGATACACAGTCACACGCAGTCGAGTTATCTAAATTGCTCCCTTTTGAGTGTGTAGATTTTCTGTGGGCAGCACGCAATAACGTTAGTTGCAGGTGAACACTATGATCGCCCGTTTTCTTGCCTTGTCTCATGCTTCTGCACTGCGATTAGCAGAGAGCTTTAGCATTTTCGTGCTACCACACGAAAACGTGCCACTCTGCCCCGGACCTGCATCGGTTTTCTGCGCGGCAAATTACAGCTCACGTACACACCGAATTTTATAGGGTGAACGCGGCGTCCAAAACTCCAGCGTTGACATTTTATGCTTTACCTATACGCACGAGTGAAAAGCCAGCCACTCAAATTGTGTGAAGGAAAAATTACCAACATCGACGAAAGGTGGGAGGGCAAAAGAGTGGTATTCCTGCGATGACAGTAGGAAATTTCACTCGTATCTTGACTTGCAATACCTATAGCTGTAGTCGGTGCGCTGAGTACTTGTCGTTGTTATTATAGTCGTAGCGGAAGTGGTTGTGTACTTTAGTGTTATTTCGTTTAGACAGAGGTATTAAGACCAACGAAAGAATTGCTGTTTGCTTCGGCGCAAAATCATATTCGTGCTAGGCCAGCGCATTTTGACTGACCGCGCATGCGGGTTTATTTCCAGTTTGTTCATATTCTCACGCAGGAACGTGCAAGTCTCACGTCTGTATATGCCCATAATAAATTCAGCGAAAAAATTTTTTGAATCAGGACTATCTAAATGTTACTACATCTCACTATCGTAACGTTGTTCACGTCAAACGTTTTATTTGTGGCGATATTTGTTGGCGTTTTATTGTTGCCCTATTTCCGTGGCATTTATGCGCATGTTTGCGAGTGCTGTTTGGAACACGCCGCCAACGAGAGTCGTAATTCCTACTTCCGCAAGGAATATTTTGTAAACTACCTATTCGTTTTTGTGTGTTTATGTTGTGCATGCGTACGAGAACTTCAGAACTCGTGTCACTATATTCTTGCTGTATTCTTTGTTTGAAGTACACCGCTTGTTTCACATCTGTTGGTTAGGAGGAGTAGCCGGCACCGTCCACATGAAGACACCAACACGTCCTTGAACTCACATAATAATAATAATAATAATAATAATAATAATAATAATAATAATAATAATAATAAATATAAAAAGAACGTGTCCGCAAATTTCGAAGCACACGACGAGCACTGTCCCCGTGTGTGGCCATGTGTCTGCTCTTCCCTTGCTCCAGTGCAGGGTAGCGAAGCAGAATATTTTTGGGTTAACCTGCTGCCTTTCTCACCCCGTGTATATATATATATATATATATATATGTATCCGCCATATATATAGTACATGACCGGGGTTGTTGGAGAAGTATGGGAGAGGCCTTTGCCCTGCAGTGGGCGTAACCAGGCTGATGATGATGATGATGATGATGATATCCGCCTGGTGGCACGCGCACTCTGCGTAGACAAGACAAGGAGGGACGGGGTAATACGATACGACTCCGCCGAGTTCACGTAACGCACAAACGTGCATATCCGTGGAATATGGGCTTTACGGCACGTGCTGTCGTTGAAAGAAAGCAAACTAGGGAATGAAACCTTTTCTCGTTTTTCAGGTCGAGAGCGAGTGAACGTTCAACGGATGAAACAAAACAAAAACAGGAAGAAAACGCCAGACGAAAAACGAGCTCTACGGCACGTACACCTCGTCGCATCCGTCGCGATGCGAGTTCCTCCCTAGACTTAAGGATTCCCGGAAAGGCGACGGCGAGTTCATCATACTATGCATGCCCGGGCCGGGTGCGGAGTTGCGGAATCTTGGAGCAGCCGAGAGTTGGGAGGCCCACGTTTGGGAATAATGTACGACTGGAGCGGCGCTCGGCGAATGCGTGGCGCTTCTCGCAAACACCCGCCCGGCTCTTCCTGTCGCGCTTTTCGGTTTGGACAGGTCTCAAAGAATCGCACGACCCCATCTTGGATAAACTGAGTCGCCAGTCCCGTACTCTTTCCTTGTGACCATACTTTAACCCGTGATGCTTCGTACTACGTCGACGACGTCAAGTCGTCGTCGTCAGACCGTCGTCAGACCGCCGTCAGACCGCCGTCACACCTTCCACTTTTCTCTTGCCATAGGGCGAAGAAAAAGTCAACGTTCATGAGCTCAGCCACTGCGTTGCTCGCTCTGCAGACAATTTAAGCCCTCTTCCCAGCAAACCGGCTTATATAGCACGACATTGTGACCCACACGGTAGCACCTCTGTTATTTGTAATCAAACTAAACATAAGGGACGTATACGGACAAAGCAAACCGAGCTTCGTGTCATTAAAACAAAAACAAAACAAGGACAATGAACGCGGAACGTATGGTGGTTGTCAAGAGTACTCGGACCACATCGTGCTTGATCGGCTTAGCCGTTGGCTCCTGCCGCCTACCGGTCTCTTGTCGCGCACCAGATGCTCCAAAACTCTCAACAAGAAAAAGAAAAGTAGGCAGACAGTTCTTGCGCGCTCTCTCAAGATCCTGGGAGCTCCAGGTGTGCTTGCACGAACCTCGCTAACACTCCCTGGCGACTCCATCTGTCAGAAACGATGCAGCTTTGGTACATCGCAAAAGACTGTACAGCCGCCGAAACGCACGCTTTGAGCACGACAACCGGGTCCTTCCGGAGTTCGTGCGCGCCAGATGCTAAGAAAAATGAGAAATGTTCGTGCTAGAGATGCTGTTGTTTGAAGACATGTCTGACTCGAGATGCGCACCTGAAACGCTCTCCAGCCGTATAGACGCTTTCAACTCTCGACCTTTTCAAACTGTCTGCTTTTCTTGATCAAGCCCACTGGCACTTAGTGTGTAAGATCGCGCGCGTGCATGCGTGCGTGCGTGATGATGATGATGGTGTATAGGGTTTATTTGCGCAACGGCCAGGGATGGACAAAGAGCGTCATGCGTACGTGTACGCACATGAATGAGTCTGTGGTTATAAATTACTGGAACGATGGTGAAGCGGTTAAAACGCAAGAATGCACGTAGCAGCGTCCACTATAACAACAACAAAAATATGTATCTGAACGCGCGCGTACGGAATGATCGGTGCGGACGATGTCAGTGTCTTGTAGCAGTTTCGATAAAAACTGAATGGTTAAGTATTTGTGAGTAAAATTTCGTTTTATCAGTCAAGCAACTAGCATTTTATGCACACGAAAAAGCGACATGTCTTAGGTCTATTTGCCGCCTCAGCTACAAATAACGTTTTGATAAAGACCCCCGCTTCTGCTGTGTACGTTTGCTATCACAATGAGAGCGTCAAATAGTTTGCTAGCATTATTTTTTTTTTGCCAAAAGAACATAACGACGGGAAGGCGCCATGTAGCTTGAAGAAACAACTGCTAACGACTATGTAAAAAATAAAATGAAAAAAACACTTTTCTCTGTTCACAAGTTGAGGTGTTACT
The DNA here is from genome assembly GCF_050947875.1 of Dermacentor variabilis. Classification (NCBI taxonomy): domain Eukaryota; kingdom Metazoa; phylum Arthropoda; class Arachnida; order Ixodida; family Ixodidae; genus Dermacentor; species Dermacentor variabilis. Next base: position 26,535,874 of record NC_134572.1, on the reverse strand, counting down.
CCAAAGACGCTCGGACACGTCCAGATTATCATGTTCGAAAGTGGTCGGAGCTCAACTGATTGTAACGGCCGCACGGGCTTGGTTGTTTTGGCTATACCATTTCGAAGGGCATGTAGGGGACATTGGTCTTAAATACGGGGTTCTGTCGGCCTTGCGTTCCCGTACTGCGGCATGCTCACGGTGGGCACTATGTGTGCGTGCGCTTGGCGCTTTCGAACTGCGGGGTTTTGCAGAAGCAACCTGTGACCAACTGCGGAACCAGGCGCCATGTTAAACGGGTAATGTTTGACATGCTTAACGCTTCCCGCCGCAGTTGCATGCAGCCTGCACCTACGAATTTTACTCCGAGTGATGATGTGGTTGCCTCACAAAAAATATTAAGAACCTCCATATACTCGCGCGGCTTTTATCGTTTAAGATAAAAGATCACCGTCCACATTTGTACGTAAAAATGTGGACCTTGAACAAGTTAGCGTTTCGAGTGTGTCTGAGGACCAATTTGCGAGCGGTCCGTGCGACCGTGCAGCACAGACTCGCCCCACATATGCGTCGAATATAGGAGGCACAAATCCTGGCAGTCGGCCTTCGTCAAAAGAGCGAGAGCGGTCTCCGACGTGCTCGCCAATTCGTCGTTGCTCATTTTCTGATTGTGGTGGTTGTATTTCATGCGGCACAACGGTGACAGGCTATGGGAGCCACGGAAGCCAAGGAATACAGAATCGAAAAATACGGGTTGAAGAAAATAACAGCAAGAAAGCCCGTGAATAGGAGGCATGGACCAAGACAGCGAAGGTCTCGTCGCCAACCGTGACAGCCGCCCATAATGTTTTCTTATGTGGACGCACTGCGCTGCTTCTGTTTGTCTCTGTCTTTCTCCGCGACAAAGAGCCGTTGACAAACTGTTGACCTCGAGCGAACGTATGCGGCGAGCGTTGCCACCGGGCAGGTGGCCTTTCCGTGGGAGAGGGCGGATGACATCTTATACGCAGGGGGGGACAGTTGGCGGCTCGTGACAGAATGACAGAACAGAAAAACCCGGAAGTGTTCGGTTTTTCAGCCAAAACAAACAGGAAAAAACAACTTCAAAACAAAGCGAAAAATATAACGCGGATTGTCAGTGGCAGGTGTTCCGCTCGTCGTAAGGAGAGCCTTACACAGATTGTGTGCTAATTGCTGCTTAAAGAATACCAGCATTTTCCACCCTGTATACCCGCATTTTCGAGACGGTGATGGTGGCGATCTGTTATGACAGCGTGTGCTACTACAGCGCTTTAGTTTTTTTTTAATCGCGTGCCTCTGCCCCTCATTGCGGGTGCTTGCTGCTGCCTGCTATGTACCGCGATAGGCCGGCATCGGACCGACCCTACTTTATTATCAGCTTCCGCAAACATTTCGTCCGTGACGTGATGATCACGAAGCTATTTTTGCACATTTGCTTTTCAAAAAGTCAGAGGAACGCACCATTGTTCATAGCGCATTTCTTTAGGGCGTAGTATCCTTCCCGTCACATGTCCTCGTTTTTTCTACGCTGTCTTAAAATGTGACTTTCTATACCAGCATGTCCGATTGACCGTTTTGTCCTTTAACGCGTCATGGTTAATCGTAGCACCAGAAGGCGTCGTCACCGGAGGTGCTTCTCGCCTACTACGCTCTCCGACATTCATGTATAAGTAGACGCTACTACCACGTCGGTTGTGAAAAACTCTCTAATCGGTAGCCATATGAAAAGAATACTTTTCCAATGCCACTACCGCATCCCTTTGGTCGCTCACCTCAATTTCCAAGTAATCACAGTTGTATTAACACATATTTTTGATGTTGTCGAACCTCTTTAGCACATGATCTTTGCTCGTGTAAGGATTGTACTTTGCAGGCCTGAATGTTCGAAAACATATTTTAACCTGAGACTGAAGTTAGTCTCCAAGTGCCGGCCCTGGCATCACCGATGTTATGACGTCATGACGCAGTAAATCTTGCTGATGTCGTGTAGTAATAAGGCTATAGGTATGATGACGCTGCTAAAAAGTGAAATAAACAAGGGCGCTGGGCGCATTTCTTCTGTCTGCGCACGTACGTGGTCGTCAGCATTCGCAGGAGCGGTGTTACCTATTGTATCATAACGTCATGACGCATTCGCTTCCTGCTGAGTACCGAAAGCTAAACTGTTTTGTAGAAATAAAATATTTATTAAGTTGGTCAGGATGGTTTGACGCTTGCCACTATTTTTTCTAGGCTTTAGAAGGCTTAAGTTTCATTTAAAGTAAAAAAAATAATAATTCTAATGTGTCATGTCAATTCTCCTTTAAGTGACAACGACATATAACACGGTGCAGTTCTGATTGTTACAGTGGCTCGATATTGCAGCAACAATATTATCTGGGTCGACGTGAGTCGAGCTCGTCTGTATTGAATTGCGAAGGCAGTGTACAGCTGGGAAGAAGTGCTGAAAAAAATGTACTGACGCTGGCTGAGGGAGCTCAGAGAAACGCACAGCTTTCTTCCTGGAAACACAATATCACATAAGAAAAAAGGCTATAAAGTAGATGCACCGCGATAGCGGCAATTGCGGGCGAACGGAACGATGGTCGAATCTTAGTGACAATCGAGGAACTCTCCTATCCAGCAATGGGTCACTTACTTGTTTCCTTCCCTGGTGAAGCGTACGATTTGTACCTAGCGATCGAATGCAAAGCACACGAGAAAAATGGCCGCGGAACCAGCGAAGTCCAAATAAAATAATAAAATAACAACAAAAAAGGGAAATACGGTCACGGTACTGTGCCTGGCTTCACGGGACGCTAAAATGTCTTAGTCTGCGAGTAAATTTTCTTTGATCTTCTTTTTTTTCATGCGACGTCGAAATTGAGTGCGCGTAGTCAAGAGTTCGTCGTATACGGTTCCACTCTCTTGGTCTCAGCCCTTTTTGCTTTCTCGGGAATTCTGCAGCATGCCAGAAAAGAACTATGCGAAAGAGAGTAAGGAAAATGAAAGTAGGGCACGAGAAACGAACGCTCGAGGCTTAGCGAATACGTGGAGCGAGAGTAACGGAGCCAAGCGGCAGACGCGGTGGACGCACTCCACGCAAAAGAAATCGGGTCTGCCATGTTCGAGTCGCAGGGCATCCATCGAAGAATGGAATAGGAGAATCGGAGACGGACTCAACTCTTTTGCTTGCTACGTGGCCCTTTGCAGTTGCTTTTGAATGATGTAATAGTACAGCCGGCGGTACCGAGCTCTCGTTCCGCGCTTGCCCCGCATTGTGGATTTTTTTTTTTTTTTTTTTTTGTAACCAGTCAAGGCCGCCGCGAGTCAGGAAAGGCGGTGCGTCCGTCGGAAAGTTTGAATGCAATTGAGCCACCGCGATTCTTGCTGCTTGGGAACCACAAATGTGCTTCAGTTTTTACCAGCATGGAAACCAGTACCGTTTGACGGCTAAAAAAGACAGCTTCGAACCTGAGTGTTGGAGCGTGTCTCTGCGACACGATTGCATGCAGCCTTCTTGTGCGTAAGCTTGTGGTTGGCATTCATGGTTCGAAAAGCTAGGCGCGGAGAACACGACGCACGCACGCGGTACAAAAAGAGCTTTCACAAACATTCGTGTTGTTTTCATCACTCTTACGTCTATGTTTTCTAAGCCTAACTTTTCAAACCATGAAACTTTGGAAACTTAACGAACTGTCGCTCTCCAGGTAGGCGAACTTTCAGCCAAGCTTCCAGGGAAACCGCTAAGCTGCCAGCTTGTTTGTACAGCACTGTAACTGAACCTTAAGAATACATTGTTGCGCCAGAAAAGGAAAATAAAGACTTGGGAAGGAAGAGTACGAAACGACAGATTGAGCGCTGAACAAGACTAGACAGAACGCACTAGACAGTACGTCAAATGTGTGACGGGCGTTATGTACGAAATACCGCTAAAATGTGGGAAATCCTACGTTGGACAAACGGGGAGATGTGTTAATGACCGGGCCCGGGAGCATGAATTGTCTGTAATCAATAAAGGTAATGCGCATTTACCTGCGCTTTGCACGGTTTACCTGGAAGGCAGATGCCAGCCACTGCTGCGTGAGATAAAGATACTTGGCAGGAGTGGTGATACGTTAGCAAGAGAACTTTTGGAGGCATATCACATTAAAAAGATAGGTACGAGTTGTATTAGTGACACGTCTGTTTTTCTGTTTGAAAACGTGTTGCAACTGTTAAAAACGTCACCATGGAATCGCTTTAGGCAACACTGATGTACGCATGCGCATTTGTTCATTCTTCCTGCCCTGCTGTAAGAATAACATCAGTTGAAGTAATCAGTGCTCAATCTGTCGTTTCGTACTCTTCCTTCCCAAGTCTTTATTTTCCTTTTTTGGCGCAACAATGTATTCTTTAGATCCCAACCAACTCGCCCAGCAACAAGTTCTACTCAACTGAACCTCAAACCCCTTTCCCTGTGTAGGGTAGCAAACCGGACGTGCGTCTGATTGACCTCCTTACTTAACCTTCCTTCTTTTCCTCCTCCACCTCTACTGTAGCTAGCGAACGCTGTCTTCGCGAAGCTGTTTCATTGCCCGGTTCCGTCAAACCTGAAATGAGACTTAAGGTAGCCGTTCTTTGGCGTTGGGGTCTCTTCAGCCGTCTGGGATAAATGTTAGAATACAACCCAGGATATAGATGGTATACGGTGTGCGCTTGACGCTGCCCAATGATATAGCAATAATATAAGCTTTCCGAGGTTTGAAATAAATAAAGATAAGATGCTATTCACAGGCGGACGACTGCGTATTGGGACGATGTCCCCATGATATGGCTGGTCACGTAGAATTCGCTATGGGTAGATGCGCGCATATATATTTTTGAAACTCTAGAGATGTTGTGTCGAACACGTATGTTGCTACAAGAGAACACAACTCTCAAATAGGAATAACCACGAGCAGGCTCAGACAATCTGCGAGGATCTCCAATAATAAATACATTCAGCACAGAGCCTGGTGAGGGGAATAAAGCAAGAGCGTAAATTACTGGTCAGCAAGGTAATAGTAGCACAGAAATAGCACAGCAAGGTAATATAATACTGTTCCACGTGCTTATAATGCGCCTAATAAGTATTTAAAAATTATTTCCTAATTTGCTAAACGAACTCACCTTTCCACCTCACCTTCACCTCACCTCTCTACCCAAAAGAGGGTGGGATCTATAGCTTTGAAATGGCGCTCGTAGGAAAAAAAAATGCGCAAATGTGTTCACGAAACCGCATGAAAAAATGAAAAAAGAAGCGCTTGAGCTCAATATGAAATGTTTCAAAACTTCTGCTTTGTTAGAATTTTTTTCCCATAAAATTCTTCCGGTACGTTTCTATAAACAGGTAAGAAAAAAAAGCTATATCACTGTAAGGACGGCACTTCGAATATGATGATGCAAAATGCTGAAGCTAAAAAAAAGCAGGAAAAGAAGAAAGCACAATAAAATTTAAGAGCAAAAGCAAATTTTAGAGGCAAATCGAGCCTCCAGGCGGAGCAGCTGTTTTGGCTTATCCATGATTCATCTTTGTTTGGCGTTTTTACGACTGTTATGCCGGGCGCGTATTACTAAGCGGCGTGCCTGGTTCACACTTCACTGCTCCCCCAAAAATTCGGTTTATAGGTAGCTGTCTATAACTCCGGGTTATAGCTGTGTTTAAATCCATCTGCCCCATCTCTCCTTTGTTGCGATAAAAAGTTTGCGACAATGCACTGCATAATTCTATTTTCTTTTGTATAAGGAATAAAGATAGAAATGCCACAGTTGAAATCCCCGTCGCATTGTTTCTTCGTAGAAATAATTCAAGCTTTCCAATTCGACACGAAACAGGTGTTTAAAGGCACGTCTTGCGCTCGTTTGAGTCGAGCAACGACTTTGTGAAAAAACTGCTCTGTTTGTGAGACCTAACGTCGGGTTTCGGGCGGTCACCACCTTTTCTCTCTCTCGCTCTTTCTTCGTAGAAATGAAGGCAGGGGTTTTTCGCATTGGCTCGCTCACACTGACGGAGGCAGTGGCCGACGGGAACAAAGACATGGCTTCCGTTGACACAGGAAATGGGTGGTGACAGGCGGTTTGAACGGCACCGGAAGTTGTGCCGGGGCTAGTAATAATCCCAAAACACAAAAGCGGACTGAAACAAAATACAGAGCTTACTGGACAAGCGGGGATGAGGCAAACAAAGGCGCGAGTGCTTTCTGGGGTGGCGCTTTATGTTCCCATTGTGCGAGCACGGGTATGCCACTAGGCGAGCGATAACCTAGCTGTTCTAAGGGCTCATAAAGAAAGGCGGCCAGCATGCGGCTGCCAAAGAAAAGATCAAGACAAAAACGCAGTAAATTGTTTTTTTTACGCGGAAGCAGCTCTGTTTCTCTCTCTCTCTCTTTTGTTCGTGGGAAAATCGTGCATGTTCAGCAGTGCAGCAGGAAGAGTTCCGCGAAGTTGAAGAGTGAAGAATAAACAACGATGATCTCACAAATGCAGAGCGACTGCAGGATGAGAAAGATACATTTGACTGCGTCTAAAGCGCACTCTAAGAAACGCCTGTGAATTGCAGATATTGCATATGCTCAAAAAATAAATGCGGTACTCCGAAATCAAATAAAAGTACACGTCATATCGATGAAACTGGATCCAATGTTTGAAGGTTCGTTCGATTCTTCTGCGCTTTCTGAACTTAGTTCACAAGGTGCTGCGCTTCGCTAGCCCTTTCACAAGTTCAGCATATCTGTATGTCGCTATTCGTTTCACTCAGTGCAGATTTCGTGCAGGACGAGTTCACAGAATTCCCGGCACTCGTCAGAAAGGTAGTGCAGCGTTCGTGCAGTAGGTGGCGTGCCGGTTCCGCACGAGCTCATACGAGTTCATAGTGTTTATTTATTTATTTATTTTTTATTGTTTAACTTAGGCAGGACATTAGGCAGTATAATAGCAAGAGCTTGGTGGCGCAACCCACCGCCCCGTTCCAAATGGGACGCTCATAACATCCATCCGTCCATCCATCCATCCATCCAGCAAGAACTGGCACTGCACTGGCGGGAATTGTAGCTCACGAAGTGTAGGGGGATTCGAATGGATGGACCTTATAATTTGCTTCCCTAAAGCACGCTGTAGTTAAGGGACATGACAGTAAGCTCCATAGTGAGATTTTTTTTTGTTTACGCGTATTTCGTACTCCCGAACGCAGAATACCGTGACTTCCTGAAAATTTCGCGCTGTTTGTGCGAAATGGTAGGCCCTGGAAGTGCTATGATGTCTGATAAAAAGAAAAAAAAAACTGACTTATGTAAGATCGATGCAATTAAGGTTCCTCGGCCACTACTCGATGCGCGGCGTTTTGCATTCAGAGAATGAAGCCGACTATGAACTTGTTAATTTCTATGTTGGCGGCGATGTTTAAAGCTCCAGGCGCGATCTTTGCCACCCCCGTCGTCGCGTCTGCTAGTGGGGACAAGTCATCGTGTGCTCCTTTCTCGCAGCTCCAATTAAAACAAATAGGTCGCCGTTTAAGAGGTTCTGCGGAGCCGAATGATGCCACCAATTACTTTTATGCGTCTCTATGTTTTGCATTCATTCGCTTGGTTGCATGCTTTGGACGACTGAGTGGTGACATATATGCACAGGTCACGCGGGCAAGGCGTTTGAACGCGTTGAGGTACTACTATTTTGCAGTACAGGCATAATGGGAAGCACACGTCACCAGCCCCAATCGGAATATTTCCCTTTGAATACAATGGACGCATTCGTGTTTGCTTGGAATTGCATATGAAAGTGAATCCTGAAAGAGTAAAGAGAGTATATGCAGCATATAGAGGGCTCGGTGACTCTAACAAAAATTTTCCTGTATTCAGTAGGTGCTCGTAACACATTGAAAACGAAGAATCTAGCTAGTGTCTCGTTCGATCTCTCCATTGATATCTAAGTTCCATTGCACCATGTGGCAAAGCACCTTGACGCGAGATCAGTGGCAAACTTTCGTAGCAAGCACCGACGCGAAGGGGCAGAAAGCTCGAAAGGAGCGCTTACTTTCTCATAACGTGTCTGACTGACAAGTCTTCCGATTTGCAGAAGCTGCGGCATATAAGCACAGAAGGTGGGCGTCACTGTGTACATTTGTGAGAGCACCTGCCTAAGCCTATGTACATCACTGTGCTCGTCAAGGGTTCACAAACTTTGCACATGCCGGTATAAAAAAAAATGCAAAATTCTGACCGTGCCGCCAAAACTGTCCGACTTCACCTGAGCCCTGCTACGACTTCTTGAAGACAACGATGGTAAGACCTCCGCGTATAGTTTATTGTTGGGTGGTGCTGACAACGACGAAAACAGGCTGAACCAGAAGTCCAGCAAACATCGTGTTACCGACAGCTTACGTGTTTCTGCCATCAGGGTTACCAGATTTAGCAATTAATAGCCAAATGGGGCTACTTCTCGTTCAAGTTGGTTCGAAAATTTTCTTTTGGCTGATTATCTATTTTTGGGCTACATTTCTTCCGGAAATTACCCCCCCCCCCCGTCTTCTCCTTCTCACTCGTTACTACAATGCTTATCCCCTAGAGCCACTAAATAAGCTGAAATGAGGGAGGGGGGGGCGCACGCCAGTCATATTTTTACCAGCGCCTCTTGATAGGCACTCCAGGTGGAGGTGCCCTACACATTGAACAGTACGAAACAAGGCAAGGATTACCCGGCGCCGCCTCCTCCTCGTAAAACATATGCTCAAAAAGTCTTCCTTCAGTTAATCCGCGAAAATTTTTCGGTTGCAAAGGTGCCGCCGGTTTATCGTAGCCTGCACTAAAAGTGTGCTGTAGTGGCTTCCTGCAAACCTGTAGGTTCTGAGTGACCTGCAGCTTTTAGACCCCCCCCCCAAAAAAAAAAAGAAAAAAGAAAAGAAAGCTTACAGAAATACGCCTTCGAATTTGTCCATCGCTTATTCGGTAGTCTGCAGGAACAATTCAAATTTCTGCATTAGGATCTGCGTATCGCCTGCTCCAAACGAAAGTCGACAACCCTGAAGAAGTTAACCGGCCCATAAATGAATTCTGAGAAAGCGTGAGAAATGCAAGAAACATCACCTCCAACTCGACGTTCCTCCTCATGTCAGAGCTGGCTCTCTCTTTGTTGTCACTACACGTGTGAAACGCCGCCGTCGAACGAGTGTTCTCTAATATTATCTGCGAGATGGGATGTCTAACGAGGCATTAGAAGCGCTTCTCTACGTGAAGTTTGACCTGGACAATAACGGATGTTGCTGCAATGGTCCTAAACCAGGTAAGGAATTTCTGTCCCATTCTAGCTACAATCTTTTGTATAGGCCAAGCGATTCCGCTTCCCATTGACCTCGTGACGCTTAAGATTCTACCAGTTCTTTGATTCGTAGAATAGGAATCTAAGGTAGGGGGGTCGCAGTTCTTTGTTTTATGCTTTTGTACCATACTTTCTTTTTTATTGCATCACTTGAAATTATCCCACGCATACCAAATTTGGCGGCAGCAAAAATATAACTGCAAAAACACCCATGACCCGTACATTGTGGGTAGGTTAAAGACCCCTGGTGGTCAAAATTAATCCGAAGTACACCACTATGGCACGCCTCATAATTAAATCGTGGTTTTGGCACGCAAAACCCAAGAATTCAGCAAAGATTTAGCAGATAATCGTTTGTGGGCTGCCAACCACTAAGTACGCTACTTTTCTGATCAAGTTAGCAAGCTATTCTAGTTGCCAGATTCTTGACAATGACATTAAAGTTTCAGAGGTGCAACCACCTACTGTACTGAATTTTGTTTTGTAATCTATTGTATTGCATCGTTTGTCGTGTTGCATTCTGTTTTGTGAAAATGACATTATATATAACTAGGCTGAATGCATACCATTGCTCAGCGCTTATTGAGTGACGCAATTTGTGTTCTTTTTGTGAGTGTTTTCTTTCTTTGACAAAAGTAAAAAGGCTGCATTATCCTAAAGACTGACTTTACCTTATTACCAACTTACCTGCGAGCAAAGTGCTGCAGGTAAGTTTATTTAACATCTTTTTTATTATATGATATTTAGGAGATGATGTCGCCTTTAATTGGCGCCGGCTACTCCTTTTCACATAGGGCTAAAAAAACTAATAAATCGTAACAACAATAGTGAAATCATAGCCACACAAATTCCGGTAATATAAGTACACTAATGTCACGCTATAACTTAAAGACAACGCCAAATTATAAAAACACAAAGTCCAGTCACGTAAGTAGACTAATGCCACACTAAAACTGAAAGTCAACTCAGTAACACAGCAACACAGAGTCCAGTCGGGCCTTTTTAGTGGTTTATCCTGTGACTGTAGTGAAAGCCTCTCGTGAAGTCTAGTATTTCTGTTTTTCGTGGAAGAAAGTATAATATATGTATATTTTCTTGCGGAAAGGAAATTTTTAATATACCTTTAGTTACGTCACAAAGCAATTATTTTTTGCTACTTTCGGGCTACACACAATTTTTGATTTGACTACTGCTGGGCCATTGCGGAGGTCAATCTTGTGATCTGGGGTTGGGGCGATCAGGTAACCTTGCTTGTCGTGCTGGTCGCGTGAGTAAACTGTTGCTTGGAGGGTGGTTTACCTACAGAGCCGAAGAGTTACGTCAACGCGAACCTCTGGCGCATGCATGTGCGTACCCAGCACGAAGGTTTCATCCCAGTAAGTCGATGAATCCCACTTTGTGAAAACGCCGCTACCGACCAGATCGTTGTGGGAAATGGGAAGCGCTTGGGAAGAGATGCTACGCCCCAGTGCAACTCACCAGTGAGGCTGAGGTCGAACGATGGGGCGTCGACGTTCACCAAGTCCTGCAGCGTCCTCCACGTCAGCGTGACCAGCTTGTTCTGCGACAGGTCCACAGTCAGCAGGTTGGGAGCGCCTAGGAACATGTTGGCCGGCAGCACGCGCAGACGATTGTACGACAGGTACAGGATCGCCAGTTGCGGAAGACCATCGAATGCTAGCGGGTCCACTTCGACGATGGAGTTGTACTTGAGATCCAACTCCGCCAACATGGGAGCGCCTCCGAAGACGCGGGCGCCTAGCCTGCGAACCTTGTTTCGAAACAGGTCCAGGCGGGTGAGCTGAGCGAGTCCTTTAAACGTGCTTTCGGTGAGATTCTCGATAGCGTTGTCACTGAGGTCCAACTCGCTAAGACTGCTCAGGTGAGTGAAGGCCATGTCTTCGAGAGTGACGATCTGGTTCTTCTCCAAGTAAAGGTGCGTAAGGGATGGCAGTTCCGTCAGAACCCCAGCAGCTAGTGCCGTCAGGTTGTTGTCGGCAATCTCGAGCTTGCGAAGTCGTGGTAGGTGGGAGACCGCCTCCTTGCTCAGAGCTGTGATCTCGTTGGAATCCAAAGAAAGCACCGCAAGTCGGCTTAGGTTGTAGAAGGCTCGTTTTCCCAGCTTTCCGAGGTTCATCTGGGAAAACTTGAGCTTTTCCAGACCGGGCATTTTGCTCAGTGTGTCAGTCGGCACGAAGTCCATCTTGTGAGTGCCCGAACCGTATGTTGTGAAGCCCAGTGACTCTACGGACGCTCTTCCTTCGAAGACCTTCAGGAAGGCGTCATCCGTCGCAAATTGCGCTGTGATGAAACACTGCACGTCAGTTGGGTCTTCTCCATCGCCTTCTTCGACGTTGCAGCGACAGTACATGGGCTGGTAGGTTGAGTCGCATAACTTCGGCGAGCCATGTCCTGCGGCTTCGGACACGGTTTTTGAGTGGAAGACAACGACTGAGAACGCCAGTAGGGTTGAGTACCTGGGAATGCAAAAGAGAGACGGAAATGCAGATGACCATTTAACATTCTGTGTTAACTTGCACGAGTACCTTATTTGTATTTCTTATTTTCGGGTCAAAACGTCACGTGGAAACAATGGAAAGTAATTTGATCATTCACCTAAAGGGCAGGTCCTTAATTTCCAGCGCTAGTAGGATGGTAAATGTGCGCGCCCCCATTATGAACAGCAGAGAGCTCATGATGGTCGTTCGTGACATTTCTGTACAGAAGGTGGCTGCTTTAGCGCTGTTTTTTTTTTTCAGCACACCATTAGCTCTTACATTGCAATTAAGACTGGTTACTGACAAATGCACATCTTTCTTGCTTTTTTTTTCTGTGAGATGGTAGTACTGACATGCGCATTATAGAGGCCCTGCTGAAAAAGCAGCGCCGACAGCTTGCATGCTTAATGCATATCTATCCTGCAAATAAAATGATTGATTACATTTGTTCATCATACGATGAACCCAAAGCCAGTGTTATGGCTTTCGCTTCTTGTGTATGTTCATCTGAAAATTTATAAATATATTTGCAAGTTCCTTATGACACCACTTACTAGATGTTGTATCCAACACTGCTTATCAGTCATACATGCTATACATGTCAAGTTGTGATAACTGAATGTCACAAAGTGATACAATGACCAGGAGAAACGAACGGTTCGTAAACAGCAAACGAATATGGTAATAATGATTGTTATCGAGATCGAGGGTGACTCCATACACGGGTCACACGTAATCCTTTAAGCAAGTCATGAGTGTTGTAAGCAGACTTCTCAATATAGTTTGGTTTAATTTCGTATCTGATCATAATCAACTTTCGCTATACTGATGCTGTGGAAAAAGCGGAAGTTAACCTTATTTCTGTCTAGGTCGTTGTGACAACTGCGCGCGGGAAAATTTAATAACTGGATGATCTCTTCAGCACAGAACAGCTATTCCCTTTCGTCAGGCAATACAAAGGGCCAAAGCGCGGACAGGCTCAGTTGACCTTGTTTCGAAAGGAGCGCCACTTATCGACATATCGATTTGCCAAGCCTCGGGGCAGCTCCAAGGACCTTCGTGGCGCCTCCTATTCTAGCTTCGTGCATTATGCTGCTCAGTTGTCAAGGGAAGGCCCGACCCTTAGCGTAATCACGACCTCTGGTGCCGACCGTACGTCGGACACGCAGGAAACAAAACTCCGCTTGAAGAGTAAGAGCGAGCGTGCTGTTATACCCTATGTTCAGCGTAACTTGCGACAAAATTACAAAACTATGTTACTGCCACGCTGTTGGACTGAAACAAGGCAATGTTGTTTGTCGTCGCTTGGAACAAGTTGGAGTATTTCTTGTATTTCGTATAATTACATCAATATTTATTAATTAATGAATTCCTCAAATATTTAAAAAGAAGTGTCAGTGAGAAAATTGTAGGCCATCCTGAAACATTCGCGATCCAGCTTTCTGTTGCTGAATACGTGCTACATAAAAGCTTTTTCCCAACCTGAAAGAAAGCCCGTGAAACACGGAAATGTGCCGCACGACTAGTCGCGAGGCACTTTTACGTGGCATAAGTTACGTGGGACACATGGTATGGTGTGCTGAAGCGTTGGCTGCAACTGATGCGTTTTTATGCTCGAACTAAACATTCAGAGCGACCTGCTAGGCACAAAATAAAAATGCAACGCGTGCGCTGTGTATTGTTTGTTCTTCCTATTTTTGTTTTCATCGTGCCACATTGCTTCCTTTAACTATTGAGCGAATAAGCACAGACTGACGGCATTGCTGATCACGAAACAAGTGGAAAGATGCACATAAACCTACAAACAACGTAAACGGCCAAGCGAAAGTTTCAAAGCTAGACGTTTCATGGTGCAGCTCCTGTTCCCTTTACTTAAACATTGTTATTGCTGTACTACAGTTTTACTTCTTTTATTTGACACTTTATACTACGCTGCTTACTGTCAATTAGAATTATTATCACAGTTGCTACATTAAGACGAAACAAGACAGCAAAACGTTTTGTCCTTTTTAGTAATATTATTGCAGTTGAGTGATAAGGTAAGGAAGTTTCTTATAACCGGCTGCCATCTAGTTCCCACACCCGAGAAAAGAGTAATATTTGCTCTTGTCGAACTGAACGCGGCATGATGGGATGTACACGAGTCCTGAGTAAGGAGGACTCTCCTTGATGGGACTCCGGCTCCCCAGCTCCGGCGAGACGCTCGGCCGCCGCGACGGCGAAAACTGCCGGTCGCTGCTATCTCGAGTGCGCACGACTACACCAACGCCTTCATACAGCATGGAGGTTCAGGTGCAAGGTACCGACATGGACCCGAGCCAGTATGACCCTCGGGACTGGACCCAAGTCCTGAGAACACAGGCGAATCACCGGAAAACCAGAAAAGCGACCCAAGATCCAAGCGCCGATCCTACCGGTCGGGAATCGCAGAGTCAGTCGCGGGAAACGCGGGATACCGCCACAACTCCCGCACCACACAGCTCCTCGACGCAGCTACGCGTGCTCCGTACAGCTGCACAAAAGATCAAGCAACTGCCGGCTCTTCCCCCAGACGAATATAAAGTAGTCTTCCGCTCCCAGGGAGGCCTTGACCTGACGATGCTCCAGCCACGCTACCTCCTCAACGCTCTCATGCAGGCCGCTTCACTGACCGACCCATCTACGCTGACACTTCGAATTCACCCGGTCAATAACACTTGCATAGTGTCTGCGGCGAATCAAGATGACGCTCTCAAGCTTGTGCAACTCCAGCACATCATCTACGACCAACGTGAGTATGCCATGGCGGCATATATCGCACCCTCTGATGGCTCAGTTAGGGGAGTTATCACGAATGCCTACTGGAAAGAATCGCCGCAAGAGCTTCTAGCAGACTTGATCGCCCGCAACCCCTACGCTACTATACTAGATGCTCGACGAATGGGACTCACACGCTCGATACTTATCACCTTCGGTCAAGCCATCGTCCCCCGAAAAATTGTTTATGGCGGAGGACTGCATCTGTGCACGCCTTACACACCAAGGGTCGAGACCTGTAGCAACTGCCGGACCATAGGCCACCGCACGGATGTCTGTATCCAACCTAGGACACACAAGTGCCCCAGATGCGGCGAGTCACACCCGAAGGAACCAAATCCAACATGCACTCCCGTCTGCATCATTTGCCAAGGCCCGCACTTGTCCGGAACCCGGGAATGCGAGCACCGCCACCTCCACAGGACAACGAAGCCTACCCCCGAACGCGAAGCACGATCCCGGCGACAAGACGACCACCACTCACCGCGCAGTTCAGGATCCGAACGCCCGGAACCATCTGCCGGCCAACAAACAGGGCGCTCTAAGAGCTCGGACCGACCGACATGGGCGGACAAGCTGAAGACGCCCAACGTGAACACAAAACTGGCAAGCAGCACCCCGCATACCCCGGACCCCCGCGACCAGGAGCTTCGGGCTCTGCGTGTGGAGGTAAGCCGCCTCACAACACTTTTAACACACAACCCCGTTCCCCCCTCCACACCCCAGCGTCCCTCCCCAGAGCGAATCCTCCCACCCACTGTAGAATCACCCACCGCACCTGCCATACCCGCGTCACCCCCCCATAAAAAGAAACGCACATCGGACTCGCATGCCGATTATCAGGCTGATCTCAAAGACTTGGAATCCAAATTTGACGCCAAACTGGTAGCTCTGGAGACGCGCCTCGAAACCAAGTTCACAACACTCGCCGAACAGCTATCTTCTCGCCTCGAGCAACAGATGGACACACTTTTCACACGCTTAAGCCTAACTCTCGAACGTACTTTTGCACAATTTGAGACGCGCCTTCAGAGGCTAGAAACAAATACCAGCTCTTCACAGGAGGTTTCCCCTACCTCCATACTACACCTACCTACTCCTCCTATTCCACTACCACCACGAGAACCTATCCTCGCCCCACCCACGCTCCAATATGGCGGGCCGGGATAATTCTACCCACTTATCACTAATTCAATGGAACTGCCGCGGCTTTCGGGGCAAGCAAGCGCCGCTGCAGCTCTTAATACCTACCCTCCCTGCCATACCTAAGATCCTTTTGTTACAGGACACACAACACCAAGCCAAACTTCCCAGTTACCACGCAGTACACTCAGACACCACCGCCAACCCTCGGGTATCCACACTGATACATCGCACTATTACCTACCAAGAACACACAATCACCTCCGCCACTCCGTGTGTCCTCATTGAAATCATCCCCACGAAACGTAATACACCTCCGATCTTTATTGCCAACATATACCACACCCCACGCCAAGCTATGACCACTCTCGATACCCTACTCCATAAAATTCATAGCATCGCGGGCCGAAATCCCCTACTCATAGGAGGCGATCTTAACTCTCAGCATACAGACTGGGGTTATCGGTACACCACAGCACCGGGTCGCAGGCTTTGGACTACTGTCCAAGACCTGCGCCTTACTACACATAACAACTTTCACACACCAACCCGAATTGGCAACAGTGTAACCATGGATACTAGTCCGGACCTTACACTTAGCCGTTGCCTCAAAGGTATCTCGTGGTCACGAACGCAACACACACTCGGAAGCGACCATTACATGATAGCCATCCAAATACCTCACACACAACACAGCCCTCGACTCCTCACCCACAATCTTATCAAATGGGATGCAATCAGGTCCGCACGACAAGAACACCCAGACACCCCGATACAAGATATTGATCAGTGGGTCGCATCTCTCCTAAACGATATAACCGCACACACACAACACATTACCACGTCACCCGACACCCCAACACTGGACACGCGCCTAGCCCACCTCTGGGAGGCACACCACAGCATCCTAGAGAGATGGAAAAGCCAAAAACATAACAGAAAGCTAAAACGAAGACTGGCCACGCTACAGACACAAATCGCTGCACACGCCGAGGAGCTGTGCCGTTCCAACTGGGGCCAGGTGTGCAACAGTATATCTGGCAACCTCTCTACCAAGAACGCATGGCAACTCCTACGGCATCTTGTTGACCCCACACACTCGCGCACAGCATCACAACATCACATCACACGCCTCATCCACAACTCCACGCTCTCCCCCGACACCCTTCTGGACCAACTCCGGAGAGAACACACGGTACCCGGCACCTCCCCCCCTCCACCACCCTACACAGGAGCCGCGAATGAGGCCCTTGACACCGATATTTCGGAACAAGAGGTCCGCATGGCCCTGCAAAACATCCGCACAAGCTCTGCACCGGGAAAGGACAGAATAACAAACTCTATGCTCCGTAACCTGGATGATCAATCTATCACACAGATTACAGAATATTTTAATCAATGCTGGAGAGAGGGCACCCTGCCACAGTCCTGGCGCCATGCCAAAATTATCTTCATCGCGAAACAGAACAAACCCCACACCATATCAAACCTCCGCCCCATATCACTCACATCATGTCTCGGGAAGCTTCTGGAGCATGTTGCTTTAAACAGACTCAATCAGCATATGCACGACCACAACCTATATCCGCACAGCATGGTGGGCTTCCGCCCAGGTCTCTCCGCCCAAGATGCAATGCTTCAATTGACGCACGACATCTTTGACCCTCTCATCCCCGCTCATACTAAAGCCGTCTTGGCCCTGGACTTGTCCAAGGCCTTTGATCGCGTAGAACACCAAGCGATCATGGCGGCTCTCTCCCCCCTCAATGTAGGCGCCCGCATGTACGCGTACATACAAGCGTTCCTCTCGGGACGCACGGCCGAGGTTCATATGGGCTCCCATGCGTCCCCTCCGTACACCCTCAGCGGAGTGGGTACTCCGCAAGGTTCTGTCCTTTCCCCTTTTCTCTTCAATTCCACACTCATTCCCTTAGCCCATGCTCTTCAAAATATCCCTCACCTTCACCACACCCTCTATGCAGATGACATCACTCTGTGGACCACCCACGGCAGTGATGGTGACATAGAGGAAACCTTACAAACCGCTGCAAACATCACACAACAGCACGCACAAAGCATTGGTCTCTCTTGTTCCCCGGAAAAGTCTCAGATAATTTTCATGCGTCCCTCACCACGTACTCTTCCCACCGCCCCAATCACCGTTACTCTGGCCGGACACCCCGTCCCGGAGGTCGACACACTGCGGATCTTGGGCCTACACATCCAGAGCAACGGCCGGAACACTTTCACTATCCGGAAACTCAAGCGGGTGACGGAAGCGCTGTCGCACCTCATCCGAAGAGTTTCCGGCAAACACTATGGCATGAAGGAGCGCGATTTGTGTCGTCTCATTCATGCCTTTATACTTAGCCGTTTCCTCTACACAATACCATATCTTCGACTTCGACAAGAAGAAATCGCCACCTTAGATGCTATGCTTCGTAAAGCCTACAAGGTGGCCCTACACCTCCCCCCTAACACGCAAACCACCAAACTTCTCCAGCTTGGGCTCCACAACAACACACACGAACTCATAGAGGCCCTAGACAAGCACAATACACTCGTTTAGCTCAATCTATCACAGGACGTTACATACTAGACGCTCTCCGAATTCACATACCAGCAGCCGACCCCACACTCCTATCAGTTCCCCGCCCCATACACACTCAGCTCACAGTAAAACCTCTTCCTCGGAACACCCACGCCACCTATCATTCGGCCCGCCGCAAAGCCCGCGCGAAAGCTCTACACAAATACTACGGTATCGAAGCTGACGCGGTATGGGTGGATGCGGCCTGCACGGGCGAAGACGCAGCAGCTGTAGCCGTTAACAGTACTCTCCAACCCATCGCAACTCTCCACCTTCCTGGCGCATCCACCCCGGAATCCTCGGAAGAAGCGGCGATCGCGCTTGCCCTTACACACACTAATGCTCGGTACGTCCTTTCCGACTCAAAAACCGCACTCCTAAATTTTGCACGAGGACGAGTCCACGAGACCGCCTTCCGCATTCTCAGCTCGCCCTCCGCAAACCCGCCCCGCCAGGTGGAACTGATCTGGGTGCCTGCGCACTCTGGGAACCCCGGCAACGAAGCCGCCAATGACCACGCCCGAGGTCTCATCAACCGGGCGGCGGCGGAATCGGAGTCGAGCTCTTCCCGGGAGCGCATGCACTCTTTCAGCGAGCTGACCCAGGCATATCGCGCCGAACGTCAGCTATACCCCCCGCCCCACCAATCCCTTGGCAACTATCACCAAATACTATGGCGCCGCCTCCAGACCCTATTTCCTCTCCCGCATCCGCCCGGGAGCATACACCCCCTCGTGTGCTCAATGCACTCACCCCCATGCTACGCTTACCCACATTCTCCTTGAATGCCCGGCGGACCCTCCTCCGCGGGGCCCGGAGCTCCTGACTACATGGGAGGAATGGGAGACCCTTCTGCGCTCGACGGACCCGGGCAGGCAGAAGATCGCCACTGACCGGGCCGCCCACGTCATGGAACTCCATGAACTCACAAACGTGTAGCGCAGTGGGGTCGTGCGGGGACCCTGGGACCTACGTGCCCGAACCCCTTGGTCAATAAAGTTGTTTCTCTCTCTCTCTCTCCTTGATGACGGCCACCAGGAAGGGCACAGTGCTGCCTGATGGAGTTTAAAGAATACAGAGAGGCAGCGAAAGAGAAGAAAGAGAAATCGGATTAAAAGAAAAATGCCTTATCTCCAGCAGAGCATGATGCGTATGTTCGTTATACCCAGGTAGCCGAGCGCAGGCAAGACGTAGATTTTTTTCCAGACGCAGTTGATTTGATTAAACGTTGTTGCAAGCAATCTAGAAGTTTATACATAGCGGTGAGTAGTATCTGGGGAGAACATTGTGGCGCCATGACTTTCTCTTTTTTTTTGTCGTTTCCGAAACTGTTAAAGAAGGAAGAATGAGGTGAAAGAGCGCATCAAGCCTTTGATTCGGCAGCTGCTCTCAGCTGCTTAAGAAGCACATGGCCGCCTTATACGCGATGCCCTGAAGCGTGACACGTCGAATAGGCGCCAGGATCGAGAAGCGTGCGCGCTGGAGGCCATCGCTTAGTCGCCACGTTACGCCTGGCTAAGGATGAGTCGAGTAGCTTGTTTTGACGTGGCTGGCAGGCGGCCCAGAAGTTTCCAGTTGAGACATGCAAACGCAGAGTTCCAAAGCAGCGATTTGCCACAGATTACAGACATCATGGCTAGTCGTCTGTGCGTTATACGCACTAACTAATAAACACAAGGTGTGAAGCTTAAACGAGTACGGTGGTTACGTGAACAGCCGGAAAGTGTGCACCTGCTTCTGCGCTGGGAGCACACTTTGTGCACGACACGCTCAACTCGCGTGTGTGGTTCCATACAAAAGGCGTTTTTTTTACGAAAGCCTACTCATGCTTTGCCGGATTAGCAGGCACACCTACGTGGGACTCGTTCAACTCTGAAGAGACAATCGAGCACGTGTTTTTTTTTTTTTTCATTGTTATATTCGGGACTGCCTCCTGACGGCGGTGTGTGTGTCGCCCTACGAGGAGTAGATTAGATCGGCAACTGGATCAATGGATTCCGCCAGGGACATTCTGGACTCGCTTTTGCTTTCGCCAAGGATGCGCAGCTCCTATAAGACGGCTCTAAACACGCCTAGCCCCTCCCTTTCCTATTCCACATACTAGGCCTTTGAGCCATCCCTCAATACATTTTATCATCATCATCATTGTTATGACGTCTAACGCATCATTCATCGGGCTGTGTTTACGGACTATATAACGTTGGCAATTTTCAAAGACAAGCATTCTTGCACCATGGACCAATGCGTCCAAGACTTACAAAGCAATGCGGACGTTACACTATGATATCGACTGGCCTCGGTTGCCAATGGTTGTTCACCTGTTACACTTATTACCTATAATTATAGTAGGATGCAGCTTAAAGAACAGCAGTTGGCAACCAAAGCACACAGAACGCGCGTGGTCGTGTTACTCCGTCAGCCGATCACAGAAGCAAACAAAATAGTCGTGATGCGACCTTTTCAAGATGGCGTCGTAATTGATAGCTCAGGAGCGTCTGCTGTTCTTGAAGAGTCTTTTCATGAACGGAAGCGACGAGGTGTGCGACAGACGTGGACAAAGTGTACGGAGCCGGAGTATTTCACTCTTCAAAAGTCCGCGGTACAGTTCTTTTCACTGCTGAGCCCGTTTTACTCACGAAACATCACTGCCAACTGAAGCGAAACTTGACAATAAATAGTTGCAGCAGAGCAAGCGTTTTGTTTCAGTTGAATAAAGTACTAGGCTTTCACCGTTACAGTGTGATATATGAGTGAAAACGTATAAAATTACGCGTTAGTGATCTTATTTTTGTGGTTAATGCCTTATTTAGGTAACAGGGACCGCACTATTCGGAGCCTTGCGGAGGAACAGGGGCTGGCGGTTATGAGGGCGTGGGCGGGGCTTCACGGCAGTCTTAAACTTAAGAACCGGACGCACGTTCGGTTTGCTACCCTACACTAGGGGTGTGGGGATGAAGAGAGAGAGAGAGGAGTTAGAGAGAGCACAGTTTTGCGCACATATGAAGATTCGTACCGAGTTTACACACGGTTGCCAAGACCTGTCGACTTGAGGTATTTCAACAGCACTTTCGTGGCATTCTGTGCCATCGACGCGCATGGCCATGGTCCAAGGATCTTAATTACCGACAATGGTCTAGAGTCGTCCAGCTGGTTCAATGCTGTCCGGAGAGCTTCAGGCTCGTCGTCGTATTGGGGACAGCTACAGAAGATGTGTTCAATCATTTCTGTGGTTCCAAATGACTCGTACATAGGCGCATCCCCGATTCCAATGCGGAACGAGTAGGCCTTCGTAAATGCCACCCCGAGCCAGAGGCGGCACAGTACTGTCGCGTCAGAGCGGGAAGCTTTTGATGACACTTGTAGCTTTAAGGGTGGATTCAGCCTATGAAGATGACACTTCGGGAGGTTGAGAGAAGACTAGTATTTGTGTATCTATAGAGCTAACATACCTAAATATATGATAGCAGTGGATCATACAAATAACAGTCTTGCATGTTTTTCGCCGTACTGAGCTGAAATAGCGTACTTGACTGTCGTGAGACGTGAATTTGTGCAAGTGAGCGTGCTTTAAAGATAATGTGGGTGCGAAGGACAAGCAAACCTTTAGGTGACTTGTTACTCGGCTACTATTTTTGGTACACTGCCAATGCGCAATGTCGCTTAGAAGCAACAATTCAACTGCAGTGAATCACAACGTTTGGTGTTAGTTTAACGTACATTTTAGAGCAATTATGGAGTACGCGGGCATGGAGGTTTAAATAAGCAGCACCTCAGGTGGCAACATTTTGTTAGACCGTCGTGCTATGTCAGCTGATGTAAACACACGTCACCGCACCCGGCGCTTATTTTGCGTGCATCTTTTGTCAGCTCTTTCAGGCCTCCTGGCAAAGTGGCGTTTGTTCTGCTGTGCTGCGGTGGCTCAGTGGGGCCCCATTTAATGCGTTCACGCGATACAGATTCTTCAGTCTGCGCTTCGATCACGGCTGTCTCTCGCAGGAATGTTTTAGTTAGGCCCTGTTGTTCTCTTACGATATTGTGTCCTCCACAACCTTGCCAAATAATTAACGTGTTATGTATATTTCTCGGAAGTCAACGTGATAACTGTATGGCAAGGTCACGGTTGCTCGTTTATGTTAATGTTAGAAATTTAGAATATGTTTCTAAGGAGCTAGGTTGGTACAAAACAAAGAGAGAAATACGCGTCCATGGTGCTTTTATGTTGTGGGTATGATTTTGGAGAATACAATAACGTAACTTGCGCTCGAAAAGCACAAGCCACATGACCCACTAAAAACGGGCCCAACTGGGCTAGTGCAGAGTAGGGTATAACCCCGGGTCGACGCTTGGCCAGCGTCACGACGCGTTAAACCGTCGTTTGCCGGCACTTTATTAAAGTTATCCCTATCCTATCCTATTCACAAAGTGGTCGTTACTAAAAGAAGAAAAATTAAACTTGCGATTAACGAAGAAAAAGAAAAGAAAGTAGCGCATTTTCCAGGAATAATGCCAATAATAATCATTTCTAATCAAGGACTATCTAAGATTTTGTTTTGCAACCAGGCGGCGGGCGTTCACTCTGAACGAGCCGCAGAATATTGCTCGAGAAATTACTGCAATTTAAAATTTCTTTGCACGCTTGCTTATCAACGCACGTAAGGCGCAACATTGCGTCCCCATTATCACAGCCAAGAGAGAGAGAGAGAAATTTATTTACAGAAAGGCAGAGAGGTCGGCCTGAGCTATAACTTGCTCTGGCCTGCTACTCTACTCTGGGGAAAAGGGACGGGGAGGGAAAGGGCTGATGAATGATGATGGTATAAGGAAGAGATGCGTATATACAAATTCACAGAGTTGTGGTATCTCTAAAGGCGTGCGTCCAGCCCAGTGGCTTGGAGAAAAGCTACAGCGGCTCTTGTGACCAGGGCTGCGCTGGTTGCATTAGGCCAAGGACCTAAAAGAAACTCGTCCGATAGCGGTCTCTCATGGATGTTTGCTATGGAAGAGACAAGTTGCTGTCGTTCTTGCGCGTACGCGGGACACACGCAAAATATATGTTCAAGTGTTTCTGGCACCTCACAGCATTCACAGTTTGGGCTAGTATCACTGGCACCTATCATATTTCTATAACGGTTGGTGAATGCGACACCAAGGCGAATCCGGTGCACCATGCTCGTGTGGTTTCTATTGAACTTTTGAGGCATACGAAATCGCATTTCTTGGTCCCATTTGTGTAATCGCTTGTGTCGTCGATCTGGTTGGGCCCAGTGTTCCAACGTAGAGTTGTGGTTTACGCGACGAAGTAGGGCGTTTGTGTCTGTTCGTGAGAACGGAATGCGTACTTCACAAGCATTATCTAAAGCCAAGATTTATAACTCTCCTGCGTGTGAGCGCTATGTAATAATGCACTACAGTACAATTTAACTACGGTGTTTAAATGAGACATTTTTCTAGTGTGTTAAATGATGGCGGATGCAACCGTCTCATGTCTGTCACAACAAACACTGGATCGCAGTTACTAGCACCTGCCGTTGTGCCTCATGCAGTGGATCAATCAATCAATCAATCAATCAATCAATCAATCAATCAATCAATCAATCAATCAAAGTTCACCAGAAAATTCTGGATGGTCTTCAGGGCTAAAAGCTGCTCTAGGCAGCTTGACTGAGTCCCTGAAGACCCATGGTTCTATGCTACATTGGGTACGATGTCACGGGTTCGATCCTCAGCCGTGGCGGCAATCGAATCCGCAGAATGCGAAAAAGATAGTGTACTTTGATTTAGGCGCATGTTAGGGAACGCCAGATGATATAAAATTCAGAGCGCTCCACTTCGGTGTTCCTCATAGCCACAGTGTCACTGTATGACGTTGAACCTCATGATTCCATCGTTCGGTTACTAGCAGCATTTCGCAATTTCCTCAAGAGTTGTACTAAGGAGTGTACCTAGGAGCGAACTGCAACACCGACAACATCAGAGTTACAAAAAAGAAGGAAAGAGGCTTGGGACTGTGTTGTAGTACTTCGATTTGTGTTGAGCCCAGCGCCAAGCTTACTCCATCACTTCGCACTTTAGGCGATCAAGGAGTTCTCCTCTACTGGGGAATCTAATCAGCCGTCGGCGAAGGAGGAAATCGGGGCAGGCGACTGATCGAGTTGGCCGAGACACGAGGATGGTGACCACGCACGTTGGGGCAGCCGGGTGATTTCGGCGCGCCAGAGCAAACGTGGCTTGAATGCGGCACCAGAGCTCGGCTTTCACACAGTGCGACACCAGTTGTATATACGCGGGCACACATTTCAGTGCGTCCCGGACAGAAAGGGACAGGTAGACTGGGATAAAACCCCTCTGTGTCCCACGTTCGTCCAAATTCAGTCTTGAATCAGCGAGAAAGGCTCCTTGGCCATCGAATGCTGCGCAGAATGTGTTTATTTTCAGCATTTGTATGTCAGTAGTGGCTGCGTGCAAGAATTTCGAAAAGATAAGGCAGGCTCATAAAGGAAAGAGCCACTGGTGCGTGATTCCCAGTGGGAGGGCACGGCGCTGAATGAATATAGTTACTTAGAGAAGGGAAAATAAGTTTAAGGAAGTAGCACGCCAAAGACGTGTAGAGAAATCCAACAGACACCGTTCTTTCTTTCCTGCACGTCTCCAGTCACACTAACGTTTTTTCCGGGCTTACGTAACCAAATAGCCCCGCAATAATTGAACCTTACTTTGTTTTATTGCTCATTATCTAGCGGATCGCCTCTGTTTTCCTTATATGTGTCGCGCGTTTCTGATAAAGAAAAAGAAGAAAAGAAAAATTCGCAACGGGGATTGTAATGAGGCTAATTGAAGTATGGTAGCTCCTATAAATCATTCGTATGTCGTAATCACAAGGTTGTTGGCGTTCGCCTAGGATAGCTTTAAGAGCGAATGCTTTTATGAAATAGCCTCAGCTGTCATAACAGGTGTTTCAGCTTTGGCAATCCTTGAAGCTCTGAGCAATGTATACACTGGATAGGGCGGCTGTCAACGCTCTAGCAGAGTTGAACCTTTGGCTCACTTCAGGAAAAAAAAAAGGCTTCGCATAATATGTTTCTCGCGATGGTATTAAAATAAAATTAAATTAAGGGGTTTTACGTGCCAAAACCACTTTTTGGTTATGAGGCACGCTGTGGTGGGAGACTCCGGAAATTTGGACCACCTGGGGTTCTTTAACGTGCACCTTAATCTAAGTACACGGGTGTTTTCGGATATCGGCCCCATCCAAGTGCGGCCGCCGTGGCCGGGGTTCGATCCCGCGACCTCGCGCTTAGCAGCCCAACACCATAGCCACTAAGCAACCACGGTGGGTAGATGGCATTTAATGAAGCTATAGTGATGCCATAGGTTGCGTCCAAAGGATTGGTGTGACGTTTAGCTTGTGCTGAAGTGAGTGGGCGACATTCTGCGCACACCGCCGACTACATGTCGGGAATCATAAATGCTTGAAGTCGCACAGGTGCTGCAGCACCAGATGAATGTCAATGTGTATGACTGACGCGCTCAATAATTTTTGCACTACTTATACTTCGACAACGTGTTCATCACAGAAACCACATTTTGAGCGGTACATGACTGGACTTTGAATTCAGACTTGCTGTTTTGCATATGAATTATTCAATACGTCAGCAAGCACGTTTAATTGGAAGACAAGTTTGTATATAGTGCTCAGAGACAAGTGATGTGCAGATTAGTGGACCAGTTGGACAATCGTCCACTAACAGAACTCAAAGCTTAAGGTCAGTGCTCCCAAAGAACATCCGCGCTGAAGGCCTTACTCGCGTTATTAAGGTTCTTGCGGTCTAAGCGGCTTCACGATAGACATTAAGAACGCCGCCCCCTACCGCTGTGTAGTGTACGCAGTTTGTTCGTGCTCGTCTCTCTTTTTCGCTGTCTCCCCCTTCCTCTCTCTCTTTTTATCCCCGTTAACCCTTCCCGCCCTGCAGGGTAGCCAACCGTAACTACCTTTGGTTAACCTCCCTGCCTTTCTGTGCATCCTTTTTTCTCTTTCTCTTTTGTACAGAATCACACGGTGAGCGACTATTCGCCTGCCATCCTATTTTGGATCGCGAGAAAGACGGATATGACAGTCAGGAAGAGGGACATTTCATACGCGGCCGCCTGAAGGTCAATTCAATCAGCTGCAGGCAGCCGCCGCAATTCGGGAACTCAGAAGCTGTCGGTCGCTCTTGGTTGTTTCAAATGACTTGCGTGACTGCTCCGTATCAAAAAGACACGAGCATCTGTATCATTCGCGCAATGTTAACACATTCACTGCTCCCCTTAACGCGTTCTCAGTGTACTATCGCTCTAGCGATCAAACGTTTTTCAAACCAAGGTTTCAGGTTATCGCTTTAGCGATGCTTAGAAAAAGCCTCAGCTGCCGCGGTCCTTTGCTTTCTTCCAAATATGTGAATGAGAAAAAAAAGTGTGTGTGTGGGGGGGGGGGACCAAGGGGCCCAATTTTTCTTAGTCAGCAATATATGATACCAACAGATAACGAAGCCAAGAGAAGAATACCGAGGATTATGTGTTCTTTTATTAAAATCTAGAAATAAGGTCCAGGCAAATGAAAGTAAACGAAAATACGAATGAGACGAGCCCGCAGCTTCCGCATTACGCGTGCGATGCTCTACCCTTGAGATACGGCGACGGCTGTGGCCACGTCCACATTCTTGGATATTTATTCCTATAAGTGCGAGATACGACCCTGCGAGTGTTGGCTAGCGCTGCTCATGGCCCTGGTGGCGGATGTGGCACGTACTTTTGACCATTGGTGTCATTTAGGACGTGAACTTTTAGGAGTAGGCAACTGACGAATAAACCCTCGTGTGGTACCTAAAGACATCAGATGTCTGTTACATTAATAGTTATGTTGTTAATTTATGCTAATATTGCTACCGCATATGTAGAGAAGCGCGGTGTGCTTAGGTGAATCAACAGACCTTTGTTTGTTGGAACTACTTTGTCGATAACGTTTGATTTACTGGTTGAATTACTGGTAGTATAGCGATGGGCCGATATAGCGATTAGTATAGCGATAACGATAGCGGTTATGTCAAAGTAATGAAGATGTGTTCAGGACCCATGATAGTGGCGATGTGGTCTGCTGTTTTACCGCAGGGATCGCGCCGAAGATAGAAAAAAATGAGAGAAATACACGCGTGCAACACTTCATCTGGCTTCCGATAAATTCGACAAACGCGTCAGACTCCCTGAATATAGACACTAACATGCTTTCGCGATTATTTGCATCTTTCTTGCAGTTGTGATTGAGTAACAATAAATCAGCGCTCGTATCTCGGACTGTCTTCAATAGAAAACTTTGTGAATATTACTGTTGTTTTGGAAGTTGTACTGGAGGGTCTCTGATGATTTTCTATTAGGAAGACAGTGGGCTATGGTCGACGGAATCCTGGTAAACGAACAGTTTATCGGACAGGACAGCTGATAATGAATCAGTTTAAAGAATACCGACTGATAGTATGTTTTGAGCAGTACATTAAGCACTGCTTACCGAGAAAAACAAACATACGAAGTCAACGTTATCATTGTTTCATGACCGGCACAAAATTGGAAATTCAGACACTAAAGTGCCCGCTATCCCAAAGTTTCTGCTAAAAAGAAAAATACCAAATAACATGAAAATAGAAAAGAAAGTACTTAAAGTTTTCACAGTGGTTAAAGACAGAACCTTCATTTAGAAAATTAAAATCATATAGAAAGAGCGCAGCACAATGTTGCAAATATATACACATTATGCGTAATGTATATATCCACTGCATCACCTGCGAGAAGAATGAGGAGCTTCCAATCAGTTTGTAATAGCTGCGTTCATAAACTCAAAGTAAGTCGTTCGCACGAAAAATTCATCACCGTGTTAAGTTACGATTAAAAATACATGAAAAAACAACAACGTCGCACCAAAGCACAGGAATTGCCACTGACGAGCGTAAATCATCGTGACGTTACCCTGGCATAAAAAAGTACTTCACACCAATTATATTGCACTTTCAGAAGGAAGTCTGGTCACTGTCTGCAAGAAAGCCGCGCAGGGCTTTCTATATGTTTTTTGATTACAGAGGTACGACCAGAGTTCAAACACTTTGCATAACGATACGTCCATATTATGACGTCCATCTAAGACGCCATTACAACATCGTATTGTCTCTCAATGCTGGTAAAATTGTGGGTATTCAGTCTCAATGCGCCTTACAGAGGCGTGTGCAGGGTGCCTCAATGATCGCCGTCTGAAGGCGACGTTATTTCCAACCTCATCTAACAACGGCTGGATGTATCGACGGAATCTTCGAGCGTTTGCATTTGTTTGTAAGCGTGTTCTACGAGGCTGCTGTGTTGCTGTGCCTTGTATCGAAATATGTTCAAGAATAAGAAGCGTATCCGAGTCTGTGAGCGGCCGAACAGTGGCGCCTCCCTCGACTCCCCCAAAAAGCGTGTTCGTCCAAGCGCGTCCGCCTGCCTGTCTTGGGAGCCGTGTCATGTTCGGTCCTTCGTGCCGCTTCACTGCGTGTCGCTCGATCTCCTGCTCACTTGCCAGTCACAATTAGCTGCCTGGATTGCGTGTCGTAGAGTGCGGGTAGCCGTAAACGAGCGGTTATTATTGTACGTAGGGTGCATCCTTCGAATATACATTACCGACAGCTATCTTCTCTTCAGGAGCGCAAGTTAGCCGGCAGTGCGGATCCGGAAAGTTCGCTTAGTTTCATTTTATTTTCTTAAGACCCGATAAATCGCAGTGTTTTTATAATACCCGAACATATATGTTGTGCCTTTGTTTACTTATTCTTTTCTGTTCTTGGTTGCAGGCTTGCAGGCCTTTATGCGCAAAGGTTCTTACTTACCTGCTTCGCCTAGCACGCTACCGTGCGCCGGCTAGCTCACGTGCAAATAAATTAAAATTACAATTTCAATAATGACCACCCTGTCACGACTACCATCAGCATAAGATGTAAGCCCGTGAGGAAAAAAATTAACTAAGAAACGCTTCGCGCGAGGAACATGGAAGTGTGGTACTGAATCTTTCATGTCCATCCGCTAAACATTATTTAGCCCCAAAATTAGTGGCAGAGAGCAGGTCACAGTAATCCCGCCATGCACGGTGGCTAACGCGCGTAGAATCGCCCTAAGCTGCCTTTCTTCTTGTAAGCATCCAGGACAGGTGACCAGAACTTTTGGGGAAGTTGTCGTTTTCGAAAGAAGTAAGCGACGGAATTGCACAAAGCTCATTTGTGTCCTTTTGTCTTGGTTAGCAAGCAGGCTTTTTTAAGAGGCATACCGCATCTTCTGGGGTTTAACCTGTCGTTTCCAAGCCTGGAGTAAGAGAACATACATCTGTGTATTATTTGGCGTAATTCTAAGCACAGTCTCCCACATTTTTTATAATGGACGTGAAAAAAAAAACAGCAACAAAAGCAATGAAGACAAATATAATCAGATTCGTTCAAATGTAGTTCGCGAATTTTATATAGCATGTTCGTCAATGAGATATAGAAAAATATGTTTATTTAAATGAAGATCATTCTTTCAGCGTATAAGGAAGCGCTTACATGCTATTCTGTATAAAGCCAATGAGCTACCGCATTTTCCTATGGTATTGGGCACACATACACAATGCGGTAATGCGACCAAACAGACAACGCCGCTCAACACGCCGTTGTTGCTTAATGGCTATGGTGCTGGGAAGCGAAGCACGAGGTCGCGGGATCGAATCCTGGCCACGGCGGCCGCGTTTCGATGGGGCGAAATGCGAGAACACCCGTGTACTTAGATTTAGGTGAACGTTAAAGAACCTCGGATGGTCCAAATTTCAGGAGTGCCCCACAACAGCGTGCCTCATAATCAGATCGTTGTTTTGTCACGTAAAACGCAATAATGAAATTAAATTAGACAAAACCGCTCTGCTATACTCGTCGCATAGCTATCCGTTTCATTGAATAGGCTTCGAAAGTGAGCCCAACTCCGAGGCAAGCTCCAGAAAGCTCTTAGAAGCGCCATGAGGCACTAACTACTAAAGCACTAACGGCACCCAAAAAAAGCGCCAACATTGTAATTTTTTTTAGCACAGTCGATAGTGGGCCTGCAGATAATGCAACAATATCCAATCTGAGTTGTGACATAATATGATCTATGTGAACAAGCGTGCGTTTTCGTTCTTCATTTAAATGTGAGGCCTACGAAGAGTTTCACAGCTAACATTGTTTTGCGGTGCTGTTGGGCTGCATCCGCAGTGAATCGGCGCGAACTGCAGTGTGTATCTTTGGCATAGATCCAGCGGCGTGGGAGGTCTCATTCCCACACTGATAAATAACTGCCACTTCCTTGGTTGAGCGGCTGGCAGGTGCCGCCTGTGCCATGACTTCAGAAAACTGAGTGCTTCACATTGTTAACCTGCACTGTGAAACTACATGAAAATCGGACGAATGAATGGAACTTAAAAAAAAAACTATAGCGTTAGTCTTGCCCTATCATTACCAGCTTACCTGAACAGGTGTCCGGCATTCCGGGCGGCGATGGTATGCCTCAGCAAAGGGGCCATCATTGCGGCAACTCCTACAGTGCCGACAGACCGCCGACTCTTCTTTCAAGTGTCGCGCGACATGCGGGAATATCGTGCGTCGGGCAAAACCTCTTGATCACTGCAGGGAGACCGCGCTTCGCCGCTACCGCTGTTCAACGTTGGACGCGCAGGTGGAATCACCGGAAGAGAAAGCGAGGGCGACAGGCGGGTGCGAGCGGGCGAGGGACTTCACTGCATCAGGCGGCCAGCCGCCGAGTGAAATAGAAGGGGGGCGGGGCCCACGACCGCACTACCGCGCGTCGCTGGACCGCGCTCTGCAGAGCAAGACGACAACCCGCTCAAACTCTCCCGAAGCGTCCCGAGCGCGCTTCGGGCATCGACTGCGCGTGTCGTCCCGTTTCCGGCTCTCGGGGCACCGAGGGAGCGTAGCGCCGGCGGCCGGCGCCAAGTTGGGCGCCGCGCGGCGCTTCGCGACCTCGCCGCCGTGGACGGCTGCTGTCCGCTCCTCCGTTCTCGCGCCTTCTCTCCCTTTCGCCCCCTCTCTCGTTCGCCCCTTCGCGACACCCTTGCGCGGTTTGGTTGTGTCGCACGTGTTTTGTTGTTCATAGCGAAGCAGTGAACCCACTGCAGCCGTCCATTGAGAACGGCGGCACACTCAACATGTATTGGCGGCGGAGCATCCATGTTAAACATATTTGTGAACGTATAACGTCTGTGGCATCTTTGTCTTTCTCGTTGGAAGAGTTCTTTCTGCCTCCGTGTACCCATACTTTTTACAACGAAGCTTTCCAGGAGAACCCTTCCGCCGCTTTTTCTTACTGTGGCAGCTGCTGTCTTGCCGAGACGCAGGACAGCACTCATATAACGAATTTGGTTATATGCAGCCCGTTCTTTACTACCTTCACAGATCTGCCGGTTGCCGGCTCTGCTCTCTATGGAATTACGCAGTAAAACAATAAACGGCACCCAAATATATTTAGTGCAACAAATGTACGCCTTCGAGCGCACAATTTCTTTATTAGCGTGAATCTTTCGGTGCCTCATTTCCCGGTGTTTTGCGCATCGGATCGGTCAGCTTCTTATTGAGCAAGGTGCTCCGGTCCTGGAGAGGGTGCAGTGGTAAACTTTGCTGGTCATGAAGACAGTGTAATCCGCGGTTCCGTGGGTCATGTGGGTCACAGGGTGGGGGTTTCTGAATCTTACTGGCTTGTCGGCAAGACATACAATCGCTATGCTGCAAATATCGTTGCAAAAGATGAAGTTTTGTACAGTCAAGCGCCTTTACAACGTGGTGCTCGGGAGCTCCAAAATCCTTCGTTGTGGAGGTCACTTCGTTGTATAGGTTGCACACCGTACCGCTCGCAGTAGACCAGGCTAATCATGTTAAACATAAGAAAAATCTTTACTTAACATCAATTCAAGAGAGATATAGTGAGTTATGCCGCTAATTTTTCATTGCACACTTTTCTGATTGAACGTGCCACTGCAGCCAACCTTAAAGCGCCGAGGTTCACTGCATGCCCCGCGGCGGAACGCAGGACCTACACAATTTAAATTAGGGAATGCCGCTATCGTGTCCCTTGCCGTTAAAATTCTTGGTTCATTTACGGGAGCTATCACTGACCTACGCGTCCTTTCCGCCATAGATGGGTCTGAAGACGTCGTCGGTACTCAGTTGCAATTAGACCATCACGGGATCAACTGCGATGCATTCGTCGACCGGTCGTACCCGTAGACGCGTTACAAGTAGCGTTCAAGCTGAGTGATTTCTGGAGCAGTGTAGCAGGACTACTTCTAATGTCGGCTTCCTTTAATCCGCGTAACTGGCGCTTGCGTTAACGCTAACGCATAACCCATCTTATTGACGTATGTGTAGGGAGTACTGTGGTGGCATCGCTGCAAAGTATTCATTATAAATCAACAAATCAGCCGCCTGGAACACCTAAATTCCTTCGTTATTGTTGAGCCTTTACAACTCCTCAT
The DNA here is from genome assembly GCF_050947875.1 of Dermacentor variabilis. Lineage (NCBI taxonomy): Eukaryota > Metazoa > Arthropoda > Arachnida > Ixodida > Ixodidae > Dermacentor > Dermacentor variabilis. Next base: position 26,502,993 of record NC_134572.1, on the reverse strand, counting down.
GGCAGGAGGGAAATGTTCCTGACGAATGGAAAGTAAGCCGCCTGGTGCCACTCTTAAAGCAGGGCAAATCCCCATTAGAACTCACCTCTTACCGCCCAATAGCACTGGCCAGCTGTGTAGGAAAGATAATGGAACGGATGATCCTTGGCCGCCTGGAATGGTACCTTGAATTTTACAAGATTTATCCGCTTTCCATGGCTGGTTTCCGACGTGACCGCTCTTCCATCGACAGTGTAGTTGATCTCGTTTCATATGTCCAGCACGAAAGGTCCCGTAAGCGTTTATCTGCAGCTTTATTCTTAGATGTGAAAGGGGCATACGATAACGTATTACATGAGGCCATTCTCGACGCTCTTGCGACGGTTGGCCTAGGTGGCCGAGTTTTTTTGTGGATTGCAAGTTACCTGTCTGCAAGATCATTCTATGTGTTAACTGACGATGGCCCAACTACGCGACGCTATACCAGCAGGGGCGTTCCTCAAGGCGGTGCTCTCAGCCCGACGCTATTCAACCTCGCTCTTGTTGGACTTGCTGAATGCTTGCCAACTACCATCAAGATTTCAACATACGCTGACGACATCTGTGTCTGGACTTCGGCAGTCACACGTCCTCAGATACGTGCGCGACTTCAAAGAGCGGCCACTTTGACAGCGAACTACTTGTGTAAACAGGGTCTCAGCATTTCACCTGAAAAATGCGCACTAGTCGCATTTACTCGGAAACCGATGACGCCTTATATCATCTCAATCAATGGGCGGACCATTTCCTATGTCCGAAACCACAGATTCCTTGGCGTCATTATTGACCGAGACCTCTGTTGGAGCCCACACGTGGCCTACATGAAACGGCGCCTGACAGCTACTTCCCAGTTGTTCAAATACTTGACAGGGAAGACGTGGGGGATGTCAGTAGACGCAATGCTTAAACTCTACAGAGCTCTCTTTCTCGGTTTTTTAAGATACAGTCTACCTGTACTGAACAACACCTGCAAGACAAATATTCGTGTTCTGCAGGCAGTACAAGCTCAAGCACTCAGAGTGTGCCTTGGTTTGCCCAGATGTACGTCAACAGAGGCGACTCTTGCGATTGCTCGGGACCATCCAATGCGAACTCACATTACGGTGGAAGCCCTGAGAACGCACATCAGACATTTTGCACGTGCCCCCTATCACCACCTTGCAGCACTACCTTCAGACAGGCACCAATCATCATTCTCTAAAACTATCAACAAGTACAACGACAAACTTCCCTCGGGCTTCACCGCTGCATCTAAACCATCGATACCCCCTTGGTGTCTTATCAGCCCCACAGTACATCTCAGTGTACCAGGAATCGGAAAAAAGTCTGAACTGTCGTCGCCTCTCCTCAAACAACTGTCTCTGCTTCTTCTGCACGAGAGGTACGCGGACAGTGAACACATTTATACTGATGGTTCCACAAACATCCAGTGTTCGTCCGGTGCTGTGGTTGTCCCAGCAAAAGCTATTACCATCAGCTTTAGGACTGACCACCCGACAACATCGACATCTGCTGAACTAGCTGCTCTTCGCGCTGCACTCCGTTTCGTCAGTCGGGAGCCACCTCGACAATGGTCCATCTTCAGCGACTCAAAGGCAGCCCTACAATCTGTACTATCAGCTCTGCGTCGCGGGCCATTCGAACAGCTCGTATTCGATATTAGATGCCTACTCCATACATCACAGGAGAAAGGGCACCACGTGACGTTTCAGTGGCTGCCAAGTCACTGCGGCGTCACTGGAAACGAAGACGCCGATAATGCAGCTCGGGCAGCTCTTGAAGACGCACAAGAAGAGGCCATACCGCTTTCACGATCCGACGCAGCTAGCAGACTTCGAGTGCTTGCACAGGAGATGACGCTCTCTTCATGGTGCACACCAAACAGCCAGACCAACCAGAGCAACCGTCAATACCACCTGCCCTCTTTGATGCATCTCTATATGCCAACTGGACTCCGCCGAAGCGAGGCGACTCTGCTTTATCGCTTATGGTTAGGGGTGGCTTTCACGAAATCTTACTCATTCCGCATTGGAATGGCCGACAACGCTCTCTGCAATGCCTGTCTTTGCGAGGAGACGCTGCAACACATTCTGTGCGACTGTCCTGAATATAATGTTCAGCGACAGTCCCTGGCATCCGTTCTCGCGCACCTTGACACTAGACCATTGTCCCTCGACACGATTTTCACATGCCGCCGACAGAAGACATCGCAGGTGAAGGCGACGAAGGGACTACTTCAGTTTTTGAAAGAGACGGGATTGGACAAGCGGCTCTGACATTGTTATCACGTACAATGCCAGATTGATAGACTCTACCGGACGATGTTTGTGTGCTGTGCTATGTGCTCTCTCTCTCTCTCCCCCTTCCCCATCTTTCATCGCACCCATCCCTCTCCCATGTGTAGGGTAGCAAGCCGGTTACGCTAAACTGGTTAACCTCCCTGCCTTTCCTTCTCTACTTTTTCCTTCCTTCCTTCCTTCGTTATAGAGGCAAATTCGTTGTAGCAGTGTTCGTTGTGCTACAACGTTGTTGTTCACAATATATATAAAAGATAAATTTGGCCGGTAACTAATCAATATTTCGTTATAGAGGTTATTCCGGTTTAGAGGCGTTTGTTGTAGAGGCGTTCAACTGTAACTTTTAATCATTCGCTTCATGAAAGCTTCGCTTCGCATTAATTACAAAATGTGCGTGGACTCCACTTAATTATGTTAATATTTCGTGAATCAACGTATATCTATCTTTATACTTATTTTTTAACAAATAGTGAACAGATACGCCATCGCCTATTATTCTGGCTCTAACAAAGCATTCTAATAGACGAAAAAAAGAAAAAAGGCGGGAGGATGAGATATAACATACGCTGCCGAATGGCCGGCTGCTCCAACAGTGTTTATGCCAGCTCCTCAATTATTAAGGACAACAAACCTGCGCAAGCGACTTTAACACTGACCAATGTTCTGTTGTCATGTTCTGTGGACAGCAGTGATCGTTTTCATGAGCTCTGTATCTCTCTATTTCCTTCCTCTCTTTCTAGCCCCCCTTCCCCCCTTTTCCTGACTCCCACTGCGAAGCAGCAAACCATATTTTTCTTTCTAGTTAACCGCCTTGCCTTTCGCCTTTCTTTCATCCCGCTTTCACTGATAAATAAAAGGGAACTTGAAAATTGAAAATAACAGTAAAAATGCAGGGGCGAAGTGATCGTATAAGCACCATTTGCGTCAGTGGCTGAATACGTCGTGCAGAAATAAGAAGAAAGAAAGCAAAAGGAAGGGAAAAAACGAAAAGAAGGGCGTTCACAGCCTAAAATCTTGCGGTTACAAACTGAACTTAGGACACGGTGAATTTGTCTCGTTGATCAAGAGAACGAACAGAGGGGAAAAGCAGTGAGTTTTACGAGCGAAAGGTGCGGTTTGCTAGCTACCCTGTTCTGGCAGTAGCAGCGACGGCGAATGCACGTTGACTAACGAGGCTCCATCGTATTTTGCAGGTTGGAGATGTATCTCTTTTGTACTGAGTTCATACCCGCCGTGGTTGCTCAGTGGCTATGGTGTTGGGCTGCTGAGCACGAGGTCGCGGGATCGAATCCCGGCCACGGCGGCCGCATTTCGATGGGGGCGAAATGCGAAAACACCCGTGTGCTTAGATTTAGGTGCACGTTAAAGAACCCCAGGTCGTCAAAATTTCCGGAATTCTCCACTACGGCGTGCCTCATAATCAGAAAGTGGTTTTGGCACGTAAAACCCCAAATATTATTATTATTATTATTATATTGTACTGAGTTCATGTATGCATTGTCGTCGTTGTTGCTGCTATGTGCTGAACATGCAATGCAGGTGCGATATGCTCTCTTGAAGGTTCGTGTTATTGTGTAAACGGGTCAGGTTAACTGGGCCGATACCTAAGTGTGAGTTATGGCAGACGGCTTTCGTGACGTGGCGAAGGCCCTCGGGGAGAAACAACCGTCCAGTATTAAGGAAGTTGCGAAGGTTCTGACGGATCTGGTGGGGAAAGTGGGTGCTTTTGCGAATGCTACGACAAGGGGGGTGGCAAAGGTCGAGGGTTCCAATGCTGGAATTCGTGCTGAACGGTTTGGAATCCGAGATTCTCTCACCCTCATTAATGAAGGCTTTGAGAAATTCAAGAAAGGCGTTGCTGACCTTTGTAGAGAACTTTCGGAGGCAAACGCCCATAATGACCAGTCCAGAAAATAAATTCAAGAGCTCTGTAGGGAACTTGATATTGCAAAGAAGGAAGTTGTTGACATGAAACAGTATAGTAGAAACATGAACCTAGATATCAAAGGTCTTCCAGTGGTCGGAAACGAAGTCCTAATGGAAAGTGTGGAGGATTTAAATTTCTACATACCTCGGAATTGAACTACGCGAGGGTGACGTTGAGATTGCCCACCGGCTACAGTCAAAAGAAAAGAGGAGGCATAATGTTGTTGTTAGGTTTTCCATGAGGACTGCTCGAGATCGAATATTCTCCGCTGACAAGAAGACTAAGCTGAATACTAGGAACCTTCGTTTAGAGGCTCATGCGCCAATTTATGTAAACGAACATATTTGCATTGAGAACAAAATACTGTTTGGCAAGGCACGACATGTGAAGAAAGAGAAGAACTGGAAATACGTTTGGGTTTCCCAAGGCAAAGTGCTTATGCGAAAGGCGGACAATTCGCCTGTTGTGCACATAATCGCGAGGCGGACTTGTCCCGCTTAGGTTAACTATGCTAATGCTCGTTATAGGTAAGAATAGTTTTTCTTTCTGTTTAAGTATGGCTTTCCGATCTTCCCAGGTTGATAAGTTGATCGGAAACGTTAACACATGTTCTATATTTCACTGCAATGTTCGCAGTATTCGTAAGACTTTAAACTCCTTAGTTGCATGTATTTCACGTAATAAATCATCGCTTTGTCTAATTGCGGTCTCGGAAATATGGCTTAAGTCTAACGAAAGAATCGATATTCAGGGATACAAATTCTTTTCCGGCCCCGCGATTCTCGTTTGCGAGGCGGAGGCGTCGCATTCTTTTGTTAAAGGAAGCATCCATTTTCAAGTTCTGCCTTCTCTCTCAAGTTCTGATGAATATATGGAAGCGCTGTTTATACGGCTTAGTTTCGGTTTAACTGTTGGTGTGGTTGACAGACCTAACTCGTTGATGGCACCTTTCCTGAGCAGGCTTGAGTTTACTCTGGGAGAACTATCTCGAGGATTCGGTGGTAATATCGTTATGGTTGATGATTTTAACTTTGATTTAGCTTGTGATGCGCAAAACAGTTATACGCTACTTCTCCAGTCATTTGGCTTACGCAGTCTTATCACACAACCTACTCGCCCTACTGACACGTCTAGCACCTTATTAGATCACGCTCTATGCAATACCGATACTGGGGTGTGTGCTGGAACTTACTCTGATATAATAGCTGATCATTTACCTATTTTTCTTGTTATAAAAACCATTCCACCCAGACAGAAGTCGCCGGTTGAACATATGCGTACGAAGGTTGATTATAACCTTCTTCGCAGAAACCTTGAACAATCTGTTGTTTACGTCTTGTATGACAATGACGTTAACATTGAATATCTGAAATTTGAAGAGACCCTTAGAAATGTGATAAATCTTAGTAGTATCCCGATAACGCGTAACAATTACAAAAAATATGGACGATTGTAAATGATGTAATCGGTAATCACTTAAATCAACCTGTATTGCCCAAACTAGTCGATCAAGTAACGATGTAGATGCTTTTAATGGCTACTTTTCTAACATAGGGTCGTCACTCTCAGCGCAGTTTCCTCCCGCTTATGAACGCTCCGTACCAATACAACCTGCTTCGCGATGCATAATTTAGAGTTGGTGGATATTTTAATGGCAGTGAAAAACCTTTCTGTAAGTAAGGTGGCGGTACTAGATGGAATTCCCTTCAGGTTATTGGAAGATAATATAGACATATTAAGTATTCATCTGTTGCATATGTTTAATCACACCTTGGAAGCGCGAAAATACCCTGACGCCCTCAAAGTAGCAAAGGTAGTACCAATTAGGAAGGAGGTCGTTCTGCACCCAGCAACTATGCACCAATATCTGTTCTGAGCATATTTAACAGCTATTCAAAAGGCGCCGTGCGACTGGGACGGAGACAAAGAAACGCAAACCACAACACAAGCGCTAACAACTGGTTTTATTTGCATCGAAACCGGCCTATTTATGCGCAAAAAGGTTTCGGTGCAAATAAAACCAGTCGCTAGTCAGCGCTTGTGTTGTGGTTTGTGTTTCTGTGTCTCCGTCTCAGTGGCGCTGTGCCTTTTGAATATCCATGAACCAACTCGCCTAAATCAAATTTTTACTACTTCATACTTAATACTATGTTTGAGAAAATAATTTGTACACGCATACAGGAATATTTAGGCAAACATATTATTTGTCCCAATCAGCATGGGCTTCGTCCTCATAGATCCACATCATCTCCAGTTTTTGCACTTACACAATTGATTAATACAGCATTACATGGTAATAAGACTGGCGTTGTTGTATTTCTAGATTGGAAGAAAGCATTTGATACGGTTACTCGTATAAACTGTATACTTATGGTTTTAGTGGGTAAATACCGGATCTGCTAAATAGTTATCTCTTGGAACGGAAGCAGTATGTTGTAATTAATAACCTTATGTTAGCCTCACATAGTGTTTCGATGGGCGTTACGCAAGGCTCACTCCTTGGGCCCGTCTTCTCCCTATACGTCAACGATCCTCTGTCGGTGTTAACGTGCTCCGAAGATTTATTATACGCGGATGATACGGCTTTATGTTTTTGTTATGGACACTATTGGAGAGACTACAGGGCAAAATAAATCAAGATCTCGGTCGTGTCGCGAAATGGTTCACGCAGAATAAGCTTACACTTAACATCTACAGAACCAGTTTTGTAGTCTTTCATTCCAGGAGGAAGGAAACGAATTGTGATCCCTGTCTACACGTTTAAATAATGTCCATTTGAACAGAGCATGCCGCTACAAGTATCTAGGTGTTTGGTTTTAATCTGATATGCACTGGGAAATATAGAATGGGTAAGGTATGTTCAAAATTGGCGTATGATTGTCATGTATTGTTAAAAGCCCGTCAATGTTTTGACCATCAAGTTTTACGGATAATTTGCTTTGCTTTTATACAGAGTCTCCTTTATTATTACTTAGAGTCTTGGGGCAGCACGTACGAAACCTATGTAGAACCTGTCGTCGGTCTTCAAAAACGGGCGCTACGAATCGCTAGCTTTTCTCAAACTACTGATCCAAGTAAACCTCCGTTTCAATTGCTTCGTGGTCTGCCGTTCAGTGAGGCGTATAAAGTAAAGGTTGCTCAGGCAGTTCATGCAATAATACGTTTCAATAATCCGCTACCTATCACAATATTTAATTTTCCGGCACGAAACACGAGGACAGCTACTAACAACTGTATTAACTTGTCACCATATCACAATATATATGGACAGGGGCTCGTGGAGTTCAACGGTGGTCTAATATGGAACGCACTCCCACTCAGTTTAAAGACTAGCCAAAACATTGTATAATGTTGAGAAAAACGTCTTTCATGAATGCTCACAAGGTCTTTCTATTTGTATCCCCTGATGTCATAACATAGTGTTTTGTTTATTCTACATTTTCCCTGTAAAATGCTTTAATAACGTGTGTTTAAGTTGTCTCGCACAATAAGTACGCTGTTCTTCTTACGTCTATTTTGTTATTAGGCCCCAAACTAGCCGCCAAGGCTATGGGTCCAAACAGTAATATGTATTGTGTGTGTGCAATGAATTAAAAAAAGAAAAGAAAAAAGTAGAAATGGAGCGGAAGGGAGAGAGATCAGTATAAATGAGCTTAAATGAGTGCATAAGAATCCGAGATTGCACGCATCAATGTCACAGTCTATGTTGGAGTCTCGTTGGACTAAGATCGCAGGAAGGGAACTAGCACACCATCTGCATTTAGTGCACGCGTGTGTCATGAAATGCGCATCACTGCACGCGGAAAGCCAAATTATCTGAAAAGATTGAACCTGAATGACTGCAGATAGAAATCAAGCGGTGTCATAAAAGAAACAGTCGCGACACATGCAAATGAATGGCAAGACGTCCAAAGCGAGCTCCAGGACTCTTAATACATGGTGGTGGTTTGCGAAATGCATAAACGGCTTTATGGAAAAAAAGAGCGCACAAAAGAAACAGCGCTGACTTCCAACTGACAGTTACTTTGAAAGGAGCAGGATATATACGGAAGTGCCTAAGGAAAACGAAGCAGCAATAACGGGACGAGTCAAGTCGCTTATACAGGGTATGTCCTGAAAGTAATGTCAGTAAGGCTATGGCAAATCATTTATTGAATTTATCGTTACAAGTGTTTAAAAACCTTCAAGATACTCTCCTTTTGCGTCGGCACATCGGTTCCAGCGAAGCTTCGAGCTCTCGAATGCGTTGCGGTAGTCCTCCTCCGGAATGGCCTTTAATGCTGCGGTGCAAGCTGCCTTGGTCCTGTCCACTGTCCCAAAATACTTGCCTTTCAGGAGTGTTTTGAGGTGTGGAAACAGAAAAAAAGTCGGGGGGAGCCAAGTCCGGGCTGTACGGGAGGTGGTGCATCGTTGACGCCCCTGCTTTAACCAGGTAGATGGTGACGATGAAGGCACTGTGGACCGGCACATTATCGTGGTGTAACTTCCAGCTGTCCACGATGTGCGGCCGGATTCGTTGAACCCTGCGTTTCAGTCTTTTGAGGACTTCCACATAAAATATGGAGTTCACAGTGGTTCCAGGTTCTACAAACTCGTGATGAACCAGTCCGTGGATGTAAAAAAAAGAAAACGATGAGCATGATCTTGATCTTCGCTTTGCTCATCCTGGCTTTACTTATGGCGAGGGAACCAGTGCGTGTGCCCCTCTGAGGATTGCCTTTTGGTCTCCGAGTAGTATTCAAATACCCAATTCTCGTCACGTGCAATGACGTCCAGAAATTTTCGATCACGTTTGCACATGTCGAGCTTTTCTTCGCACGTTTCAACGCTGCGTGACTTTTGGTCGTCAGTGAGCACTTTTGGAAACATTCTTGCGCACATCTTCCACATGCCGATATTGTTTGCAATGATTTCATGAACTTTAGTTTTCGGAATGTTTAACATGTCGGCCATTAAACGAACACTTAATCGTCGGTCAGAGTTCAGCAGTTCCCTCACTCGCGTCACATTGTCAGCCGTGGGGGTGGCCGTGGATGGCCGTCCGGCGCGGTCTTCTTCGTCGACCTCTTCCCGGCCTTCCAAAGAGGCCTTGTGCCACTGAAACACTTGCCGATCTGACAACATATTCTTTGTAAGCAGTCTTGAGCATATAGTAATAGTTCCCGCAGCGGTCTTGCCAGGTTTCACGCAAAACTTTATCGCAAATCTTTGTTCTAATGAGCGCTGCATTTTCACTTGCATAAGAATAAAAGACAACTCTCACGGACAGGCCCGTCCTGCACTCTCGGATGCTCGGAGCATACTGAGAGACTGAGCGCTGCTTAGCTGGGTCCCCCATTGCCAGTTTCAACCGGTTAGACTACGCTCCGACGTATATTCCTGTCACAGTAAATTCACTGACATTACTTTCAGGAAAGACCCTGTATAACGTGCACATGATCGCCCCACTACGCGGCCAGGTGCACTCGCGCCCAAGCCGTGAGAGTGTCATAGGACTGCTGATGCAGCAGTCGCCGGGTTTGCAAATTGCTTCTGACTCAGCTGTTTCACGTGTTAACTGGGGCCTGTGCCTTGCCAGTACAACGCACAGATAAAAAAAGGGCATGCAGCCAAAGTCGCGGCAGTGAATGCCGAGATGGCCCTGCACTGCAGTATGCACATTATTTCAGTGTTCACGCAGCCTGTCGTTGGGCCGTCTGCTGGTCTGCCCGACATACCTTTTTTACAAAGAATATCGCAATGGAAAATAAAGCAAGATGGTCTGCTTTATTGACGTTTTACGCATTTTTTTCCCTATGATAACAAAGCACGGAAAATGCATACATACGCCGGGGTTCCTTAGCACTTTTGGCGTTGCGCTGCTAAGCATGAAGTCGCGGAATCAAATCCTGGCCGTAGCGGTCGCATTACGATGGGCTGAAATGCAAAAACGCCGGCATACTAGGCATTGTGTGCATGTTGACGAACCCCAGGGGGTAAAAATTAATCCGAATGAACCCACTACTGCTTGTCCCATGATCAGATCATGGTTTTGGCACCTAAAACTCGAGAATGCATGCGTAGTTATTTTAGTTATTCTTAATCAGAGAGTACAATTCTTCAAGTTTTTGATGGAAATATACACGCAGACGGTATACGACAGGAAGACACACACAAGCGCTGTACTCGCAACTAATTTTTAGTGAAAACGTAGTGACATATATATGGAGAACTTATCACAGTGGAAGCATACAAAAAGATGAGGAACTTGAGAAATGTAATTTATCAAGAAAAGAAATGAGAAATTGTCATTTTACACATGTCACACCGTAGCGCGTGCACATACAATCAGCACGTTCGCCACTTGTTAAGATACTGTATTCTTTTTCTGTTAATGCGATTAATGGATTGCTGATGCGTCTATTTTTCGCTTTCTGAATGTGGTTAGCTTCAATAGTCAAGTGGGTTACACTGTCTTTGTCTCCCGATGATGTTAGGCTTACTAAGATCCGTCATACATCCTCATACACGGCAGTGCCAGTTAAGGCGAGTCGGTTCGTTACTCTTTCTTCTATTTCTATTTTCCTTTATTCTGACATTTATAGACCTTACTGGTTGATTTATGGAGCACCGTACACGCGGTAAGGGCCCCAGATTATGTACTATGCCTACTTTACATTCCACTGACTGTGACTTCTGCTTGACATTGCAGGCTTCTTTGCTAAGGGCACCCTCAACCTTGCCTCGAACACGTGGGCAGATTCTAGATAACATGCGCAGTGCAGAAAACACAACACTGACGTCATTTCGGGATCCAACGCTCTTCAAGCCGTGCGACATGCGATACAAATACGGTAGGACGGCTAACCGCTGCCGCTTTCGGAGTTCTGTACTTGATCCTTTATGCCATACCTGAATCTGTTTTAAGACTTTCTCAGACGCTCTCATCATAGCATAATCTTGGTATCCCGCTGACCTTTGCCTTCCTACTTGAGGAAACAGTACCAAGCAAGGTGTGACAACATGACTTCTTGACAGCAGAACGCAAGGACGATACGGCTATACCCTGCTTTACCACCTTTTAGTGTACCGATGCATAGCCCAACAAAGGTTTCCCAGACCTAGGGCTATACTCCCAACAAAGAAGATTGGATTGCGCCTTTAATTTTAAATCCAAGAACTGCAGTTCATTATCTTTCGGTACTCCAAACTAAAGCAATGTTTAACAGTCTCGGAAGAGAACAGCAATTTACAATAGGTAGCGAGGCACTGGAAGTGGTAAGGGAATACATCTACTTAGGGCAGGTAGTGACGGCGGATTCGGATCATGAGACGGAAATAATCAGAAGAATAAGAATGGGCTGGAGTGCGTTTGGCAGGCATTCTCAGATCATGAACAGCAGGTTGCCATTATCCCTCAAGAGAAAAGCTTAGAACCAGCTGTGTCTTACCAGTACTCACGTACGGGGCAGAAACCTGGAGGCTTACGAAAAGCGTTCTACTTAAATTGAGGACGACGCAACGAGCTATGGAAAGAAGAATGATGGGTGTAACGTTAAGGGATAAGAAAAGAGCAGATTGGGTGAGGGAACAAACGCGAGTTAATGACATCTTAGTTGAAATCAAGAAAAAGAAATGGGCATGGGCAGGACATGTAATGAGGAGGGAAGATAACCGATGGTAATCAAGGGTTACGGACTAGATTCCAAGGGAAGGGAAGAGTAGCAGGGGCGGCAGAAAGTTAGGTAGAGGGATGAGATTAAGAAGTTTGCAGGGACGACATGGCCACAATTAGTACATGACCGTGGTTGTTGGAGAAGTATGGGAGAGGCCTTTGCCCTGCAGTGGGCGTTACCAGGCTGATGATGATGATGACTCCAACAAACCCTTCCCTTTTTCCTTGAAGATCTTTGGTACGTGCACTACCTGTTTGTTCAAATTTGCCTTTGGCGCAGTTATCAGAAAATGAGAAAACTAACACATGTTAGTTTGTGTTCTGTGTGGCTTGTGTTTCACCTATTTTGAAGTCATCTTGGTTTTGTGCAAAACAATACGTTTATCCAATACCTTGTGTATATGACTTTCACGGGGCCTAGTACGTTTTCCTTAATTACACACGCGCGCACGCGTCGTCTCTGGTGACGGTGTGAACGCTGAGACGTCTAAGACTTCATTGACAGGCCTGTGCAGAATTGTTTTATTGCGACAGTAATTAAGTGGACACTCCAACAAAATTTTTGCCGTCGTCGCCGCTTTCCGATGACGACGACGACGGGAGGTGGCACTATTCTATCATTATAGTTGCTCATACCAGTTCTTACATTCTTGAGAAAATTATACCTTTTAATTTTGATAATTGTAGCCCACAAACAAATGACATGAATCGAAACACCAACAGATGCCTTTTATTTTAAATCCACGAAACAGGTTTGAAACATTCCCGATGATGAAAATTAGTGGTAAGGTCGCTAAGAAAGGTTGTCTTTAATTAAAAAACAAATTGTCGACAGCAGCATTACAAGCAGAGGACCCCTATCACAAGAGCTCGATCCACTAAACGCCACAGGCGCATGCCTCAGTAAACGGAATAGAACGTCCTTATGTATTTCCCGCGTGCAAGCCAGCGCGGTAATACGCGTGGCGCGTTTTAGGAACGCTCAGCGCGATTTTAACACGATAGCGTTAAGGAGCTCCTGTCGCAGAAAATCAGGTGTAGGCATCGGACGTCGTTTCGGCGAAGAATTTAGAACTACCTATACCTAGGCCCTCCATGTGACGCAAGGAATTCACTGAACCAACTGAATTTCTCAAGCTAAAATACCTGGAAAAATCGTAAACTATGACTTACACACACACCCTACAGTGCCTGCTTACAGGAACAGGAGCAGAGGCTAAAGGCTACGTAGTCTGACAAAAGGCCTCTGCTCCTGTTACAGTTCGGCACGCAGGCCGATATACATGACAAAATAATGTATCTCTAATCATTTTGAACAAATATATCTTTCACAGCAGAAAAGAAAGAGCATAAAAAGAAAAAAAGAACAAAAACAAATATCGCGCTAGTCTTACACATTCACAGCATTCACAAACTAAGTTAACAAAGTTAACAAAAAAGGCATTTGTAACACACAATACGAAATGACGAAGTATGACAAGGCAAAGACATTTCATTATTTATGCAAACTCAATATCATTACGTAACAGGATGGACCTGACAATGGTATTATAATGTATGTGATCAGAATCTATGAGACCATGTAAGCGATTCAGCAATTTAGCGATTTGACTCTACGAGAAAACATAATTCTGTTACGCGTAAACTCAAAAGAAACCCTTTTCAAGCGTTTCTACCATTCACAAACCAGCCGCGGTGTCCGCGCCCGGCTGGCGCTCGCCTCCGTCGCATCGCGGCCCACGCAAGAGGCCGCGTTTCTACCAGAAAGCCCGCGTTCCTGCATGGCGTTCGCGACCAGCGTTTCCCGGTGAACATTACGATTACATACTCTCCAGTTGCCGGGAAGCGTGAGAAGTAGTTAGGGATCTTTCAACGCTTTCGCTTTCCAATCTCAAGGTGAAGCTTAAACGTCCTCCAGTTTTAACGCGATAGCGTTAAGGAGCTCGTGTCGCAGAAAAGCCGGTGTCGTCGGCGTCGGTGTCGGCGTCGGCGTCCGCGGCGTTGGCCGTGAGCGATAAATCACGGCAGGCACTTCATAAATAAAAAGCAACTTCCAAGATGTGCTGGGTGGGAATCGAACCAGGGTCTCTGGAGTGCGAGACGGAGATGTTACCACTGAGCCACGAGTTCGATGCTTCAAAGCGGTACAAAAGCGCCTCTAGTGAACGCGGTGTTGCCTTAGAAACGAGCTGTTTCTAAGGCTCAGGCGTGCGTCGCTTGCTCAGGCGCTCATTTCGTTGTCGCGCCGAACGCTGCGTTGCGCGACGCTCACCGCGTCCGATGCGGGGCGCGTAGTCGCTGCGCCGTAGCCCAATACCCCTTGGAGGGTCGACGGGAACGCTGTCGCGTTCCACTCTTGAAGGCGAAGCTTAAGCGTCCTCCAATTTTTTTTTTCTCTTCATCAATAATTACGGATAAAAACGCAGATTCCTTCAGTTTTAGTATGTTTTCTGAAGAACACTACTTACATTAATTGTACCACTTCCCTTTGCGTCAGAGTTTGAGCGCCCGGTGGCGAAATCTGTTCAGGCGTGTTCGTGTTCCAGTCGCAGGGACTGGTGCACAGAAGCAGCTGCATTCTAAGACTTTAGGTTAGACTAGGTGAGTGAGTGAATGAACTTTATTGAATTATTAGTTATTGAGCTGGCCTCACGTCAGGCTTATCGATAGTCGGGGCCCCTATTGCACGGCTCTGCTGGCTTCCGCAAGCCTGTTGGCTCTTCTGACCAGGAGGATCTGCTCCTTTAAGTATGAATTGGCCAGCAGTGCATCCCACTGATATCTATTTGAATTTGTTGTGTGGAGGCTATATGACAACTTTGCCTGCTGGAACAAATTGTTAAACAGCCTATCCGGACTACGCAGATCATGCAGACCCTGTCGGCTTGTGACATAGTTTTCTCGCACATGGTAGCTAAGGTACGATGGCTGGAATAGTACCTGCCGGTGCGTTGTTTCCGCATAGAAGCACCGCGTCCCTCACATGGCGCAAACATGTACCCACCTGTTGTTAGAACGCCGGCCGAGAAGCCCCCGCGAAGCGCTAATGTCAAAGAAGCAAAGCGGACCCGCATACGCGCGAGGACGACTCGGTTACCTAGACGCAGAAACAATGTGCTGCTGCGTGTGCGGCGCACGCTGCAACTCAACGCTGGGGGCACCCACGCGTGGTGCAGCGGGAACTGGAAGCAGAGGTTAAGCGACAACGTCGACAAAACTCTGCAGTTTAAAAGCGCGAAGCGGGCGCACACGTCGTACCCGCCGTGAACATGCCGCAGTACGGGAACGCGAGGTCAACAATATGCGACAACGCCCACGAGACCCGGTAGTCCTAAACGATGCTGCTCGCGTTCATCGAGTTTTCTTTGTTCGTGTGTCTACACTCGCCAAACCACGTGTTTTTACTTAGCTTACTCTTACTTCAATTCATACTTGCACTACAACTGCGAGCCTTGCACTTCGTGTAATATTCTAACATGTTTCTATAGCATTCATTACTTCGCCCTTACGGCGAAACTGTGATTTTTTTACTTGACAGCGGCTATTTGGGCACCGTGATGGTTTTATACACGGGGCGCGCCAATAGTGCGAACAAAGGCTTAAATTGCCAGGACCACATCAAAAACAGATCTAATGGCTCGCAAGTGCAGTTAGAGGTCTCAATGCTTTAGTGGGACCCGAGACCACGTACACGTTCAGCTATAATTAAGCTGCAAGTACTAGGTCCCGTGACATTGCCCTACACTCTAAGAACAGTTTACACCCTTTGGCTTGCCCCTTCTGCCACACAAAAATAATCGTCATCTGCCTTGATGCGTTTCCTTTCTTTATCGCTGCGAGCCCAGAACTTTCCAGTAACGAATGGCACGCGCGTTATCAGCATAGAACAGTTTACACCCTTTGGCTTGCCCCTTCTGCCACACAAAAATAATCGTCATCTGCCTTGATGCGTTTCCTTTCTTTATCGCTGCGAGCCCAGAACTTTCCAGTAACGAATGGCACGCGCGTTATCAGCATAGAACAGTTTACACCCTTTGGAGCGCCCCTTCTGATAACGCGCGTGCCGTTCGTCACTGGAAAGTTCCGGGCTTGCAGCGATAAAGAAAGGAAACGCATCAAGGCAGATGACGATTATTTTAGTGTGGCAGAAGGGGCAAGCCAAAGGGTGTAAACTGTTCTTAGAGTGTACGCGGAGTAACAGTTCGTCTTTTTCTGCTCTTGGTATGTTATAATTAGGGCTCCGTGTTTCCGCAGTTTATTAAGGCGGAAACCTTTAATGGCTCATTGTCAAGGTCAGCTGCCGTTGGCAGTAACTGTCACAGCTTTTCGGCCTCCTGATTGGTCTCCTCTGTGTATTGACGTCATTGCCGCTAGGTGTAGGTGTGCGCGTCCTGATTGCCTCGCGTGCGTGACGTCACTGTCAAGCGTGAGTGTCGGGGTGGTTCGGCACCGCGCGGGACGACTCATCACATCTGCACGCGGGGCGGCTGTGTGTTCGACGGTGCGCCCTGACGTCACTGTCGTCAGGCGCTTGAGGTGGCCTCCCGATTAGGCGCTGTGTGGCTTGACGTCACTGTCGCGAGGCGCGCGTGGCGACCGTCTGCTTGGGTGTGGTGTGGCGGCGGCGGTGGCGGTGGCGGCAGTTTTCTTTGCACTATCGTGTAGGAAGGATGCCTTGTCTCACCAAACCAGTGTCTCCAAACACGCGATGTGCGGCAGCCGCTGCACGCAAGCGGCGCTCAAGAGACGCTGAGCGTATACGTCGCGTGCATCAGGGCGGCGAGGCGCGACCGACACCACAGAGTCCAGGGACGCGACGGGCCAACGCAAGAGGAGCAATGCGTTTGAAGGGACTCGCTGCATCTCCGGGTACCAAGGCAAATGAAGCTCGGAAGTGCCGTGTCCGCCATCTTGCCGCGGCAAGCCGAGCAAGTACAAGTCAATCGAGCGAAGTGGATGATGAGGATGGCCAACTACACCCCGACACCGCCATGGAAGATGCGTCTCCTCCTGATCCACAAACGACGCTGCAAGAGTTCCAGGCTGCCACAAACTACTTTAACAGACACTTCGTCCAGAACGACGTTGCAGGCATGTAATAAACAAACAAACATTCACATAACAATGTACAAGTTGTGTGCTTCCGTGGAGTTTCCGACGCAACAAACCGCCATTTGCAATGGTGTCAGGCTTCCGCCGTTTCACACTTTAGTTTCGACAAAATTTCTTCCGTTTTTTTTTCTTGAAATTCGGAGGGTCTTTTTCGGAGTTTTTTTCGCGGAAATTTGGCGTTTATCGGCGTTTATTTCTCGTAAATTACCAATTCTCCGAAATTCGGAGTTTAATTTTGTATTATTCTCAATACTCCAAAATCTTAGATGAAATGATACTTGAACAATAAAAAAACATCAGAACACATGAAACGATTTTTTAGTTGTGTGGAAGGTTTGAACGCAAAATCACATATGCAGACACTCACAAATACTTGAATATAAAACACTTACGTACATTTGTGCGTATTACAACCGTTAAGCTTGTTGTAATAGACGCTTATCGGCGCTTATTTCTCGTAAATTACCAATTCTCCGAAATTCGGAGTTTAATTTTGCATTATTCTCAATACTCCAAAATCTTAGATGAAATGATACTTGAACAATAAAAAAAAACATCAGAACACATGAAACGATTTTTTAGTTGTGTGGAAGGTTTGAACGCAAAATAACATATGCAGACACTCACAAATACTTGAATATAAAACACCTACGTACATTTGTGCGTATTACAACCTTAAAGCTTGTTGTAATAGACGCAAACATACTTTACGAGGTTGCTGTCAATGATGAAAGCGCGCTCCTTTCGATTGATGATTCTCAGCTTTGAAAATGCCTTTTCAGCGTTGGCACTAGAAACAGGGTGAGCCAGAAGACTCAGTGCGCAACGAGAAAGCACTGGCCACTGAACATTGTGAAATCTCCGAAACGACAGAGGTTCAACAATGTTACTTATTTCATAGCTCTGATATTTCGCAAAATCACTGATGAGCTGGCTCATGTCGTCAGTTACAAGAAACACTAACTTAAAAATCGGCGCATAGGTTTCGAAGGCGCGGGGTAGCTCATGCTTCACATTTGGATTCAAAATTTGAACAACTGAACATCGCAAAGGTTGCTCTCAACTGTCTGTCTCCACTTTTCACCGACAGCGGCGTAGTATCTACGAAGGTCTGCGAAAGTCGTTGAGCGGTCACTCTCGTCAAGGAGATCCAACAAACTTGCGACATCTGATGTGAAGACCTCAGGTGGGTCACGCCATTGACTGAGGAGCGCGTGCAAGCGAACTCCCAGTATGGGGTAAACATGGTGTACCAGGGGTACACCAGGTTTACGCACTCTGCCTCAAGTTCGATGATTGAGAGCCAGCACACGAATTCGTCTTAAGAAACCTCAGCTTAATCAGCAAGTCGTGCACAACTTCAGGCGATGAAACCAGAGTTTTGAGCTTCTTACACTTAATTCTTTCCTTTGGCATCATCGCTTCTAAAGAAAGACAAAATGGCACGCCTGTAGTCCAGAACATCTTCTAGGGTTTAATAAAAAGAGAACCACCAAGACAGACATACAACTTTCAGCGACTTGATGGTCATGCCCATGGCCACGCACGCAAGACCAAACTTACGGTGCACCTCCCGCGACGACTTCAACAGGGCAGGAAAGTGCACAACAAAATCGTGAACTACCTGAAATGATCTTTGAAATGAAGCGCCTTGAAATCGGGGCTGGAGAGTTGCAAGTCCTTCTGAAGCTTCTGCATATAGGAAACTGAATCGGATCACAACACAGCTACGTCGGCTAAGGCCTTTCCAACCTTCTGAACGGCGGTTTGTATCAACATGCCAATATATGCTGCGTTACACTGCTCAACTACTTGCATGTCTATCATGAGGTTCCTACGTCGAGGAAGCTCGTCGCTGTCGAAGGTTGCAAGCACCGCCACTGCCGGACGTGTGCAGAGTTCCAGCGACTCGTCGATGGTGATGGAAGTGGGGCAGTCTTTAATCGAAGAGCTTGTTATCGCAATGTCTTTCGCACTGACCTCGTGTAGGTATTTCCAAAATAGCTGATCACTACCTGGCATCGTGGGTGCCGCCGGACACTTGCTTCGAGAGAGGCTGCTGAGAGGTCCATCATCTTGGTGCAGTGGAATTCCAGCATGGCAGAGTGCACGGCACAACTGGTACGGGATGTCATTCGCGTCTTGTCTGTTGGATCGGGCCCGTGTGATGCATTTTTCCAGCGAGCTTTGCTGTGACGAGTTGCCTAAGAGATAGGAATAACAAGACGATGGGAACAAATTGGTTTGCGACCATGTGAAGTCTGCTAAGACAGCTGGCATAGAAGGAAGCGTGCACAATAAATGGAGAAGCCGTGTCAGGCTGTACGAAGCATGTTACATACACTCTCACATAGCCGTAAATTCAGAGCACGAACAGTTAAAAAAAGGACTCACCTGTGTCTAGACAGGGCTTCTTCAGCTGGACGGCACGTCCAACTGAAGATGCTTTTACACGATAAAACTTGCAAACAATGACTCTTTCAGATGACGTTGACCTTTTAAAATCCCAAAACTCCTTTACGTAGTCGCTGGAAAGCATTCGTACCCTTCCCATTTTGCTTACCCGAAATTTCTGCTCCTCGTTAAAGGAATGCGTCATGTGAGCATGAGTGGCGCTCGAGTGCCGCCAGGGGAACGTATGTCAAGATGCCGTCTCGCGCTCCCGGGGCGACACGCCCTTTATTAAATGTGCGGGGGTGGGGGGTGGAGCTCTATGAGACACTGTTGGCGTGAGGTACAGTTTATATCGGCCAGACCGGCCGATCTATCAATGACCGCCTAGAACATGTCCTTTATCGAAAAGCTTTCGACAAAGAACGACATATCGTCACGTTGGTCGTTAAATTCGGAGTGTATCCGGCTAAATCCGAATTGTCAAAAACTTAACGGCGAGTGTTTATCAGATTTTTTCGGATTTATCCGAAAACACGGAGCCCTCGCTTTAATGCAGGGCGGCTACTTCTTTCTACTACTAGTATGCTTCACCGCAGTACATTGTGCATGTTTTATTGCATTACACAATTCCATTGCGGTGAAGGTTACTAAAGTAGTCACCGTTATGGAATACATATGACTTCTACTGAGAAAAATTTGGCACCTTAATTTTAACACACAGGCTGAAGAGAAGCAAACATAGAATCCTTTCGAAAGAAGACGCAATAAACTAGTACATTTGATTCCCTAATTAGAAATCACGAGCATTCTCTGCAAGTGAAGCAAGAATGCGTTCAAGAACTGCTCGCGTCAAGTATAGCGATGACTGTAGAAACCTTTTCATCGAACGGGCTGTGTCCTTTCATATGTGACTTTCACTTTGTTTGTGGGTTACTTGCGCTACCTGGTGACGAGCATCGCAGTGGCGAATCTGTTGATTCGTGGTTCGTTCGCCAGATGGCATTCGGTAACAGAACACGAATAAACTTCTCACGACGAGGAAAACATCGCGATTTCTGTTTTTCGTTTCTTTAGCTTAATGCGCTGAGCTGGGCGAGTTCGAGTCAATTTCAGCGTCGGTTAGCTAAGATGGATCCTTTGACATGTTGGGTAAATCTTGATTGTTGGGACTGCTTGCGCGCCACCCTGGAGTGGGGATGTTGACTGAATGGCTGCTTGTTGCATTCTTTCCGCGAGATGGCGGCGTCCGTCTAATATTTTTGATTTTGTATAGGATTTGTTTGGGTACGAGTATACGAAACAAACTGGAAGGGGAAACGGCGTTTAACCACATCCGCAAAATAACAGCTGAATCTTTCCAAGGCAATGTCGAGTTTGTATTTGAAGAAAAAAGGAGCATGAAAGAGAACCAGATGGGGAAGGAGCTGGTGCTGACAAATTTCAACTGGAAGAAAGCCGAAGAGAAAATTCCTAAGCGCACAGCCACAGGACCAAACGAGGTTCCCGTTAGGCTGATTAATGAACTAGGACCAAAAAGTAAGGAAGCTCTGGGGAAAGCAGTGGAAAATACTTTAAAAGATAGACGAATACCAGACAGTTGGCGACAAAGTAGAATGAATTTAATTTATAAAGGTAAGGGGAGGGGAGATAGAATTCCCTCTTATTGACCGTTGGCCATTACGTCGGTAATATACAGACTAGCAATGCAGGCAATCAAATTAAAGCTGCAAGCACGGGCAGGGAATAAAGGTCTTTTGGAAGAACTTCAGAATGGCGTCAGAATAGGTAGGTATTTGGATGATAACTTATTTATTCTTATTCAGTGTATTGAAATATCAATAGTAGAAAGCAGACCGTTATATGTGGCCTTTCTAGACATTACAGGAGCGTATGACTATGTAGACTGCAACATATTGTGGGATATTCTGGAAGAGGAAGGCTTAGGTGACGATTGTCTACAGCTTTTGAGAGAGATATACCTACAGAATACCGTTTGCGTTGAATGGGAGCGGATGAGGAGCGAGGAGAGAGTTGATATTAACAAGGGTCTCAGGCACGGGTGCCCTTTATCCCCAGTGCTGTTTATCAGGTACATTGTGAGGATGGAGAGGGCGCTAGAAGGAAGTAATATCGGGTTTAATCTCTCATACAAACAGGGGGGTACAGTAGTAGAGCAGCAGCTTCCAGGCTTATTTTGTCGCCTACAACTTGTAACATGTCGCCTACAACTTGTAAGCTCACACACATAATTTTTTTTCAATTCCAATAAAATGGCTTTCGTCATTCATCGAGATTGCAGAGGCCTAATTCACAATTTGAGTTACATCAGGACATTATAAATAAATTATCACCAGTAACATTCTGCCTTCAATAAACGAACCTAGGCCCAAAAAATAGACATTTTCTGAAAGGTTTTACTGTCGTAAGAAAGGACCACGAGCACTCCAGCCGTCTATTAGGAGGGGTCGCTACTGTTGTCGAAGGCGGCATCCCCACACGGAACGTTTTATTAAATAATCCGTGCGAGGGAGTAGCGGTCACCGTTTTATCATTTAAGACTGTCACCATCTGTTCATTGCACATTCCTCCCCAAAACCATTTCACTATTCGAGACCTCAGAAATTTATCAGATCAGTTACCGGATCCATTTGTTTTATCAGGAGATTTTAATGCTCATTGTACTCTTTTGGGCATTGTCGAAACTGACCAAAGAAGGGCAACTCGTTGAAGATTTTATTCTGTCAAGTGACGTCTGTCTTTTAAACTCAGCTGAACCGACTTACTTTTCACCACTTCCCGCACTTTTAGCTGTTTAGATTTAGCTTTTCGCCCACCATATCTTTTAGTGATCTTAAATGGGAAGCTCTCGTCACGTCATACGGTAGCGATCACTTACCCGCAGTCATCAAACTCCTATCATCAGCACAAACCTTAGTAACTAGGCCACGCCGGTGAAAATTACAGTTCGCTGACTGGCCGGTTTTTATGGAAAATGCGGAACTGGAAGTTGTCTTTTCACCAAAACTAAGCGTTGATGAAATTAAAAAAAATCACTGAGGTTATAATCTCAGTGGCAGAAAAGGCAATACCCGAGCCATCCGGTATTGTGCCCAAGAAGTAAATCCCTGGTGGACAAACGAGTTTACTGTAGCGAAAAAATAACAAAGTAAGGCCTGGAGAATTCTACGGAGGTACCCCACCTATAGCAACCTTTTAAATTTCAAGCATGCCTAAGCGAAAGCACGATTTATTCGAAGAAAGGCAGAAAAATTGTCACGGCAAAAATACATATCGTCAATAAATAGTACAATCATATCAAAACGAATGTAGGACCAGGTGAGGAAATTTAAAGGAGAGTACTCATCATGCACAATACCACTACTTACATGTCAAGGCACACAAACAACACAAATAAGACTACAAGACCTGGCCAACTTATTAGGCAAGCACTTTTACAGCGTCTCCAGCTCAGCGAACTACTCACATACATTCTTCAAATATAAAGAGTCGGCGTAGAAACAGAGACTGCCCACCACTGGGGCTCCAAATGAACTTTATAATGACCATCTCACAATTCAGGAATTGAACAGGATTCTTTCTGCCAGTAAAAAAGAATGGCAACACGTCTTGACCGTGTCCACTACACAATGCTGGCACACCTATCTCAAGCATCGGTAGAGACACTTCTCAAAATTTTCAACAAGATATGGAAGTCTGGGCTAATACTTACAGATTGGAAAAACGCCGTAGTAGGGCCTTCTCTAAGATCTGGTAAACCCGGAACATCTCCTAGCAGCTGTAGACCCATTGTACTAACAAGTTGTCTAGCCAAATCCCGAGATCATTATGAACATAAGACTCACATTTATCCTTGAAACAAGAAGCTTAATAGACAAGCACCAATGCGGATACAAAAAGGGCTGGTCCACCATTGACCATCTCATGCGACTAGAACGTGAAATACGTGACGCGTTTCTACACAAATAACACTGCCTCGCGGTTTTCTTTGATTTGGGAAAGGCGTATGATACCGCTTGGCGACATGAAATTTTGAGAGACCTGGCTGACTTGGGAATTCACGGCAGAATGCTTAATTGCCTATGCGATTTCATGTCGAATAGAACAGTTCAAGTACGTCTCGGCACAGTACTTACACGCACATTTACACAAGAAAATGGCGCTCCACAAAGTTGCATGTTGAGCACGATGCTTTTCACAGTCGAAACGAACTCTGTTAATGAGGTCGTCCCATCATCTTTTATGCACTCAATATATTTCGACGATTTGCAAGTGGCTTCCCACGCCTCAAACTTACCCACCTCTGAAAGACAACTACAGATGATGATAAATAATCTTACACAATGGGCTGACAAAAACGATTTCCTGTTTTCAGCAAACAAAACTGTTACAGTTCTTTTTTCCCAGAAGCAAGGGTTACACTGCAGTCCAGTTCTAACATCGGATGGTACAACGCTGGCGGTCAAAGAAGACTACAAATTTTTAGGCGTAACTTTTGACACAAACTGAACTTCCTGGCCCACATTAACACAACTAAAACTAAAGCAAATAAAACACTAAATATCCTCAAGGTTTTATCGCACAAGCACTAGGGATCTGACCGGTCCCTAGTACGTAGCATTCTCGACTACGGTAGTGTAGTTTACGGTTATTAAGCGACTTGATCCAGTCCATAATCTAGGCCTACGACTCGCGAGCGGTGCGTACGGAACATCGCCTGTCCGAAGTTTATTCGATGACTGCAATGAGCCTTCCTTACAGCACCACAAAGCACTACTTACACTTTGCTATGTACTGAGAACTCGATCGTCACATATATGCTACAACATCGTAACACAATGCAAATCACGGGTACACTACACAAATAAACCGAACATGATTCGGCCACTTAACTTACGACACAAAGAATACTTTCAGGCTTATGATGTTCCTCATGAGGTCCTGCAGGTTGCTCAAAGGCCACCAAGATTGCCCCCCCCCCCCGGTGCAAGATTACACAGCTATGTGACTGGACACTCACAAATCTAAAGAAAGACATTCCACAAGAACACATAATACAAGAGTGCCGAGATATTCAAGAAACACATAAAAACTACATGGACATTTAAACTGACGGCTCGAAAACCCAAGAATACGTAGCTGTCGGGATCATAACGAAAAATTGGGAAAATCTTTCAGATAAATAATTTTTCTGTGGAGTTTACCGCCGAAGTTTATGCAATATGGATGGCAGTTAAGAAAATTACTACCGACAAGCAGAAGAATGCTATTATTTATACCGATTCATTAAGCGCCCTGAGAACTCTAAACCCCGCGTCTGAACCCCTGCTTGGCGATATCTTAAACATGGTCTTTAATAAGAAATACCGCGAAACTATACGATTCTGCTGGGTCCCAAGCCATATTGGGATTCCAGGGAATGAAGCAGCAGATAGAAGCGCATCCATGGCAGCGCACAAAAGCGTAACTCACATAACACTTTAATCCGAGTGATTCGTAAGGCCATAGCATCAAAATGGCAACAAGAATGGAACTCGTGCATAAATAACAAGTTACATATGGCTAAACCCCTGCTTGGCAAGTGGAAATCATGCAGTCACCAAGAATGGTTCTATGAAGTGATGTTATGTCGACTTCGAATTGGGCACACGCATCTAACACACAATTTTATATCCCGAAAAGGAAACCCACCAACTTGCGAGAAATGCCATGAATCGCTTACAGTAAACCACATCATTATGTCATGTGCACATACTGAAGCACAAAGGCAGAAACATTTCAACATTTTGTATCGCTTACATATACCTTTACACCCTGCCTTAATATTGGGCGATGAGCCGCTAGTGCCATTCACTAACTTGTTCGAGTTTTCAGATGAAACTGGGTATTTACATCGACTTTAAGGTAACGCAGCTATTGCTGCCTTAACATTGGATCTTGTACTGTCCTGTGACTGGCGCAGCATGGCCTTAGTCGCTTTTCCACCATTAAACTCGAATGAACTAACAAACATAGGCAAGTGAACAGAAAAAAAAAGCGCAGGTGAAGCGCTTTACATGTTCAATAAGTACTCTGCTATGGCGACTAAAAGCTCGTTTATTGGCGCGCATCTGCAGTATTATTCATATACCCCATGTCCAAAAATTCGAATGCAGCAGTTGCCAAAAAATGTGAGGGCCTGCGGATTGCCATGTCACACACCGATAACTAAACCAACTATAAAACGCCATTTCTCGATCACTACACAGTTAAGACTTGACTTGCGAATGCAGCCTAAGGAAAACCGAAATCCAAGGTTCCTAATCAGCTACACATTTTTGCAAGTTAGATTTGTTATTCCGAGCTCTTAGCAGGCTTTATTTGATCATGCATCGCGTCACTGTTTTTATTTGCTGTTCAGTAGTGGCGCATCAGTCAGTGAGCCTTACGGATTTATGCTATGAGCATTCTCGGAGTTCAAGCTGGAGCTTCAAAGAGCTCTGGCTACAACGGCTCAAGAGTCAGCACGCCATCTTCTAGTCACTACCCAAGCTATATCTATCAGTGATCATTGCTGTAGCGACACAGTAAGTGGGGACATTAATGGGTGGGAACAGTAATGGGTGTAACGTTAAAGATAAGAAAAGAGCAGATTGGGTGAGGGAACAAATGCGAGTTAAGGACATTTTAGTTGGAATCAAGAAAAAGAAATGGGCATGGGCAGGACATGTAATGAGGAAGGAAGATAACCGACGGTCATTAAGGGTTACAGACTGGATTCCAAGGGTAGGGAAGCGTTACAGGGGGCGGCAGAAAGTTAGGTGGGCGGATGAGATTAAGAAATTCGCAGGGACAACATGGCCACAATTAGTACATGACCGGGGTAGTTGGGAGTGGCCTTTGCCCTGCAGTAGGCGTAACCAGGCTGATGATGATGACGATAATGATGAAGTGGGGACAGTTCTACGTCATGGAGATATTGTAACACAAAGCAGGACAAGGATATAATTAGGGACGCCACAAGCAACAGACCCTTGTGTCTGTCTTCCAAGGTTTTCTTCTTTGTACTTTGTATTTTGAAACAATCTGCCTAAAGCTCCAGAAGTAGTACTTTCTGCGGCGCGTGCAGTCAAATAGAAGGACTGAAGTGCCCTCTCGATCAAATTAAATGAATTTTTGTTACGAAGGGAACATCCTTGCTACGTATTTTCGGCGTGACGACGCCCGGAGTCGGCGCCTCTGCTGCGCGCGGAGCAACAACAACGGTGTTATCGTGGCCATAATTGCTACGGTGGGGCGTCCGCTTGAATTGGTATCAATCGAAATGGTATCACTTCAAAAGAAAATGATACCAAACCATACCGATGGCCACAGAATATAAATGTCCGGGTGCACACATAAACGAAAGACGTAGTCAAACACCCACAAAGAAAAGCTGAGGACGAAGGGAAAGCGGAACGCAGTGGTAAAGCATTATAGAAAACTTCGCGACTACAATGAATGTGAGGTAATGCGTTGGAGAGGCTTAACAATGCCAGTGTTAACGTTCGCAAATGGCCTACTGTGCTTTAAAGCAGGCATCTTGTCGGGATTGTAAGAACGATGGTTCACTAGGGTTGAGGATTGGGCGAGTTGGTATTGCATTCTAGAACTGGTACAGGGCAACGTACAAAGGAAGAAGCAACGTAGCCGGCTCGGCTTGTTTCTTCTTTTGTGTGTTGCGCTGTACCAATTCTAGAAGAACGATGGGCCGATCAGTGTCGGCGTGCCACGAATGAAGCAGTGCAGGGTGTCATAGGTTGGGCCTCTTTTGAAGTCGGAGAATCACAAAGCAAAATTTGTTTTAAGGAAATGGTTAGGAAAATGAATTAAATGAAATTGGCGGCTGGCTAGAGTAGACAAATTTCACTATCTGTAAAACGTAGACATGTTATAAAGAAATAGGTCAGGACAGTTGACAACCAAGAACAAGGTAATTAAAAGTACAAGTAGACAATCAGAAGTCATCAAAGATAAAGCGTGAGAAGCAGACGGTAAATTGGATGCAACAGGTGGAAACCAGAAAGTCTGTGGCGGTTTATAAATATGGCAAGCAAGAAATCGGTGAACAAAGTTTGTATGGTAACACAAATGGCAGTGCCTTGCTTTTTGAATCTCGAGGTGGCTGCTTGATGGCAAAACCATGCAGGAGCAAGTATTCGCAACAGTGTGAGGGTTCTGATTGCTGGGAGAGTTAACTGTTCAGTAGTTGTGATAAGCAAGATACTTTTTCAGGAATGGGAAAAAAGAAAAACAGGGAAAAAAGAACAGGGAAGAAAGAGGGATGATCGTCAGAGGCATAGGTAACATTACGAGATGGAGCGAATAGGCAGAGTTCTAAATTTCGATAGAGCAGAACATAAGGAACTTACAAACGCTAGCTGATGATCTGTCGCTTCCCAGATTTAAAAGGTATGTCATTAGAAATTAAAATCAATCATCATCACCAGTCCTTCAACCATACTATATCCAAAACTTCGTCTCAATGTTCACATACCTTTCTGCCGAGATTACTTGACCGATGATACACCTGTCAGCGGCAAAATAAAGCTCATCGTCACGTATACTTGCATGAAAGTTCTTGAGAGGCTACTTTGACTGAAAAGAAGCGTCGGTTGTAAGTACTGTTTCTTTTATCAAAAACTCTATTTGCTTACTGCATGTGTCGAAATCTTAGCTTTTTGATGCACTCTAAACGCCTAGATTTATAGTTATAGTTTTGTTGTCCATACTTTGTTTTGTTGTCCCAAGCCACGGCAGAGTCCGCCAACCTCATCGCCAATTGCTGTGTTCGGGTTCTGAAACGTGCGGCCCATGGGCAGTTTCGTAACTGTTGTAATTGAATAGCTCTTCCTTTATCTTTAAGCACACGTTCTTTCACACCACAGTTCCTTTAACCACACGTTCTTTAACCACAGTTCTTTCACAGCGCTGCACTTCTGCCGCAAGTGCAGCGCTGTCTTCTAGCAGCGTTTAATGAATGCACCGACGCAAGACGATGTCCCACCGAAAAAGAATTCATTATGTTTGGCCGCTTTATGAGCATAAGCAAATTATCGCTTAAAAGAAATTCAGAGTGA
This sequence comes from Dermacentor variabilis, assembly GCF_050947875.1. Taxonomy (NCBI): domain Eukaryota; kingdom Metazoa; phylum Arthropoda; class Arachnida; order Ixodida; family Ixodidae; genus Dermacentor; species Dermacentor variabilis. The sequence continues at coordinate 26,474,475 of NC_134572.1, read as the reverse complement.
ACTATGCGAGCAGGAGCGAGCAAAATAAAGTAAGCTATTAAGAAAAGGAACTAATTTTGGTACTGCTGGAAAATGCGAAACTTTTCGAATCCTATGACATGAAAAGTTGCTGTCTTTTGAGCGCGTAACAGCACTCAGGTGGCGTCTCGCGTACTGCGACTACTCCGGGCAAATGCAACATCAGGCAATATATCGCTGCGATTATTGTGCACTATCGGAAGTGTGTATGTGGGTATAAAAACTGAGTAACGACACAGCGATTGAGAGCGGTATCGGCGAAATTTTGTAAAGATAAAATTACGGTTTTTTTTGGGGGGGGGGATTGTTTAACTGAGAATTATTCCAGCGAATTAAAGAAAGACGTTTCGCTGCGGAGAGGCTATGCCAGTTCTTTCACATAAATATTTCTTTCTTTCTAATTTTGCATCGCTCTATAAATGCACAAACAACAAATTCTTGCGCGACATAAAAGAATCCCAGTAACTTACCATCACACCAGCTACACCTTGTTGGTATCCGATCATCTTTTAAATATGATTGGATGTGAACTTGTACAGTTATCGACATTATGGAATGCCAATTACAACATACTTTACTACTTTATGTATATAGAAGGAAGAATGGCTTCTATATTTCTGTCTTTCTGCCAGACCGTGGAGGAGGGGTTGATATCTGTGGGATTATTGTGTATTGACCTTGCCTTTTTTTAAGACGTGGTACATGTCACTTTCAAGCTGTGCCAGATACTCATTTTCACGTAGAACCATTACACGTACTACAGATGAAAGAACAAGGTGGCACTCAACAAGAAAGGCCACAAGAAAAAATATATTCAAGGCAGGTTGTATAAATTCACTAAGACCAACCAACAAGACAAATCGCATAACACATTCTGAAATGTAAAATTGGCTCACACAGATACACTAAAGGCAGAAAACATATATTCAAGTCACAGACGCATAAATTAAGCTACACGCAGAACTGAAATAACATCAAATGAAATACACTTAGCCCTAAGGAATGGCACGAACTGTAGTAAAAAATTCCGACAATACTACTCCCTTACTGAAATCTCCGGAGAGCCACTACCATATTGCTTGTTAGTAAATCTGTTGGTCATGAACCAATGACCTTTTGGAAGCTTGAAGGCTTGCGGTCCAACGCCATCAGATCGCGATCGTGTATCGTGAAACGGACAGCATAGCGTAAGATGCACATTGTCGTCCACGTGGCCAAAAGTGCGCTGTAGAGCATCAGCACGGCAAATTTTATGCAGAAAGTGTTTTGTGAACGCCATTCCAACCTGTAAGTTCGTTAGTCTTTAAAACGCTCTGCTGGTCTGTAATGTACGCGCGATATCAAACTGAAGGCAATGATAACGTAAAGTAGTTCTGAAGGCTTTGGACTTTGACAATGCTTGTTGTCCTGCGGCAGCGGGCTTAAAATATGGCTCAATTAGCCTTAGCAGAGTACATCTTGAAGGTACACTATTCACATGCGCTTACCGGAGGGCCTCAATATCTGAAACATTTTGTTTTGAACACATATACACGTATACACCATTAGCAGGAAAGGGAAAGTGAGGAGCAGGCTGGCAACTGCCACCGGAAGGGGCACAACGCCTGCCTACTCTTCTGAAGGTAGGTGACAGCAACACAGAAATGGAAGATAGGAAGGAGGGGAGGAAAGAGGAAAGGAAGAGCAACAGGACAAATCTAAAGACTAAGGTAGAACGCAGTACACTACGCGCGTTGTTCTGCCGAGTTTCAACCCTGCAGCCGGAATTAAAGTGACGCTGCGTCGAACAGCCTCCACAATTATCAATCACATCCATGGCTAGTTCGCTATGCGGCTAATTGTGCGCTCCACGATGAGACGCCAAGTACAGCTGCACGCAATCACGGTTTCACCGGTAGTCGGTTCACAATATACACTACAAGGTGTTTCATCCCGCCACCTCCCATCTTCGACGGAAGAAGCGTTGGAACACAGTGCAGATCACACACAGTAGGGCCGTTCACTGAAGGTCACGCTACTACAGAATGTTAAATGTTCACGCTACGAACGTGAACCTAAGTTAGTTAACTCTAGAAAAGTTAGTAGTGCGCGATGGGCCTGATCACGTTTAGATGCACAACCACTGGAGTATAAACATTCCTCGAGTGTTGCACACCGCAGGCCAAAGAGATGATAGTTTCTCACTAGCGACATGCGCTGCGCACTGAAAGCGGGACACTCAAATATAAGGTGCTGAAGTGTCTCGTAGCAGCCACAAGACGTACACAATGGACTTGCCACACGCCCTTCTCTGTATAAACGTTCGTGCACGTTCACGCAACCAACCCTCAGCTTGAGCAGTTGCGAGCGCGACGAGGCAAGCCTCGACCGCGAACACGGGACGGGAACGTTCCATTTGCGACGCGCTGATCTGGATGCTGCTTGAGTAGGTGGCGGCGAATCAGCAGACGAGCGTCATCAAGCTTGCATGAAATTTCTTGGCAGTCACAGTTGTTATGAGCGCAAGTTGAAGCGAGCCGATCAGCCTCTTCATTTCCGGCGATTACTACGTGTGAAGGTATCCATTGAGCAACGAGAGATGCCCCACGTGATGTAATTTTGCTCGCAGAGTCAGTAATGCTGCGCACAAGTGGACAATCAAGCTCACTGCGTTGTAACCTGCTAAGGGCAGCACGGGACTCCGTAAAGATGACAACCTTCGATGTAGTTAACTTCTCTTGCGCGTATTTCAGTGCAACGTTAATCGCTGCTAGTTCCGCAGTTGTTGACGAAGTTGGATGAGGTATTTGAAAGATACGTCGTACTTGAGTTGAAGGGCAGAAAAAAGCTGCAGAGGTGCCTTGACCGTCGTTGTGTACAGATGCATCTGTGAAAACTTGAAGATAATCTGGAAGCTTTTCGAACATGTGAGACTGAGCCAATTGGAATATTGACGAAACAGCCATATCAGACTTTTTGTGCATGTCAGAGATTGTGAGGTAAATGGGGAATACCTGTTTCGGGATACTTTTTGGAAGCGGAGACGTATCTGAAGCAGCATATTCAGAAATAGTAGTGATATCCATAAATAATGCCGCCATTTTCCCCATGCGAGAGGCATATTGCTGATAATGCAGTAACCAGGTAATAATAATAATATTTGGGGTTTTACGTGCCAAAACCACTTTCTGATTATGAGGCACGCCGTAGTGGAGGACTCCGGAAATTTTGACCACCTGGGGTTCTTTAACGTGCACCTAAATCTAAGCACACGGGGTGTTTTCGCATTTCGCCCCCATCGAAATGCGGCCGCCGTGGCCGGAATTCGATCCCGCGACCTCGTGCTCAGCAGCCCAACACCATAGCCACTGAGCAACCACGGCGGGTAGTAACCAGGTAAGCTTCTTTAGAGTTGCATAACCAACAGTTGAATTCCGCGAACTGCTGTTGACATTATCAAGAGAAGGAAATGCTTCCTGAGAATTGCGCAGGATAACCAATTTTGTCGCTTTTTTTGAGAATTTATGACTATAGCAGTGATAATATGGAAAAAGTGTTGCACGGTTGATCTTGCCTTATTTCATTATGTTCAGCAGACGCCTTCTCCAAATGGGGTGCGGAGAACCAAGCGTTCCTTTTGTTGCTTCTTAGCTGTGATAAAATAAAAAAAAGAATCAGTAAAACATTTTAATTAGTGTTTTTTTCGCTCTCTTGGAAAAGAGCATATACACCCCCTCCCCCCCCCCCCCCCGCGACCCCTCTGCCCTCAAAAGAAAAAAAAAAAACAGAATGTACAAACCTTAAATCATCTTTTGTGCAACACGTGGTCGCGGCTGGAGATACTCTTGCGTATTTTCACCCCTGTCTCTCTCGAAGTGTGCCTCTTCTTACCTTAGGACTGTAATCTCAAAGCCGCCAATTGGCGCCCTGGGAGTTCGAAGCAGCGTTTGTGCTGCACTCTAGCAGGACGGGTTCTCGAACAAATGAGAGACGGGCGTCTAGTCCACTCGCACTGGGAGTATCGATATGCTAGCACATGTTTTGTATTGCATCAGTGCAATCAGCGGTTCAATGACTCGAACTAGGACAGTGCTTTGCCATGGTGGGAAACCCCCGAGGGATGCAGAATGTCGCCGCTGAAATTGCCGGCTACAAGAGGATGTGTCTCCTTGCTAGAATGGTTCGAACTAGCCGAAAGCGCTGGGATCAGCTTTGCCTCTCGAAAGTTGCCCGAGTTAATTAGTTTCGGCTGGCGCCATGGTCGTTAGTGCTTTGTCTCCTCAGCTGGTCGTTTTCGCAAGCATGGCAGCTAATCTGTTCATTCTGCTGCCCTCTGTTTAGTGTTATCGCCTTCTCTCAGGGAGCCAGCTGCGCCGAAATGCTAAGCGGTGGATGAAGGAGAGAGACGAATTCATGGAGTCTGGCAGAGCCTGAAGCATGCGATGCCCGTCTTCGCAGGAACACGTTCTCATGCCTGAGATATTCCTGTGGAGGGGCGCTGAAAGTTTCGAAGGACACAGGGGGTTCTTCGATAATGCTTACATATGTGTGCAACCTTTTCGGACATACATATCAAACATATGTAAGCAGTTAGCAACGTTCGGAGCCAATGTAAAGGAATCGCAATCGCGCTTTTTTGCCTGCAAGACCGTTCGCTAAGCACTTATTTATTATCATTAAATATGTTGGCTCGTTACAAACATTAAAGTGAATTTTGAGAGGATCATATGGACCGTCCAGAGTGTATGCTACATCTGCGCCAAGATTCAGCACGTCTCCGCGATTCCTCTCTGCAGCAATCGGTTGCAAATCGCATACACACTTTTGTGCTGTATAGCCTCTCTCGCCCGGCATTTGTGAAAAATTTAGAAGTTATCTGAGCTTATTATAATTACACTCGGCCTATTTCTAAACATACATGGTATCTTCTCACTGAATACTACGTATCTTTAAGCAATTTCCATCTAGCAGTCACTTGAAATCGCTAAACCGGGGGTGAAGGTTGTCTAGGGGATGGACACAAACACGACATGTACAATGCGGAACGAACGTAGGCTTCTTTTGAAGTAGTGAAGTTCCTGCGCGCGCAGATGCTAATTTCGCCAGCGTTTCTGAAGATTAACACGTATGCAGAAGGCGACCTTTAAAAGTGGCTTCGCCACAGCAAGACACATGATTGGGAGAAGCCTCCTGCTTTAGTTCTTGCACATTAAAGAAAACTGGCAGTGCCGTCTAACCATTTATGTATGTATGCGCATGAAACCAAGTGCATTATGGCGTAACAAAAAAGCGATCATGATTTTTGCAAGGACCACTATTGAGATAATGCTGTTAAAAACCGTCAAGAATTTCGCGGGTGATGCAAGTACGCGTGATACAGCGCAGGCGCGAGTCCGTGGTCGTCCGGAAACCTGAATACAAATATTGTCTTCTGCTCCTAGGATGCAATCCAACTGTTGCCGAATACGGGTTGTATTAAGTAGCGGGTGCTACTATAGATTGTTGCAGGCATTAGTTTCGAAAGCATATTAGCTATCGCTTGTCAATTCTATCGCATGGTAACATAAAGAAGTCGCTGCCATTTTCTCGACGTCTTTAGTGCGAATGATACCAAATCGCTGACAGAAGCATGTTGAGGTAACTTCTTTTTTTAGTGGCACAAGCGTCGAGTGAAGCTCTTATTTCTTCCGCAGCACTTCCGCTTCACCTCCTGAGACGACGGGGAGGAAATTCAAAACAGATCGGAAAAAAGAAAAGAAATAGTACAGTGCAAAATTCATAGGTTGCATTATAGATATGATATAAGAGCCTAAGTTTAGTTACAGGTTCAGTTGCTCAAATGTCTGGAATAATTAGAATTAATTATAAATCACTTAGACGGCCTGGAACTATGTGCAAAATAAATCAGAAAAAATAGAGCAGTTCAATATTCATGGGTTTCATATAGGTATGATATCAGAGCATAAGCGTAGTTACAAATTTAGTTACTGAAAGGTCTGGAATAATTATATTTAATGAGCAATCATCGATTACCGAACACCAAAACACTGAATCGTAGACATTAGACACCCGCCACGTGAGCACGACTTTGGCGAAATTCCTGGAAACACAGACGTAGAAAGCAGAAGTAATTACGTCACTAATGAAGTCACACACATAAAGGTGGCACGATCACGACGTACTGTCAGTAGGTGCCCACGACCTACTTATACAGTAGGTCGTGGGCACGATATTTAACCGGTTAATTAATGAAAAACAGTTCCCCTCCGAGTTCGGTTCCTGCGTTGCGTTCGCCTAAAGTTAACCTAAAGAACACCAACGCCGAGGTGCGAGTGCCACTGAAAGACACCTAAGTCAAAGAGTAGGGTCGCCCACCATTTTTATTTATTTATTTGCGGAACAAAGCACGAAAACAGTCGCTCAGCATTCCTTCTTTTTTTCATAGTTTCGGTCTCAGCTGTTTGAATGTAAATATCGGTGAAACAGCCGAATGCTCACGTAATTATTCAATGCGCATCCCAGATTTAGTGGCCAATTTTCTTTCTAAGCAAGCCCTGAATGTGAAGAGAGACAGTCTAATGCTACGGTCTAGGGCCCCCACAGACTTTATATCTAAAAAAAAAAGAAAAAAAAAACTTGAATCACGTCGCTGCCTCGATAGGTTACCCGTAAGTTGGTTCTGCAGTTTTATGGCGCTGAATTTCACACCTAATATGCATGTTCAAGCCACAGCTCAAGATGAACACACAGAAATGTTTGCAGTCACCAGATATTGATGCTAATACTAAAGCTATATTTACGTTTGCTGGAGAATCAAACACGCGGAGCACCACGCTCTTGCATGCAGCTGGAGTTGAATGTCTGATCCTGGTTCCTCAAGATTCTTCGAATGTTTTCATGAGCCTTGCAGAGCATTACTCCATGCTCTCACTGGCCCTAATGTGCAATACAGCAGCCCAAAGGCCGGCATGCGGTATGCCTGCGGCATGGTGCATGGCGCAAGCTTAATACTATTGGCCTAGTAAGAAGGTACTCGTACTATTGGTGTCATCGTCGTAGGAGCTTCATAAGAGCTGAAGTGCGGAAGTTCTAAAGCAGCAGTGCCTGAAGCTGGCGCCTTATGCACTTTTACATTTTACACGCCGAATCTACGTAAAAACGAAACGCTTGGCCGGCTGTTCAAAGGCCGCTTGATTTGGTGCCAAGGCCACCTAGGCGCGTTCAAAGAGGAAGCGACGTATCCCGAGGATATGCTTCTCTTGATTTTATTGGTCCATAGTAATTGAACCGAAGCCGCTTTGAAGTATCACCGGTGATTGAAGCAGGCAACGCAAAGTATAAGGTGCGCTGTCGGCGGAAACCCAATCAGCTGCTGAGACTCAAGGGTTGAAAATAAATAGACAACATTTCGAGAGCCTCTCTCTCCTTTCCTGTTATGAAGCCGAGTTGGCTTTGAACTAACTCTTGTTTGCCGCCCTATTGCTGCGCTTCATTTCGCGCTCTTGTTCTTTCCTAACCCCTCGATGTTCGACACTTTAGAACACATCGTGTCCCTGGACACCCATGCAGCCTTTCAAGCCGAAAGCTTCCAGCGACGTTTTTGGGCTCCAAAAAAGGCGGTTGAGCGCCGGGGTGTCAAAGGGGACGCCGGGCTTAAGCGCGAAGCAGCGGGGCGGGCGAGAGCGCTGGCCCGTTCTCATTACCCGCATGACAAAGAGAGTGGCACGACAACCATATTTCTTCGCTCGTCTCTGGTCTTAAGAAGCGTTTGTAAGGGAGGCTTGAGGTTGGAAAGTTGAGGATGAGGGTAACAAGGGGCCCAGGGCCAAAGACTTATCGAGGCTTTCACGTGGTGCACAGGTCTGCGGTGCTGCCTCTTTCCATTCTCTCTCTCTCTCTCTTGCGTTTTCTCTTGTCCTTACTGTCTGCACCGTGCTCTTTTTGTCTTGCGGCCGTGCCTGCTGTCGATCGATAGGAGTAGTATTGGGCCTTTGAGGAGGAGGAACCAGGCGTACGGGGCGAATCTTTAGATTATCGTGAGGCCCCTTGGAGCCCGCCTGCCCCGAGCGCGGGGGTGGCGGCACCGCGGCGCGCTGACATAGTATAACTCATTGCGTTCCAAATGGCAGGGTGAGCCGCGTGCGACAGCGGACGTGACGGGAACGTTCTTCCACGAGGGCGCCGTCGTTGGCGTGGTTAGGCACGAGTACACGTTACCGGATCGTAAGCGTGATCATTTCTTGTGGGCGAGCGCGTGCGCCCGGCCGGCTCGTAGGCGCTGTCTGGCGCTTGTGATTAACGAGGCGGCTATATAGCTCAGCGCGGTTATCTTCACTTAGCCCATACAAATTTGTTTAGTAGCGAGTAACGCAGAAAACGTGCTCCCAGCGTACCTGCTGTCTCTGCTAGTGCTAACAATACGTCGACGAATAGGGCACAGTAGTTGCACTCATAATGGAATCACCCGCCACGCAAATGAACCCGCACTCAGTTGAAACAAGTACATTCGGAGCTCCGTCATCTGTACGCGACCACTACAACAACAGTCGGACTTTTTTTTACACTCTATACTGAATTACACATCGACTTTTTCCGTGGACACAACATGGTCCAATGTCATGGTCCGACAGCTACAACGATTAAGATGAATGTGTTACACACCGCAGTGCCGTCTTTTTGTCTAGAAACTGGGAGGGGTGAACGGTACAGACGGGACTTGCCTTAACGATGTGGCGGCACTTGCGCCGTTAAACTGTCGCATTTGCATTCTTGTTGACAGAATGAAGCTTCACCATATAAGTGCTCTGAAAAAAAAAAAAGAAAACACGAAGGTATTGAATAGGATCCCTCAGCGCCGGTCGATGGGCCCTAAGCAGCACGTTGTGTAGGCCACCATACGTGCTGCTGCGAGTCATTACATTCCCCCTCCCGCTCTTAAGATAGCATCAGGCTCGATGCAGACGTCGTTAAGACTAGCAGGAACTTTACCTATAGGGCTTAGACCAGGAGTTCGTATACGTCCCCAGAAGAATCGCAAGCGAGGCGGAAATAAAAATTGCGTTGCTAGGGATAGAGGTGAATCGTCTGATAAGCAATGCATGGTCAGGTCATCACATCGCAGTATTATTGTCATTGAGGACTTTCACACATGGAATCAGAGGCCGTGCCAAATTTTAGGAAGCGTTCATTATGTGAATGATGAATTGTGCGGGTGGAGAGGCTATATTGGTTTGAGTTATTATTTGGTAACTGCAGAGAACGAAAGTAGAAATATCCCAAGGCTTTTCGTTAGAAATGACATACAAAGCAGGGGAAATTACCTGTTTAATTTCCTACTTATTATGGTCTAAGACACCAGTCAATTGCATTCTGGATATACGGAATTATGCTACATCAACTCGTATTGTACTCCTCAGGACGAGTGACATATATTGGAGAGCCGCGCTCAAAAGACTTGGCTCGTCTCCTTGCGGAATTAGCGGCTATAGACAGAATCATTATTACATCGCGTGGAACGCTAGCGTGAACTGGAGCGTCGGTAGTGCTTCATAACAATTAAACCCTGTACTAGTCGTTATTTTTGTCTGTATGTGTAAATAAGCGGACGAGGATTTGGATTGTGAAAACAACGAGTGAAGAGTCTGCAAATACACGAAGCAAGGTAATTTAGTACCCGACCACAAAAGAAGCACGACTAAAACGCTTCTAACACCATAGGTAGCATTCAATGAGCATAGAAGAGTAGAGCGTAAATTTCAAATCGAAGGAAACACTTTTTTTTTCAAGGGTCGCTAGATTGTCATTCCAAGATAGGCTCAAGGACGTCATTTATTGGTTTTGTAGGAGTTGTAAAACAGTTTCAGCACTTGGTCGAGAAAGAGATGTTGGTCTGAATCAAGATGACTGTGTACGTGAGGACTGCTCCGGCCACCTAAAAAGGAAATATACGCAAGAATAAAAGTCGACAACTCTCAATTGTCTGTGCGGAAAATATGTTCTGCGTGCGTGCAGTAAGACCGACATGCTTACAAAAGAACTCAAAGGTAATACAATAGAACGTAAGCCGAGCGTGGCGCTTTGCGTACGCAAAGGTCCCTTTGGGCGCCCAAACCCGTTTGCGTGCGCAAAATCTAAAGCTCTCTAACATTTCAGGAAATCCACGTTGAGAAACACAACAAATTTATTTTCCACGTTTTGGGCCGGTGATCGACCTTTGTCGAGAATGGTTTAACAGGCCTAACCGCAACTGTTTTATACATTATGCATGCATGTTAAACCATTGTTGCTAAAAGCCGGTCCCCAGCCACAGCAGTGAAAATAAATTTCTTGTTTTTCAACGTAGATTTGATTAATAAAGGGTGTGTCAATTACCATGCGCTGAATTTAAATATATGCAAATGCCACGTAGCTGCACAGAACCAAGGTATTGTATGCCTTCGCTTGGAGATACTCAGATTACATTTTGCATTCCGCCTGATTGCATAATTAGTCTTAATTAATTAGCAAACCTGAAATATTATACTTGGATGAAAAGTCTCAATGAGAAAATTGTAGAGCAACATGAGAACTCTCGGTACCGCTTTCTGTGGCTCAGTACATGCTACATGAAAGTGTTTTTCCTAGCGGAGCACGTAATGCGCGTGATTCGAACGGAATGAAGCCCTCTTATACAAGTGCATGTTGCTTGTATAAAACATTTTAAGAGCTATTCACAAGTAAAACAAAAAGCGAGTATGCATCAAGTGTTGTAACGAAGAGAATGACAATATATTCGTAATAGTGCTTTTTTGGCGCGTACACATAGTATAATTTCTTAGTATTTACAGTGCGAGGAAAATGATAACAATTTGAACACTGCGGAAAGTAATGTTTTCAAGCGTATTATCGCTCTAGTGCCTCTATATACCTTTGCCAGCGAGCTGAGGCGTAGCTCGAAGAGTCCCGCCATTGACAGCCGGTAGCGTTCGGGATCCAGCGAAAGGAGAAAGGCCTGAAGCTGCAACAGCAGGTGCACAAGGGGAAGATGCAACGTTATAACGTTGAATGAATGATTATAATCATTCTGCGCTCGCCTCTCATGCAAAGGTGCTGCGTGATACAAAGTTAATGCTACGTTGACTCAACGTGGATTACAGATGACCCGTGCAACGATAAGAACACAGAAAGCAAAACAAGAATGTGCGGTAACTTTTGTAGCAGTTAAAAAAACATAGTCATTCTACCCTGCCAGTTCCGCTAAAATAACAGAGAATATATTAAGAAATGAATAGGAACGGAATAAGTCTCACAAAATACTGCTCATGGAAAGCTGTATAGTTATTGGCGATGCTCCCATTGTGGCTGCTCCTTCCACACTCCAAGCTTGGTTTCTATGACGGTGGCTGCTGCTCTAGAGATAAGCTTTCCTGCCTTCGGAGTAATACTATAACGCCAAATTCTTCTATATGAAACTACACTAGACGCTACGGTAATGGCGATAGTTCGACTTGTATTAACACTGTGAATACTGATTTAGCACTAAACTGCGAAAAAAATTAAAAGTTCTTGCGGGAATGTAACAATCAATATAACGTACTGCCTTTTTCTCGGACGATTGTAGCGTGCGATCGTATTCACTTGACGACAAGGTTCGCTTGAGCTTGTTTACCTGACGACAAAGAAACATGTAGAGTATCAGTAATGCCACCTTTCTGACTTTAATTTCAATTCATAGTTGTTTTACTCGCGTGCTTAAACAAATCCAATAATTGGAAACAGGTGGCGTTAATAGAATACACTTAAGCACTCTACGTTGATCAATGTCTAGTCAAAGATAACCGTAGTACTTTGTGCTGTTTGGTTCAGCCTTTCAGCGGAACGTTTCTGGTTTCAGATTATCTTCAGCCCGCCATGGTCATACAGGCAGGAAGCCTATATTTTATCTGTCACCTGGTTGTTTAATAGGACGAGCTGTAAGCCAGGACACGCAGACGCTGTTTGCAAGCTTACATATTCTAACAGCTCCCGGCATTTTCGGATGCGACAACAGTATTACAAATATAAGATGTCAAAAGTTGCGTAAACTGCGGCTTTAAACGCAGCAAACTTGATAAAGTTCGGTGCAATCGGTGCCAACTAAAAAGAAGATCAGTGGCGATTCAGGGTGAAGGTGAGATAAATGCGTTAGCAGTACGTCAAACTTCTTTGAAGTTCCGGATCCACGATTTAAGCAGCGTTCACCACTTCGCAAAGTGTTATTTAGGAGCTCACTCGACACGCGCCCTGTCTGTTTGCGATTACCTTAGTAAATACATTGTAGGCAACGGATACTAAGCTGATCGGTCTATAATTTTTTAAGTCTTTGGCGTTCTTCCAAGATTCCGGTACGCTCAAGGTCATGAGGCATTGCGTACACAAGATGGCCAGTTTTTCTAGAACAATCTGCCCACCATCCTTCAACAAATCTGCTGTTACCTGATCCTCCCCAGCTGCCTTCGCCCTTTGCATAGCTCCCAAGGCTTTCTTTCCTTCTTCCGGCGTTACTTGTGGGATTTCACATTCCTCTAGACTATTCTCATTTCCATTATCGTTGTGGGTGCCACTGATACTGTATAAATCTCTATAGAACTCCTCAGCCACTTGAACTATCTCATCCATATTAGTAATGATATTGCCGGCTTTGTCTTTTAACGCATGCATCTGATTCTTGCCTATTCCTAGTTTCTTCTTCACTGCTTTTAGGCTTCCTCCGTTCCTGAGAGCATGTTAAATTCTATCCACTATATACTTCCTCATGTAAGCTGTCTTACGCTTGTTGATGAACTTGGAAAGTTCTGCCAGTTCTATTCTAGCTGTAGGGTTAGAGGCTTTCATACATTGGCGTTTCTTGATCAGGCCTTTCGTCTCCTGCGATAGCTTACTGGTATCCTGTCTAACGGAGTTACCACCGACTTCTATTGCACACTCCTTAATGATGCCCACAAGATTGTCGTTCATTGCTACAACACTGAGGTCTTCTTCCTGAGTTAAAGCCGAATACCTGTTCTGTAGCTTGATCTGGAATTCCTCTATTTTCCCTCTTACCGCTAACTCATTGGTCGGCTTCTTATGTACCAGTTTCTTCCGTTCCCTCCTAGGTCTAGGCTAATTCGAGTTTTTACCATCCTATGGTCACTGCAGCGCACCTTGCCTAGCACGTCCACATCTTGTATGATGCCAGGGTTAGCGCAGAGTATAAAGTCTGTTTCATTTCTAGTCTCGCCGTTCGGGCTCCTCCACGTCCACTTTCGCCTATCCCACTTGCGGAAGGTATTCGTTATCCGCATATTATTCTGTTCCGCAAACTCTACTAATAACTCTGCCCTGCTATTCCTAGTGCCTATGCCATATTCTCCCACTGCCTTGTCTCCAGCCTGCTTCTTGCCTACCTTGGCATTGAAGTCGCCCATAAGTATAGTGTATTTTGTTTTGACTTTACCCATCGCCGATTCCATGTCTTCATAGAAGCTTTCGACTTCCTGGTCATCATGACTAGATGTAGGGGCGTAGACCTGTACGGTCTTCAATTTGTACCTCTTATTAAGTTTCACAACAAGACCTGCCACCCTCTCGTTAATGCTATAGAATTCCTGTATGTTACTAACTATATCCTTATTAATCAGGAATCCGACTCCTAGTTCTCGTCTCTCCGCTAAGCCCCGGTAGCACAGGACGTGCCCGCTTTTTAAGCACTGTATATGCTTCTTTTGTCCTCCTAACTTCACTGAGCCCTATTATATCCCCTTTACTGACCTCTATTTCCTCCAATAACACTGCTAGACTTGCCTCACCTCACTAGATAACGTTCTAGGGTTAAACGTTGCCTGGTTCAGATTCCAGTGGCGGCCTTTTCGGACCTAGCTATTCTTAGCACCCTCTGCTGCGTCACAGGTCTGACCGCCGCCGTGGTCAGTTGCTTTAAGTAAGGTCCTTTAAGTAAGGATGCTATAATGTAAAGCTATTCCATACCTTTCAATCCGAATTTTGCAATCAGTTTTCCATCATTGGTCAAATTTTTTTTAGGCCACCCTCATTTCTCTATCGCACAACGCCAGAAAAACCCTGCAAGTTCCTCATCTGATATAAGATGTATACGCTAATTATGCATAATTAGAAAAAAAACAGAAATAGTAATTTCCGATCCTAAGCCGTTTCGTCCTCAGCCCTCTGCAAATGGGAAAATGTTTTCGGGTGGCGTCTACTTTGACTGTATGTTACGCGACCTCACGAAACCACGAGAACTCACCGCGTCAAAGTGACGTGTGCGCATTAAAACTGCATTAATATGCCGAACAAAATTGAATTTATATATATATATATATATATATATATATATATATATATATATATATATATATATATATATATATATATATATATATATATATATATAATATAGTTAGCTGATTAGAGGCTAAGGGTTAAGAGCTCGCAGAAGTTCTGAAGGTATCGGTGGGGCCGGGCTAGCAAAATGAGAGTAGATAACCTGATGAGATAGGCAGTGCCGGCGTCTGCGTTTGGCCCGCTTCTTCTTGTTTAGTTTTCGGTGTCCGGTAGAAAAACCGCGGCGGCGTGCAACGGAAGCGTAGAAGTGCAGCTGAAACGGATCCTCAGTGATGACAACTGGGCAGAGCAATGTCCTGTACGTTCCTAAAGGGCTCGACGATGTTATACTGCCGCGAAAAAATATCTATTACATGCAAGTAAATCCATTTTATAATATAAACTTGTGAAGTAAGCTAATGCTATTTCATTGGCTTCTTCAGATATATGCTGCGAATTATCGCCCGATGCATGCGGTTACGTAAATTTGTCATCAGGAGATAGGAATAAACACAGATTGGAATAGTTTTACGTTATGGGGCGCCAGGTCGCTGCGGGAGCACGTCGTGTATTAGTGCATGTGTGATTGCCCACCTGTCCCACCAGACTTTCCGCGCCTTTGGAAATGATGGTGAAGTGCGTGACGACGTAGAATATGTAGAGGATGTAGGAGTAGCCACTTAGCGCATGGAACTGGACAGTGATGGCGTAGTATACGGCGATGCAGAGCCGAGCGACGCAGGCTACGTATGTCATCAACAATCCCGCCTGGAAGGCTTCTTGGGTAGCTGCCAGAGCGCGGCGCACAATTCGTAGGTCTCGCTTCAGCTCTCCAAGAGTACCGTTGGCGTCTCTACTGCTGGCTCCGTGGAGGCGGGGTGTGGCTGCGTATCAGCGGAGAAGGGACGTCAGCTGATGTCCGCGAGCACCATACGCAAAAACTTTTCTTTTGTAAGTTTCGTGGCATTCTTATTGAAAAAAAAAAAGACTGGTTGAAACTTCAGCACATGAGAATATCAAGCAACAAATTGAACTGAGACGGTCACAAGCTAAACTTTCTTGCTTAAATCTAGTTTTCAGCTCTCTGTCAACACTACAGTGAGCGTATGGTTGTGCACATTTAAAAATGCAGCAGGCTTCAGCGAGTCCTTCGGCGGCGAGCTCATTCACTGCGACAGCAGCATTATCCCACTGTAACGACCACCACATTATTTTAGGTCGAGAGCCTTTTCCTTAAGTAATCGCGCTCGCCCATTACGGGCAATACCAAGATGTTGCCCGGCAGAACGAATAAATGAATGCATACACTAAAGAAGAAAAATAGGAGGAGGAGTATTGTTTCTTGCTGCAGGCGGACTTAGCCCTGCAAAAGTTGCCAGCGATTGCACTGCCCCAGAGCCACTTATCAAACGTGATATGGCTTGAAGCGCCCGTCACTGCTCATCTGGTAACACAACAGCACTCGGCAACGCAAGGAACTTGACAACGAGTGCAGCAATCTAGGCGTCATCCATTCCGCGTCCGCCCGCACGGCTCACCGTTCACGCTCCGACTCCGTATCTCGGAGGAACTTTAGGAAGATCTGGAGCATCTCTCTCCTGAATGCCCAGTGTCCTCGCGAGAACGAAACGTCGCTTGTGCTTGAATATTTGGTCACCTTGCGCTTCGCTTCATGTGTTACTACTTTGCGTTCTGCGTCAAGCTCATAAATTATCAAATAATGATCGATGTCCCGGAGAGCTTTACAATGCGCACACGACGATCATGTGACAAGTGCCGTCTTGCACAGCCACTCTGGAGATTTCGCTGACCCTGTGCGGATGCGATAGAAGAGAGCAGAGCAGTGGCCTAAGTTTCACTTTTACCGAGAACAGAGCTTTCGTAAACTGTTCAATGACGTAGACGTTGGATCGTATTGGTGGGTCACGTGAATGTACAGTATGAGCTACTATGAGATATACTGTCTCGTGCATGGCTGGGAAATTACTGTGCACAGCCAATAAAATAAGATCAAGCTTCCCTTTCACTTAACGAATGTCTAACTCTCTCTCTTCATTTAAAATGTTACGCCAGAAATTGTGTCAGTATGTCGTTGCGGCATCACGGATTTCAAAGCAATATATCTTATTGAGACCCTTCTGGAGCAGCAACAGTTCTCTACACTTATTACATTTAGTTTTTGTTTTGTATAGAATGCGGTGTAGTCCTTCTTTATCCAGAAACAATCGAGAAAGCCCGAGCAGACACTGCCAAAATTCGTAATGTCGCGGCGAGCCGCTGGTGCGGGAATTTCACAACGCTGGAAATTTCACAACCTGTTGTTGCGTCTTTTGTGGCGTAACACGCTTCCGTTCGCAGTAAGAGTCGCCGTATTGCTATTCTAGAAGCGTAATTTACTAATGCACATGAAGATTCGTTTTTGCATCCGTTGAAATTCGATTTAGACGACTGATAGTCGCGTTTTCGACGTCGCTTTAGCGGGTACCCACCGCAGTGGCTCGGCTGTTGTGCTGCCGAGTTCGAGGTCGTCAGTTGATTCTCGGTCCCGGCGGCCGAATTTTGACGGGAAAGAAGTGCAAGAAGGTTCTTGTGCGCATATTTAGATACAAACCCCCGGGTGGTCAAAATTAACCCGAAGCTCTCTACTCTGGCGCTCCTTATAACCCGCTGTGCAGTTTCGGGACGTTAAACCCGACAATTCAACTTTTCACCGCGTTATCGAGAAGCAAGCCGCACCAGTTTTGCGAAGCCGTCCATCCATCTCGGTGATGTAGGCGGCGGCCAGCCAGGTGGCCACGGTGACTCCGTTCTCGGGAATGTAGCTCCAGGAGAATGTCACCAGGGCACCAATTACGTCGAACGCGGCGTGCACCACCTCCAGGCCGGACGAGGCGGCGGAGAAATAACGGACTGCTCGCTGCACGTTTTGCTCGGCGGCTTCTACCACCTGCAGTAGCACCACGCTGCCGTAGAGGTGGGAAAGGCGGCGGCTGGACTCCTCGGGAAGCGGGAACCGTGACTCCAGGGAGGCGTACAATGCGTCCAGGGTCACTAGGGTCTGCGATTCCGATGACAGAATCAGGTATGTGCGCGCACAAGTTTGTTATTTGAGGACTGAAAGTATGCTATATCTGCGTATTGGTCTTGTCGGTACCTTAGTTACGGAGCTTATACTTAGCGCCCCCAGTACGGGACACAAGAGCGACAAAGGCGCCGTGCGGGTGGTTTGTGTGAGCGCCAGGGAGGAGGAGGGGCAAAACGAGGAAGCCCGGAAGGAGGAGCAAGATCTACGAAAGGGAAGGTTGACACACGCGAATGTAACACGAGGAGTATGAAAAAAGCTCATACAGGTTCTTCTGGGAGAGAGAGAGCTTTTCCGATAACCGAAAGTTCATTCCGTTCAGATGAACGAACCCTACACCACCTCGTTTTCGGAGCAATCGCTCCACCTCAGAAGCTAACCCGAAGACAAAGCGGACGGAGAGCTCAGGGTAAATTAACACCTTGATCATTGTAAATTACCTTGCGCTCACCCTTCTGTGTGCTAGCCTAGCGCCTAAATAAACTTTGGAATTTTCAGTTATGCGTGACCCTAAATCTACGTAACATCCGGGCGTGTTAACATACGAATTTTATCAACTGCTCAGAAAGGTTAGTTTTTGTTGTACGTGAACTTTAGAAGTGTTGTCACTATAGTATATTTTATAGTCGTTGTGCGAAACCTTTTTCGAGCACGTCTATGAATTACCAGCAGTAGCCGGCACCGTCTAACTGGCAGCAACATCTCGAACACTGCTGATAATGAAAAAAAAAAAGCATATGGACGGCGACTTTCACCATGTTTATTTGGTTCGTCTTTTGATTACTCTTTTATTTCATTCCTTTAGACATCCTCGGTGAACAAATTGGCGTTCTTAACCGGAAGGACGAGGTCAACATAAGCTGCCCATAATTAGCTAGCCGAATCCTTGGCTCAGATTGGCAGCTCGCACATACTGAAGCTGTAGTTTGAATAAAGTCAGCAGGAAGCTGCAAGCCATCATAGCTGCCTCCAAGATTGCACGCGATAAACAGCGCGCGCCTAATATCACGGAGCCAACAGTACTCGCCTGTGGGAACAAGAGCATGGTGGCAAAGCAGACGCTGCCTTGCGCCAGGTAAAGCACCGTCACGACGGCGTACGCGCTGCTATCCAGTGTGCCGCGGGCAATGTAGCGAGCGGCCGCGCGCACGACCAGCTGCCACATGAGGAAGAGGCAGGTGAACGAGTACAGCGTGTAGCGCGACCAGCGGCGCGCGCGCAGAGGCTGCACGAACTGGCGGTCTCCGAACAAGGGCGCCACGAAGCAGCAGCCCAAGACGCGGCAGTTCCGGAGGTATCGCCGGAAGACGCTCGCTTCCTCGGCCGGCTCGAACGGCTTGTCGTACAATGGCATTTGGACCCCACCTCCTATAGGAGTAAACGTAATTGCTTTCAATGCGACAACGTTGTACAGGGCTCTTACCGCCGGTCGTTCCGGGTGCTCCCGCAAAACAAAGTGGGCTAATCCCGGAGGCTGTGTAGTCGTAGGCGTGGCTAGGCTGACCTTGATAACGCTATCTTAATACAGTCCTTTAGGTTTAGCGTGAGTACCTGTGGCGTTTTGCAGTGCTAGCTGTTACAGGCTCACAGCCCGAGTCGTTTTGATGTCTACCGGAGTCCTCGGTGTCCACCGGTGCTCCTTGAAGATCGTCGCAGAAATGGTCGAAATACTTTGCGAGAAGGTCATAAATAAATATTTAAAAAAAGTTAGAGTATCCGGAAAAAAGACCGCGTGTCTCAAATAACTTCTGTGACATAAATATGGCAGCGAGTAGTAGTTGTAATCGACGTGTGTAATTGAAAACGAAGTAACTGTCACACCACGACTGCAACAGATACCGTAATTGCAGCTACTTATTGAATACGGGCAATTTATCTTCCTGCAAGTTAGCCCAAATGGTCAATTATGTTTCAATGCAAATAACTTCGTCATTGTGTGTGTATCCACAAGATTAAATTGCTACCTCACACTATTAATACAATTGGCTTAATTTTATAGTTACTCACGTTTGCGCAGCCTTATTGCTTCTGAAGCTTGCAGTCACACTACATTCCTTGCTCCGGATAGCATGTAGAAAACAAAAGTCCCTTATTGCCGTTTGATTCCTACCACAGTGACATTTGGAGGCTATCCGCAGGAATACGGTAGATATCCAGCAAACTATGATCCGATGTAGCTATTACCAACGGCAATACTGACTTCTATTTTGAAGGAAGTCGGAGCGCTCTGTGATGACACAATCGTCTCAGCTTCTTCCCGTGAACGCAGATGTCTTGAACGATGAGCTCCGTCATTCTGGGCCTCCCGCAGCCTTGGCCTCACGTGCAAAACCGTAATGGGTCACAACTTTCTGCACGCACGCACGCACCCACACACACACAAAAAAAAAGCTTCACAAAGTGCCGTCACCTAGGTGGGGCATTTGGCCCTCCCCACCAACTCGCAGGACACGCAATAAAGTTATTGCCTCCTCCTCCTCCTCCTCCTCCTCCTCCTCCTCCTCCTCCTCCTCCTCCTCCTCCTCCTCCTCCTCACAAAGTGCCCTACTACGAATCCCATGTTGCCGTAAATCCTTTGAAGGTGGGTAACAATAACCTTTTGCTCGATATGACGCCGTCCTAGAAAACAATGCTGGTCGACAGAAGCTGTAAACTCTCAGTGATTGTGTCACACCCCTGTCGTCTCGTTTCTTTTTTATATTTACTGCAGCCTTATTCTGTCATATTGCTTTAGCCAAGTTTTTTAAATTTATCCATCGCACACAAAGCTATTGCTTATTTTCCGATGACATGTCAGGGTTAATGAAAGGTGTCGGGTCGAACTAACGACAAACATAAAGAGTTAGTTTGCTTCAAGTAAGCAGCAACAGCAAGCCGTCTTGGAAGTCGAGCGTGAGGAATGAACTGCATCATGTATGTAGTCTTTCTTGCTGGCTTTGAAATGTTGTCATGCGAAGGGTCCTTAGCGAACACACGAGCGATAAAACAGGGAGTTAAAAAATCAAGGTATTTGAATACATGTCATGTTTAGAGGTCCATTTTTTAGGAGCGGCAAAGACGTCAGTCCAAAAACGTGTTTCCTAGGCAACTGACAGAGTATGAAGGAAAAAAAGAAAGACATGGTAAATGCGGAAATGTGGCCTTCTTGGGCTTATAAATTTTACTAGCAACACATACTTTCTTAGCACTGTGATGGAACGCGTCAGATGAAAGTGGCGTCACAATTCTGTTGCTTATACTACACAGAAAACTAGTGCAACGTAACTTTCCTGATATCGGGACAATAAAATAATAAAGACGAAGCGTGAAAGAGGATGCGAAAGTCACTCTCTGTCCTGCTATGTTTCATTTGTGTTGTACTTTCATACAGGTATTACATACAATGAACTTTGACTAACTCTCCTGGAAAGAAGCTTTATAATGAATGGTATGCCATGCTCTGTTCTGGCCCTTTAATTGTATCAAACGGAGCACTGGATCGTACATGCTCTCCTAAGCTCAAGAGAAAATAACATTGCACCATATGCGCAATATGGGTCCAAAATATATGAATATTAACCCGAACTGTGAGTATATGCTTTTGATGAAATCAATTAGGATGAATGGGCAGTACTGTAGTTGTCACATGTGGCTCTAGCTGGAACGTTGATGGCAGTAGAAACCTCTATGCATGATCGTTTTTCATCCATAGGCCTTTGTTGACCACTTCATTGTTGGGACGGATCGAAAGCCGTTCGTATACAAATACAATCGATTGATCGATCAATCATAGCAGACATGCGATAATGATGTAAAAGAGTATAAGCTGCACCTGTGTGAATAAAAATTAACTACTACTAGTGCATGGTAATGTGGGTACAATGAACCATGGTCTTAACAAATTGAGGCTTTGGCCGTACTTAGCTAGAGCATACCAGTGCCATGGCTGTGCGTGAGCATGCAGCGATTTCAGATTTCTCCTACTCGCATGTTCTTGCATGACAAAGTTATGTTGAGTTCACTACTGTTGCACACATTGCTTGTATGCGGATGCAATAATTATGCGGATATTCCGACCTAAATGGAAGTGTGGGGAACGCATGAGTAAAATTATTCGTCCAGTTATTCTCACCTGCATACTGACTTACCGAAATCAACCCTAAACCTTTATCAAGCTATAGAACACGACGGTAGCCGCAGCTACTTCCACAAAGAAAATAAACAAATGCTATAAGGCCAGGAAAAATGAGATATATACAAAGGCTTATCAGCAGTCTTTATTCGTGTTGCGTATTTTTCTATCTATCAAACTCAAACATTTATCGCCCAATTCTCAACTTTTGTTATTACGTTAAAGAAATGAAATTCGCAGAAGTTCGCTAACCGGCGCCTACATGAAATGGAGCCATATTTGAACTGCAACTCATACCCACTCTTACTCGACGCGAGGATAAAACTTTATTTCCAAATCAAAATATTCGAGTCCGGCGTCTCTTTAGTGGGTCTAGGCACCTGCCTCGGACGCGGTTCCGAGACCTTGTCTCGAAGTGGCTTTCTCGGATTGCTGGACAGATTAGAGTTGTGCTGTCAGGTTCGAGCTGAGCAGTGCGGTCTTCCAGTGCGTGCGGAGGCTGGCGTTGGAAGAGACGGAGGTATCGGCACTGTAGGAATTGTTTGTTAGTCCTGACACTCCCATCCCATGAAGCCATCCTTAGCACGTTAGAAGCCGTCGGACTTGGTGGTAAGATGTATATGTGGGTGTGCAACTACTTACAGAGGAGACCATTCTACGTGCACACAGAAAATGGCCCGACAACCGAGCATTACGGTAGCCGAGGAGTCCCTCAAGGCGGAGTGCTTAGCCAGACTCTTTTCAATTTCACCCTGTGTGGATTAGTTGACAACCTGCCAAGCAACGTACGACTTTCCATCTATGCGGACGACATCTGCATTTGGGCATCAGGTGTGACATGACTTCAGCTTCGCGCTCGGCTTCAGAAGGCAGCCACAATGACATCTTGCTACCTTCGTGAACAAGGACTTGAAATTTCTTGCGGGAAGTGCGCAATGGTGGCATGCACGAGGAAGCGAATGTCTGCTTACGGCGTATCTATTAACGGGCAACTTACACCATACAGCAGAAGTAACAGGTTCTTGGGAGTCGTAATTGACAGAGACCTATCTTGGACTCCGCACGTGAATTACGTGAAAAAGCGGCTGACTGCTATCTGTCACCTGTTCAGGTTCCTTGCAGGAAAAAGTTGGGGAGTATCTATACACGCTATGTTACAGCTGTACATGGCGTTGTTTGTTGGTTTCCTGCGATACAGCCTGCCTGCAATATCCAACACCTGCAAGACTAACCTGCGCACGATTCAGAGCATTCAAGCCCAAGCCCTTAAGATATGTCTTGGCTTACCACGCAGTGCATCAACGGCTGAAACCATTGCCCTTGCGCAGGATTACCAAATCACGACGCACATTACCGTTGAGACAATGCGTATGCATCTCAGGCATTTTGCTAGGACCCCTTCCCTCCACTTGGCGAGCCTCACCGCTGCAAGGCCCTGCTCGACATTTAGCGGTATTGTCAGTGCACATCGTGCGTCCCTTACTTCAGGGTACGCACCTGCGGCCAAGCCAGCGTTTCCTCCATGGTGTTTGAGCCGTCTACAAGTACATATAATGATTCCAGGACTACAGAAGAAGACAGATATACCGGGACCTGCTCTAAAAAAGCTGAGCTTACTTTTTTTGCATGAGAAGTACAGCAACCATGTGCACATATATACCGATGGATCGACTACGTCTTGCAGTTCTGGTGCCGTGGTTATACCAACGGGAGGAATGACACTGCGATTCAAGACATCGCATGTCATGACCTCAACAGCGGCAGAACTAACGGCCCTGCGTCGAGCACTGGAATTCATTGATTCTGAAAGACCTACAAAATGAGCTGTGTTCTGTGATTCGAAATCGGCATTACAGTGCACGCAGTCAGTTCTCCGACACGTATGCCATGACCAATTGACATACGAAGTCGCGAAACTTTACCATCACGTCCAGCAAAAAGGTCACGAGGTCGTTTTTCAATGGGTACCTGGCCATTGTGGAATAAGTGGCAATGATTACGCCGATAACGCTGCTCGCACAGCACATCAAGAAGAGCACAGCGTTCCAATTCCGCTTTCGAGGACAGACGCCTCAAGGCAGCTTCGACACCTGGCACGCAGTCTCACACCAACCGAGTGGAACTCGCCAAACTTACGACTTACTCGACTGCATCGACTAAACCCCTCCCTGCAACTCCGACCTCCACTCGGACCTCCTCGACGTGAAGCTACGCTTCTCTGTCGCCTTTGGTTAGGAGTTGCCTTCACAAAGGCATACTATACATTAATTGGAATGACTGACAGTGAAGCATGCGATGTCTGTGGCACCGAAGAAAACATCGACCACCTGCTGTGCCACTGTCCACGATACACCCCAGAGAGACAAGAACTTGCCAAAGCATTCCAAAAACTGAGGTCTCGAGGTGAGTGAGGCCTCGAGCGTGTTCAGTCCGGTGTGTGCCGGGATCCATAGCAAGCGCCTTCGGTTATCGAAGTCATCTCCCAGGTGTATAGGATGTCGTTGGAGTATGTGATACGCCTCTTGCGAGATGCTCCCGTTTGCACAATTGCGAATTGCCGTTTGGGAATCGCTGATCACATATGTGGCCTTGGTCTGTGTGAGGGCCAGTGCTATGGCCGCTTCCTCTGCCGCTTCGGTATGTGCCGTGCTCACGGTGGCGTTCGTGAGGTGCTTGCCTCGGTGACTGGTAACTGCCGCCACGAAACTCTTCCTGTCTCCATAAAGGACTGCGTCGGTGAAGACCACCTCCTTGTCGTTGGAGTAGCTTTGGTTCATGGGTTGTGCCCCGTGTGGTTTCAGGGGTGCATGTTGCGAGGTAATGGGCGTACGTATCGGGCTAAACTGCGGTTTTTTTTACGGCAAAGCTGTAATTGGCAAGGGTTATATGTGTTTTTCGTGTGCGTCAACAAATATTACAATCGTCAGCAATGGATAATACTCCGCTAAGCAAGCAAAAATGCTATGGGTCATCCTCCTCGTAATCTAGAGGCTACGAGCACTCAGCACAGTGAAGCGAACAGTGCATACCTTCACTGGAACCACGCATACAACGTATAGGTTTACGTTCGTTTCTATAACGAACAAGTTCAAAACAGGCATCTATCATCATCCCGAATGGCTCATACCCCCGTAGGCAAGCAAAAGTGCAGTGGATAATACCCCCGTAAGCAATGTCTCGTACCACGTAAGGCAGAAGGTACAAGCGCTCAGCAAGCAGGGCTACAAGCACTCCGCCAACTTGCAAAAATAACTTTAATGTCTTGGGTACAAATAGAACTCGTATCACACATCAAGCTGATCAGAATAGATACTACACTTGGCACGCGTCGGCCATGTGTACCTTCGCAGTGCCCTCTCTTTGTCGGCGTTCCAAGCGCTTGCGTATTTACTTTCCATCCGCATCATAAGAAACCAGCAAACTTTCCTTCCGCTGTCTCGTGATGCCGGCCACGTCGCAACATTACGCGCGTCTAGTTTTCTCCATCTCCTCCGGGCGGCGGTCCCGTCGTCCATGCGAATTTATATAAAGACCACGGTAAATGAGCTCGTACCTTTGTTCGAAATTCTGTGTCACCTCTGGGTCGTGTGCTAAACTAGTCTCGCTAGTCATCCATCTTCACAGAGTTGAATTGCTCATGATTTTTACAGCGAAGCTGTTTATGGCTTGAATTCAGTGCATTTTTCGTATCCGCCCAAAAAATCTGTTTGAGCAAAAACTGTCATGATCAGCAATAGCTCGTGCCACTGCTCGCGCGTTCGTCGTCGTTTTCTACCGCAGCTGGCTCGCTGGTGCCCAGCCATGCGAACGCGCTCGTGCCACGGCTCGTGCGTTCGACGTCGTCGCTTTCCACAGCTGGCTCCGTTGCCGCTCATCATGCCAGCATTCCCACACTGACCCTCCCTCTGCGACGGCGCTGATGGCACTGGCCCGCTGCCAGTTGGTGTGGTGATTTCGGTCTCAAATGCTTTGACTCAGTATATCGCGAAATGAAAACACGAATGCACATAACACATGTATAACCCGAATGAACGCGGTTGTATAAAAATGAATATGTGCGCGTACTTTTCGTCACGATGACCATCGGTGAAGACAACAAATGTGTTCGTACCTTTGTTCAAAATTCTGTATCACCTCTGTGTCGTGTTCAAAACACCTTGACTGGCCATGCACCTTCACAGGGTAGAATGGCTCATGATATCTTTGTTCTATTAATGCGGCAGCATTATAAGCGAACCTCATGCAATTTGTAGGTAACTGTCTGGCGAAAGACGGGGCCCGATGCCGAAGGCAGTGCAGTTTAACACAGCGTGTCAAAGCGCTAGCTATAACGAGGAAAGAATGCGAGAAACTGGCTCGGGACTCACACGCCACGTGTTTCGAAGAGCTACTTTGACACGAAAGAAAGAAGCGCGCGATCGTACTCTAGGGGATAGAGCACTGAGCTGCTGTGATAGAAAACGTAGGTTCGATCCCACCATCGGTAACGCACTTTGAAGGTATCTACGAGAGAGCTCGAGGTGAAAAGGGGCTTACGCAATGGCGTCACAGTGTGCATGAGATTGCAGACGAGCTGAAGGAACGACACCTTGATGAATGACAGCGCGCGAATTCACCCGCGGCGCGTGAACACTCAGCCGCAAGCGTGTGACCACATATTTAGTGTTAGAAGTGCTAAATTCAGCTGTAGTTTTGGTATTTTTTCCCTCCTCCTTCTTTTTCATATCTCACTCCCATTTTCCCTTTTGCCAGAGTAGGATCGCCAACTAAAGCTAAGCGTGGTTATTCTCCTTACTATTCATTTATCACTCTTCTCTCTCTCGCTCCATTTCTATTTCTCCAGTTTTCTTTATTTCGCCTCGTTTGGCTTTCGCTTAGCAAAACTGATGGTTCTTCGTGTGGAAATGCACGGCTCCTTCTACGCTGCGTTCTGTAACTGCTCTTCACTATTTTTAAACCACTTCATTTTCAAGGACATGCCTAGTTTGCACCTGCTACAAAGGGGACTAAAGTTTGCTTAGGCTACTAGAATATCGTCAAGGTCAGAGACAGAGAGATAGGCAGAAACAGAGAGAAATATAAGAGAGGCTGGGCAGGGGGTTTAGCCAGACGCACATCCGGTTTCCCCCTTGCACTCGGGGAAGCAATATGGACATGAAGAGAGAGCGAGAGGAGATAGAGCACAGTTTCGCGTACATTTGAAGATTCGCACCGAGCCTGCACACGGTCGCCAAGACCTGTGGACTTGAGGTACTGCAACAACGCTTTCGTGGCTTTTTTGTGCCATCGACGCGTATACGGCCATGGTCGAAGGATATTCAGTTCCCAAGATGGCCTAGAGTCTAGCTGGTTCAATGCTGTCTGGAGAGCTTCACGCTCGACCTCGTACTGGGGACCGATACTTAGGGTGTGTTCAATCGTTTCTGTAGTTCCACAAGAGTCGCACATTGGCCCACCCCACATTCCAGTGCGGAATGAGTAGGTGTTCGTAAATGCCACCGCAAGCGTGAGGCGGCACAATACTGTCGCCTCAGAGCGGGAAGCTTATGGTGACACTTGTAGCTTTAGAAATGAATGAAGTCTATATATATATATGAAGATGACACTTCGGGAGGTTGGGAGAAGACTAGTATTTGTGTGTCATATCTTTAGCCGCGATATGAAGCGCTCTTGCCGCGTCGTGTTCTGGATAAGGGGATTGGAACTCACCAGGCTTCCAGATGGGCAGACCGGGCTGCTTCGTCGTCGGCAAGGTCATTACCAGCTATGCCCGTATGTCCGGGTAGCCACTGGAATATAATTTCATGCCCTTTAGCGATAGCTTCATGGTGGTATTCTTTTATTTCACATGCCAGCTGCTGATGAGTTCTGTGATATAGCGCAAAATGCAGACTGTTCTGCCGTAGAGTTGCAAAAGATGACCAATTTCTAAAGTGTCTCTTGCAGAAGGTATTTGACAGCAACGCGCAGGGCATCATGTTCTGTCGCCGTCGATGTCATGTGCGAAAGTCTGAATTTCATTCCAATTTTCTTAGCCGGAACGGCAACGGACGCCTATACCGAACCATCGGTATAGATGTGTATTCGGTCCCCGCATGTCTCATTGATAAGTAGCAGCGTCATCTATTTCAGAGCTATTTTTGGGTGATTGGCCTTCTTGTTTACATCTGGAATACTTAGGCGCACTTGATGCGGTTGGAGAGGCCACAAGGGGAATGAGCAATCCTATGTGTGATAAAATTTATATTGTCAGTAAGAGATGCGCAAAAATGGGTATTTTGAGCGATTTACAGGCGGTACTAACATCATTCTGAAGAACAAAAGGGAAAACAATCAGTGATAATATAATATACGAAACACTTAAAAACCTCACAAAGTCAAGCCAAGCGAAACATGAAATAGCATTCCAGTGTATACCAGGGCATTGTAACATTCCTCGCAACGCAGCAGCCGACGAAGCAGCACGACAAGCACACCTCAAGCATGATATGGTTCCGCTCCCAATATCAAAGAATGCATAACGCTGCATTATAAGGACAACGTCTTCCAAAATGTGTAATAATACGGGGTTTGACCCGAATTCTAAGAGCTCGGATTTGTATCAAATTGATCACTTTGGCGAGGTCGGACGTTGCCAGGGAACTTCGCCTACTTGCACGCAAGAACTCACAACATTTCTGGAGTTCAAGTGCCTT